>NC_044035.1:69788663-70094433 GCF_901765095.1 Microcaecilia unicolor | reverse complement strand
ATTGCAGAATACCTCCCTTGGGAAGAAAGGCCTGACTCTTTTTAGTTTCCACATTGCATGGAACATTTTCTTTGTAACATTTTTCACGTGACTTTCTAGAGTAAGATTTCGATCAATTGTGACTCCTAGGAGTTTCAAGGTGTCCGAGACAGGAAGAATGTGATTTGGGGTATTAATATTAGAATAATTGATCTTGTTATATTGCGATGAAAGGATAAGGCATTGTGTCTTCTCATTGTGTTCATTGTGCCTGTAATTAAGGGGTCAGTGTAGTAAACAGCATTAAAATCAGCAAGTCACCTGCTGCTCGTTGAATTTTAATACTCAGTATACAACAGTAAGGATGTACAGAACATGGCAGTGTTACCATGGTCACATTAAAGACAGTGCAATCATGCTAACACAGGCTGCTCATTAGGTTTCACCATGCTATGGGGCCCAAATTGAAAGAGCCTGTAAGTATAGTTTAACCTCCATTCTACCTCCACCCGGAATACCTCAGATCTTCCAAAGCCTCTCTCTCCAAGGTGCCCCCTAAATCTTTACTGGCAGGAAGGAGCCAGTTTGCCTTATGCTGGTCATGACACCACTGACATTTTAAAATACATGCCAGAAATCTGTTTACTATGAAAGAGAGCCATGACCATAATTCCCTAGATTCTATATAGGTTGCCCAAAGTTGAGCCCAAATTTGGGTGCAGAGCCCAGATGCACACACAAGTGGTGCTTAGATGGCTGTATCAAGTAAAGCCAGCTCCGGGCTGGCTTGTACGGTCTGAGTCCCGCATATAGCATTCTGGTTTAGGACGGGCTGTAGAGAACATCAATGGAAACTCCAGTAATTTGGAACCTGAGGTCAGTGCCGGGCAGATTTTACGGTCTGTGTCCTGCAAATGACAAGACGGATTCGGATAGGTTGGATTGGGAAGACTTCTACAGTCAGTCTATGTCCCAGAAACACCAAAGAAAGACCATGATCAAATATTTAATATGATGTTAATTGTTGAGGTAATCTTGAATTGAGAATGAATGTGACTGTTGGGCAGACTGGATGGTCCGTTACTAAATAATTAGACAATTTGGTGCTATTAACCAATTACTGACACTAATTAGAGATAAATGGCACTAATTTGGATTTACACACACATCTGTCTACATGCTATTCTAATGGAGTGGAGGAGTGGCCTAGTGGTTAGGGTAGTGGACTTTGGTCCTGGGGAAGTGAGAAACTGAGTTCGATTCCCACTTCAGGCACAGGGAGCTCCTTCTGACTCTGGGCAAGTCACTTAACCCTTGATTGCCCCATGTAAGCTGTATTGAGCCTGCCACGAGTGGGAAAAGCATGGGATACAAATGTAACAAAAAAAATGCTGCATGCCCAAAGTGTTCTGCGTGCAACCCAAAAGGGGGTGTAGCCATGGGAGGGGTATGGGTGGGTCAGGGGCATTCCAAATAGTTAGGCTCAGTGTTATAGAATACCGGGGTTGTGCACTCAACTTGCATGACAGGGTTTATACCTGGTTTCAGCAGGTGTAAGTAAGACACTCAGCCCAGAATGCTCTTCATAGAAAAGCACTTGGCTTGGATTTTTCATGGCACCTATTTTTGAGTACCATTTATAGAATCCCCCCCACCCCCCATATTTACTTTGAATTGTATGTGGTCAGCCAGCAGTGGTTAGAGTTTTCTTTTTAGACCCAGATATTCAGAGACCAGAAGTTATGTGGATTTGGCCAATATTCACTACTGTACCTGCAAAGCTAATTGGGGCATACTGTTTTCTTTTTAACACTATCACTAAAAACATCACAGAAACAGTGAAACTGACCTATTTTAGTGACAACTTCAGGCTTCTACCTATACAGAAATTTCTCATTCTGAACATTTTGTCAGTGTATTTGACCTCTTTCATGTGAGCAGTGAGAATCTTTAGAAGTACCAACATAGTTGATCGATCAATTTGAGAACGATTAAGGGGTCCTTTTACTAAGTTGTGGTAAAAAGTGACCTTAGTGCACACTTACATGGGTCATTCCAACACACTGAGGCTATTTTTACTGCAGCCAAAATAATGACTGTCGTATTTTGCCACTATTTGATGAAACATGCAACAAAATACTATAGTACGTGTTTTGGCCCTTCAAATGTTAGAAAATATAAAATATGGCCTCCCCCCAAAGAAAAAGCCTGAAATACATTGGGGCCGATATTTAGAGCAAATTAAGTGGGCAGGAATCTCTCCTGCCTACTTAAATCACTTTACGCTGTGATTTAAGTGGGATATTCAGTGGCACTTAACTGTAGAGTGCCACTGAATATACCCATAGACCACCCAAACAAATGAGTAGTCAGAGGCAGCACTGTGGGCGGAACTGGGAAGAGCCTCAGGTTATGCTGGTACCAGCAGTATTCAGTGCCGGTAGGAGCCGACTCTGTGGTGCTGTGGGTGCTTGAGCACCCCCAATATTGAGAAAATTCCTTGTATGAGTCCAGGGTAGGGTTGTTTCCACTGGGCTTAGCAACCCCAATAATTTTGAAAAGTTGGCTCCTGTGCCGGAATCCACATACAGTGGTGGAAATAAGTATTTGATCCCTTGCTGATTTTGTAAGTTTGCCCACTGACAAAGACATGAGCAGCCCATAATTGAAGGGTAGGTTATTGGTAACAGTGAGAGATAGCACATCACAAATTAAATCCGGAAAATCACATTGTGGAAAGTATATGAATTTATTTGCATTCTGCAGAGGGAAATAAGTATTTAATCCCTCTGGCAAACAAGACCTAATACTTGGTGGCAAAACCCTTGTTGGCAAGCACAGCGGTCAGACGTCTTCTGTAGTTGATGATGAGGTTTGCACACATGTCAGGAGGAATTTTGGTCCACTCCTCTTTGCAGATCATCTCTAAATCATTAAGAGTTCTGGGCTGTCGCTTGGCAACTCGCAGCTTCAGCTCCCTCCATAAGTTTTCAATGGGATTAAGGTCTGGTGACTGGCTAGGCCACTCCATGACCCTAATGTGCTTCTTCCTGAGCCACTCCTTTGTTGCCTTGGCTGTATGTTTTGGGTCATTGTCGTGCTGGAAGACCCAGCCACGACCCATTTTTAAGGCCCTGGCGGAGGGAAGGAGGTTGTCACTCAGAATTGTACGGTACATGGCCCCATCCATTCTCCCATTGATGCGGTGAAGTAGTCCTGTGCCCTTAGCAGAGAAACACCCCCAAAACATAACATTTCCACCTCCATGCTTGACAGTGGGGACGGTGTTCTTTGGGTCATAGGCAGCATTTCTCTTCCTCCAAACACGGCGAGTTGAGTTCATGCCAAAGAGCTCAATTTTTGTCTCATCTGACCACAGCACCTTCTCCCAATCACTCTCGGCATCATCCAGGTGTTCACTGGCAAACTTCAGACGGGCCGTCACATGTGCCTTCCGGAGCAGGGGGACCTTGCGGGCACTGCAGGATTGCAATCCGTTATGTCGTAATGTGTTATCAATGGTTTTCGTGGTGACAGTGGTCCCACCTGCCTTGAGATCATTGACAAGTTCCCCCCTTGTAGTTGTAGGCTGATTTCTAACCTTCCTCATGATCAAGGATACCCCACGAGGTGAGATTTTGCGTGGAGCCCCAGATCTTTGTCGATTGACAGTCATTTTGTACTTCTTCCATTTTCTTACTATGGCACCAACAGTTGTCTCCTTCTCGCCCAGCGTCTTACTGATGGTTTTGTAGCCCATTCCAGCCTTGTGCAGGTGTATGATCTTGTCCCTGACATCCTTAGACAGCTCCTTGCTCTTGGCCATTTTGTAGAGGTTAGAGTCTGACTGATTCACTGAGTCTGTGGACAGGTGTCTTTCATACAGGTGACCATTGCCGACAGCTGTCTGTCATGCAGGTAACGAGTTGATTTGGAGCATCTACCTGGTCTGTAGGGGCCAGATCTCTTACTGGTTGGTGGGGGATCAAATACTTATTTCCCTCTGCAGAATGCAAATAAATTCATATACTTTCCACAATGTGATTTTCCGGATTTAATTTGTGATGTGCTATCTCTCACTGTTACCAATAACCTACCCTTCAATTATGGGCTGCTCATGTCTTTGTCAGTGGGCAAACTTACAAAATCAGCAAGGGATCAAATACTTATTTCCACCACTGTAGCTAAGCAGCTTAATTTAGGACAGCTCAAAAGCTGTTCTAAATAAAGTCACTTAGCTAAGCGGGTGCAGGCTCTGAATATCAGGCTGGCACCCACATAACCTTTTTACCTTAAAAAACAAGCCCTCGAGCCCCCTTCTACCCCCCACCAACAATGTCCTCTCTTTCTCTCCCTCCCACTCCCCCTAGCCCACATCAAGACCACTTGTCCTCCCCAGCCATGCAGCCAGGTCCCTACTTGTATCCATGATGGTACAGCAGGGTCGTTGGTGGCAGGAGTACTGTCCCCTCGCTCCTGTCCCTTGCAGTGCCTCTCTAAAATGGCTGCTATAACCTGCTATAACAGCAGCTTACGGTAATACACAAAGTACATGCAGGAAGGCCTAGGGGGAGGGCCTACCTGCACGGCTGGGGGGGGGGGTCTTCCGGGAGGGTCTTGACATGGGCAGGGGATGGGGAGGAAACGAGGGGAAATTGTCAGGTGGGCATTGTCGGGGGGGGGGCAATATTCAGCCGGGGCTAAATATTGTCCGGGCCCACATAAGTTCCAGTACCCAGCCCGCTCACAATTATCCCCCAATATTCAGTGCTAGTGCCCAGACATGGCCCGGCACTGAATATCTGGGGATAATTTAGCTGGTGACAATCAGCGTTTATAAAAATGCTGACCACTGCCGACTGAATATTGGGGGGGGGGGGGGGGGGGGGGATGTATCTACTTTATAACCTTTGCGTTATGGAACAGTAGATCTGTTGTGACCTATCGTGAACCTCATTTCTTGTTTCAAATCACAGTCAATACTAACTGGTTAACACTGAAAGAATAAAAGAAAAATCCATTTTGATACAATTTTACCTTATTTTGAAAGTAGGCATTAATGCTATTCCAAAAATATGAATGGTTACAAACCTCCTACAGCTGCATCACTATTCCAGATATTGAATTTTGCAATAAAATGAAAGTTTTTATTTCACATTATCCCTAATTTATTTTTTTTACCTTGGGGATTTTTGTCATTTTCTTTCTTTGTCTTCTGAACCTTAGAAGTTTATCACGCTCCTGTAGAAACAAGTTGAATGAACTTTAATTAGTCTTGTTCCTTTATCTTTTGCATAACATATTCTAGTATAATGTACATTATAATGATACAATAATATAATACTAAATACTAATACTCTGATTCCAAGCTCCCATCTCTCCCTCCAACCCCCTGGGAACAGCATCTGAGCCCCCCCCCCCCCCCCCCAATTGTGATCCTTCCTCCCTCCCTGCCCCTTGAAAGAGCATCTGGCCCTTCAACAAGGATTCCTCCACCCTCTATAGGCCCTCCCCTCAGCCTATATTTCTGGTATCTGGTGGTCTAGCAGAGAAAGGGCAGGAGCAATGCCCAGGTGAGAGGGTAGATTTTGGTATTTCTGCTGAGACTACCAATAATGATGCCAATTATTGCTAAATCGTGATATGGTGTGAGATTTTGTTTTAATGATGTGGATTTCAGTGTATGGTAGCTGGAGTGATACCAACAACCCCAAATAAGTTCTGATTATCACTGGCCTAAGCCATATTTCAGGCAATAACCTAAAGATGAAAGATTCTCTAACAGTGTGCAAAATTCTCATCTATCAGTCTCCTGCTTTCTGCCCTCCCTTAAGTCTGTCCAGTGGTAAACAACTGTCTATAAACACATATTTAAAAAAATACAAATTGAAAAAGATACTTACTATTACACTCTTCACGTAGCCTGCAGTTTCAAGTGTCTAATAAAGAGAAAGATTAGAACATATATACCTTAAGTCAATAAAATCTATATGGATATACAGAACAGAAAAGCTTTTTGGGAAGCAAGGAGCAATGCCATTCCGACCCCTAAAATGTTTGACCCAAGACAGACACAGTTGCAAAAGAGAAAAACATGAGAACATCATTGATAACAGAGATCACTCTGTGAACTCAGTGCAGAGAGAAGATCCTGAAGTTCCACGAAATGCAGTCACAGACTAAGAAAATGTGCCCAAAATATATAGAATTATTTCCCACTGTAATTGGTGCTACAGGCTTGATTTTAAACAAATTCCAAGCACATCTTGACAGGTTGCAGCTCCATGGGCAGCTCCATTTGAGATAAAATATAGAAATTGGAATTGAGATATCCAGTTTGGAATATGTCCAGTTCCAGTAGTATTTCAGAAAAGGATCTTCCAATGTAGATTCTTTTCTAAAATATATGCACAAATTCATGCATATGTATTGTAGAAGCAATGCACACTAGAGTGCTTTGGTGCCAAGTGAAGATAGCCTGCACATCTCATTAACATGTCTACACCCTGAGGCAGCAACTATGCAAGATGCTGGCCATCATCAGTGGGACTGTTTTTGTGATTTGTGCAGATATGTTTTTCTGTCTATAACTAAATTGTAGTTTGCTTTTCCATGGCACAGAGAACTGTACACATAAAGGGAGTGAAGGTTTTTTTATGCCTGTACGATTTCTAATATTCAGCGGAGGTGAGCTTCTGAAGCTTTTTCCTTCCTCTCCTTGAATGTGGGTGTTCTTACTATATGGCCAAAGATATACCAGGGTTTGACATGGCCAAATATGACCACGCAACCCAGTTTAAAAATTGGCGGATAGCTGGTTATATTGCGTGATATAACCAGTTATCCACCAGCTGATAACCACGGATATTCAGCAGAGGATAGGATAGCTGGTTATCCCCCGCTGAATATCGGCAGATAGCCGGTTAAGCGTTATTTAAACAGTCAGCATCCATTCTGACCGGTTAAATAATGCTAAATATCGGGCAGTACTTTCAAGGCACAGTCCACGTGCTATCTTCAACTATTTCTCACCCCATTCCATACTATGTGCTTAACATGTGATTTAATGCCTGCTATGTGTCAAGCCAACATGGTAACCAGTAGTGTAGACATACACTAACAGTGCACATAGTTCACATTTTTAAGTACTTAATTCACTTTAGAAATAGGGTCCCTTAGTTCTGAAATTTCAACTAAGTTTCAGAATATGCTGAGATCTTTTTGATTAATTACCTTGTAAAGTTCATCTATGATATTTTGTTGTTCAATAACTTGCAGCCTCAAAAATTCCACTTCTCTTTCTTCTTGGCTCTGGTCTAGATCATTTAAAGAGCTTGGCCTCCTTATTGTTCTAGCTTTATGTCTCTAAACAAATCAAGGAAGAACAAGTTGTAAAGGTCTGAGGTTTCCTTAAAGGAGGTTTCATTTAAGTAAAAGTCTGAGGTTTCCTTAAAGAGGTCTGCCAGTGCTGGCCAGACTTCTACGGTCTGTGCCTTGATCTAGGCTGAATAGATTTGGATGGGTTGGAGTGGAGCTTTTCAGGGGCTTTGACAAAAACTACAGAAATTTTAAAACAAGGCCAGTGCCAGGCAGACTTCTACAGTCTATGCCATATAAAAGGCAAAGACAAATCAAGATCAGATATACAGTGGTGGAAATAAGTATTTGATCCCTTGCTGATTTTGTAAGTTTGCCCACTGACAAAGACATGAGCAGCCCATAATTGAAGGGTAGGTTATTGGTAACAGTGAGAGATAGCACATCACAAATTAAATCCGGAAAATCACATTGTGGAAAGTATATGAATTTATTTGCATTCTGCAGAGGGAAATAAGTATTTAATCCCTCTGGCAAACAAGACCTAATACTTGGTGGCAAAACCCTTGTTGGCAAGCACAGCGGTCAGACGTCTTCTGTAGTTGATGATGAGGTTTGCACACATGTCAGGAGGAATTTTGGTCCACTCCTCTTTGCAGATCATCTCTAAATCATTAAGAGTTCTGGGCTGTCGCTTGGCAACTCGCAGCTTCAGCTCCCTCCATAAGTTTTCAATGGGATTAAGGTCTGGTGACTGGCTAGGCCACTCCATGACCCTAATGTGCTTCTTCCTGAGCCACTCCTTTGTTGCCTTGGCTGTATGTTTTGGGTCATTGTCGTGCTGGAAGACCCAGCCACGACCCATTTTTAAGGCCCTGGCGGAGGGAAGGAGGTTGTCACTCAGAATTGTACGGTACATGGCCCCATCCATTCTCCCATTGATGCGGTGAAGTAGTCCTGTGCCCTTAGCAGAGAAACACCCCCAAAACATAACATTTCCACCTCCATGCTTGACAGTGGGGACGGTGTTCTTTGGGTCATAGGCAGCATTTCTCTTCCTCCAAACACGGCGAGTTGAGTTCATGCCAAAGAGCTCAATTTTTGTCTCATCTGACCACAGCACCTTCTCCCAATCACTCTCGGCATCATCCAGGTGTTCACTGGCAAACTTCAGACGGGCCGTCACATGTGCCTTCCGGAGCAGGGGGACCTTGCGGGCACTGCAGGATTGCAATCCGTTATGTCGTAATGTGTTACCAATGGTTTTCGTGGTGACAGTGGTCCCAGCTGCCTTGAGATCATTGACAAGTTCCCCCCTTGTAGTTGTAGGCTGATTTCTAACCTTCCTCATGATCAAGGATACCCCACGAGGTGAGATTTTGCGTGGAGCCCCAGATCTTTGTCGATTGACAGTCATTTTGTACTTCTTCCATTTTCTTACTATGGCACCAACAGTTGTCTCCTTCTCGCCCAGCGTCTTACTGATGGTTTTGTAGCCCATTCCAGCCTTGTGCAGGTGTATGATCTTGTCCCTGACATCCTTAGACAGCTCCTTGCTCTTGGCCATTTTGTAGAGGTTAGAGTCTGACTGATTCACTGAGTCTGTGGACAGGTGTCTTTCATACAGGTGACCATTGCCGACAGCTGTCTGTCATGCAGGTAACGAGTTGATTTGGAGCATCTACCTGGTCTGTAGGGGCCAGATCTCTTACTGGTTGGTGGGGGATCAAATACTTATTTCCCTCTGCAGAATGCAAATAAATTCATATACTTTCCACAATGTGATTTTCCGGATTTAATTTGTGATGTGCTATCTCTCACTGTTACCAATAACCTACCCTTCAATTATGGGCTGCTCATGTCTTTGTCAGTGGGCAAACTTACAAAATCAGCAAGGGATCAAATACTTATTTCCACCACTGTACATATGATGTATCACATCATATGTAATGAATTTATCTTGTTGGGCAGACTGGATAGACCATACAGGTCTTTATCTGCCACCATCTACTATATGTTACTATTAGGCTTATTTTCGAAAGAGAAGGACGCCCATCTTTCAACACAAATCGGAAGATGGGCATCCTTTTCACAGGGTCGCCCAAATCGGCCGAAAATCAGAAATGACCAAGTCTAAGGACGACCATCTCTAGGGATGACCTAAATGTCAAGATTTGGGCGTTCCCGACTGTATTATCAAAACGAAAGATGGACGCCCATCTTGTTTCGATAATATGGGTTTCCCCACCCCTTCGCCGGGACGTCCTGCAAGAACGTCCTCAGAAAACCTGGGCGCCCCTTTCGATTATGCCCCTCCATGTAAACAAATTTTCTTTGTTTTCTGTTCATTGTGGAATGTAGCTAGCGTGCTCACTGGACAGACATAATTAGAGTTCTACATGCTGCAAAAAGAATACACTCAAATTTAGCAAGACTGCTGAAATTTTTGTTTATCAAAGCCATAACAGTAGAGATAAAGAATTCTATAAAGACAGTTAACAGACACATCACCATGTGAGATGAGCCAGTTTGTAGAAATAGCGAGCACCATCTGCTTGTCTACTAAGGAGAGATGATGCAATAACCTTCCTTGAAAACCATCTGTATTTCTTGATATCAAAATAATAGGGAAAATCCTGTCTGAATATACTTTTAAAAAGAAGTATAGAGAATATACAATGTCAAAAGAAAATTCAGATGATGACATAGAGAGATACATATTTCACAATATAATCTAATTAAAAAAAAGGTAAAATAATATTACATTTTTAGTATTGCTTAGAAAAATGTTACAAATTTGTTGGAGAAGAATTACAATTCATAGTGTTCTCATCTCTGCATAACTCTAATTATTAAAGAAAAGATTTCAGTTTTCGGTGTATTCTTGTAGTCTCTGTTTCCAAAAAGTGTTCCCATTTTGTTGGTATGGCAACACTTTCAAAAATGGTGCTTAATTCCTAGGTGTTCACACCCAATCCTCAAGAGCTGCCAAAGGATACTCCTAATGAATATGAATAAGAGAAATTTGCATACAATGGAGGTAGTAGGCATGCATAACTCTGATGCTTATTCATTAAGAATGTCCTGAAAACCTGACCTGTTGGTGGCCCTTAAGGACTAGAAAGAAAGACCAAGGGTTTATAAGTCGCATTCAATTTTCCTCTAGAATTGCGTGCACAGTCAAGTTTCAAGTTCTTTTCAAATCTAAGGGAATTACCAGGAAATTGTGAGGGAATCATACCATTTCTATGTTCTCTTGAGTTACAAATTTTAACTTGTTTTCCATTCGACGTAAGGCATGAGACAGATCTTCATTCTTTCGACTGAGACGTTTATTTTTGTCAAGGAGTGGTTTATATTGACTTTCAGCTTCCCTTAGCCGCTTCAGCTGCAATAATAGAGAAATTCAACATTGTTGAGACATTTCACATTATTATCTGATTGCAGATACAGTATAATACACCAAAACAGATATTTTAAGGGGGCAATATTATTTTCCTAAGACAGAAACTTCTAGATTTTGAGAAATGTCATACAAAAGCATCTTTTACCTCACTGCTGCCCATTTATTTATTTGTAAGGATTTATTTGTCGCCTTTTTGAAGGAATTCACTCAAAGTGGTGTACAGCAAGAATAAGTCAAACATAGGCAATAGACAATCTCAGCAGTAAAAATATTCAAATAACAATGCAAGGTATGGCATAGTATGCTACATTACAATGTAAACACAATATGCAATAAAACATTTTAATAGACAGCATAGGCTGGAAACAAAAATGAAACATGGGGATATCCTGAAAACCTCGACTTGCTAGGTGTGCCCTGAGGATTGGGTTGAAAACCTCTGATGTAGATATATACGACAGAATAACAGGTCTAATTTAAAGAAAGTTGCATGCAAAGTCATAAAGGTGCATGAATATAATCTCAGGATAGAAGTGGATAAATATGTCCAGCTACAGTATGTGCAGCCGCTGTCATTCCTTGCGTGTGTGTGACTAGCAAGTTAATTACTTCTTTCATTACAGGCCTGTGTGAAGAGCCGAGCTTTCACCTGTCCCCTGAAGTAGAGATAGTCTTGTGTTAAGCGAAGCCTTTCAAGCAGTGGCGTAGCTACAGGTGGGCCTGGGTGGGCCCAGGTCCATCCAGTTAGGGCTCAGGCCCACCCAACAGTTTTCAGCGCATGCTTGCTGCAGACTGCCAAGGTGCAGAGAAACATTTTTCCACCAACTGAGATATTTTTTTGGTGTTAGGGGGAGAACACTTGGTGCCCACCCATTTCTTGCCTAGGACCACCCAAAATCTGTTGTCTGGCTATGCCCCTGCTTTCAAGGAGTGCATTCTAGAGGGTGGGGGCTACACTGTAGAAGGCTCGCTGGTGGGTATCACACATCATGTGATGTCCTTTGGAGAGGGCATGGTTAGGGATACTCTTTAGGAGGATCTTAGTGACCTTGGAGGTGTATAAAGGGAGATCCTTTTCTTCAAGTACTCTAGGCCACTTCCTTTAAGGGCCTTTAAGATCAGACAGTATTTTATATAGTAGCCAGTGAAGTTTTTGCAAAAATTATGCGATGTGTGTGATTTACTTCAATGTAATGTTACTAGGTTACTAAAAGCATTTCAAACTGTCTATAACAATAAAATCATCACTCAAGATGTCCAACAAAACATAAAATCACATATTTCAACATAAAACCTCTGAACAGTTGTAGGTTCATCCCAATACTTACACAAGTTTCATATCATGCACAGTTTTTTATTTTTTTTGGACTGTGCTGTATTTTATTTAGATGGTGCATTACTTATTTTCTGAAATGTTATTAAGTTTTTATGCAGTATACACATAAAATAAAATGGTAAAGTATTGCAAAGTTTTAAAAGATCTCCCTTAATTTGTAAAACAATGCATGGCTCATAAACCAAAAAGATTGATACATCAAAAGTGGATCAGCTTCTCCAATAATCAAAGTCTATTGCAGACAATGTGGAGGTTCTAATCTTGAAATCCAGATAGCTTGAAAGGAGACAAGGCTGGTAGCCAGGTGCAGAAGTGTATGCTGGTAAGCAATTTCCAGATCTAATACAAAATGCATGTATCATACTGTATGCAGTTGAATTGCTGCTTTAATCTCCTCCATAAATCTGATCGGTATTGATTTTTGAATGTGTCCCATATTGTACTACTCCAGTTCTTTAAAATTTATACCATGTTTTGACATGTGAATGTTATTAAATTTCAAGCACTAATGATCCTCACTTTATGAATACATAGTTTGCATTAGAAAATGTCTTCTTATTTTTCCCTGTGGGATATTTTAACTGCATCTAGTTTTAAACCTATGTGCACTGTGTGTATTTAAACAGTCTTTGCACTGTAATAACAATAATTTAATAATAATTATATTCAATTCTACAAAAAAGGATACAGTTTCTTATATAAATGTTTGAATACTAATTACATTTTTCATTACACACTGGGTTCTGAAGAAAACAGTACTTTGAAATTAGTCTTTTAAAAACTGGATGCATATTTTAGAAGCAGAACTGTTGATATGTATCTCTGGATATCATTTGAAATGCTCCATGTAGAACTGTGAACAAATGGACTAAGTCTGTGGTACCAAGCACTTTCACTTATGCTTATGTTTTCGCATTTGATGACCCCTGATGCAGGCATTTGCTGAAACGCGGCCCTTGTCAGGTCCTTTAATAAAATTGTTCCACCCTTTCTTGATACCCACTTTGCTATTTGTTGCTGTATCATGTGAAATGCTGCCATCTGAAGCAAAATTCTCTCTAAAGTTCACTAGTGTTTGTTTCCCGCATTGCTATAGTCAAGAGTAGTGCAGCAATATCATGGCTTCAATCATCTGAGACAGACTAGTTATGTGAGACTTCCAGGTGACCTGCCTGTCTTGCATGATTGAAATGTAATATTCCAGTGATAGCAATTGAGGAGCAGACAACTGTCCACCTTACAGAGAATGTTGATTTGAAGTACAGCCGTGGTGTTGGAATGAGGTCTTTTCATTTCCTTCTGCTGGTTAAGAAAGGGGTACCACCAGAGTGGTAAGTACCCATCTTGATATTATTTTTAAAAATAACATTTTGGAACCCTAGATAAAATATACTCTTTTTATTTTTATTAAAAGCTGTTCTTGAAGAAAGACCAAACAACTGTCAGAATGGTTTAATGGAGAGGTGAAAGATGTAGTGAAAGCACAAAAAACATCTTTCAGAAAATATAAAGGAGATCCAAATGAGGAAACAAGGATAAGTATAACAGCTGGCCAGTCTAAAAGAAGCTTGCTGTAAAGGCAAAAAATAATACGACACATATTTTTGAGTATATGTGAAATTAAAAGCTTGTGACAGAGTGTGTTGGGCTGCTAGACAACCAATGGGCAAAAGAATACTTAGGGAGAGCAAGTTATTAAAATGAAAAACAAAATGAATTCTTTGTTTCAGTCCTTAGGATGTCAGATTCATATCAACACAAGACAACTTCACTGATGACGATGATTCAGAGCAACTAAAACAAATTACTGTAAATCTAAGAGATGTAATGGATCAAATTGACAAACCTAAATGTAACAAATCACCTGGACTGGAAGGTATTCAGATCAGACTCCTGAAAGAGCTCAGGCATGAAATTGGTAAACCTATTATTAGTAATCTTTAACCTATTATTTAAAATGCCCTGGACTGGAGGGTGGCTGATGAAGTTTCAATTTATAAAAAGGGTTTGTGTGGTCGGGGGGGGGGGGGGGGGGGGGGGAAATCAATTTTTTAAATGCTGACTGCCACAGGCTGAATTAGACCCAGATACTCAATTCCAGGCCTAATCCAGCTACCAGCAGTGAATATCTGCATCTTTGTTGGTTGCCAGAAATTGTCTAGTCTGATGAAATTAAATGCTGCTGCCCAGATAACTAACCAGGTATAGTTAGGACAGCATTATCAGTGGAATTCTATAAATGGTGCTTAAAATTGCATGTCCAAATTTGGGCACACACCCAATTTGTGTGTGTAATTTAATTAATGAGCCCATTAGCGCCAATAGTTGGGCACTAATTGACAACAATTTGGATTTATGCATGCATCTTGCTAAGCGCTATCTTATAAAGATGCAAGCGTAAATTCTTTAACACACAACTGAAAAGGTGGCATGACCATGGGAGGGGCATGGGTGGGGCAGTCACTAAAGATGAACGCACTATTATAGAATTCAGGGGATCCTCGCCTAATTTAGGTGCAAAGATTTGCACTACGGTTCCATTGGTATAAATCCTCACACCTAAAAGATGGGTGTGGCTCCTGGCCTACGTGCTATTCTATAAACAGTGCCCAACTTGGAGCACCATTTATAGACTAGTGCTCAGCATGTATTTTTTTGGCATCCAAATTTGGGGGCCATTTACTGAATTTAGTGCTATATGTAGTTCTACTTGCCTGATTAGTTATTATGGAACCATCACTGAATATCAATGATGCTGGAGAACTTCTGGGTCCATCCCAACTCCAATACAGATTGCCCAATCCTTAACTAGCAAGTGTCGTGACAGTTAGAACTAATATTCAGCAACTATTCAGTTAAGTGTCACTGAATATCAGCACCTGAACCATACAGCACTATTTAGCTGTACAGGACTCTCTAATGCCTGGTTACATGGTGCTGAATATCAACTCCATTGTGGATAATATATTGATTTTCAGCTCAATATGAACAAATTTCAAAAATATCAAATAGAATGTTAGGGATGAAACAGTGTGACAAGGCGGTGGCCGTAGCTAGAAGGTTACTAGGCTGTATAGAGAGAGGTGTGACCAGCAGAAGAAAAGAGGTGTTGATGCCCCTGTACAAGTCGTTGGTGAGGCCCCACCTGGAGTATTGTGTTCAGTTTTGGAGGCCGTATCTTGCTAAGGATGTAAAAAGAATTGAAGCGTGCAAAGAAAAGCTACGAGGATGGTATAGGATTTGCATTACAAGACGTATGAGGAGAGACTTGCGGACCTGAACATGTATACCCTGGAGGAAAGGAGAAACAGAGGTGATATGATACAGACGTTCAAATATTTGAAAGGTATTAATCCACAAACAAACCTTTTCCGGAGATGGGAAGGCGGTAGAACGAGAGGGCATGAAATGAGATTGAAGGGGGGCAGACTCAAGAAGAATGTCAGGAAGTATTTTTTCACGAAGAGGGTGGTGGATGCTTGGAATGCCCTCCCGCGGGAGGTGGTGGAGATGAAAACGGTAACGGAATTAAAACATGCGTGGGATAAACATAAAGGAATCCTGTGCAGAAGGAAGGGATCCTCAGGAGCTTAGCCTAGAATGGGTGGCAGAGCTGGTGGTTGGGAGGCAGGACTAGTGCTGGGCAGACTTATACGGTCTGTGCCGGGGCTGGTGGTTGGGAGGCAGGACTAGTGCTGGGCAGACTTATATGGTCTGTGCTGGGGCTGGTGGTTGGGCGGTGGGGATAGTGCTGGGCAGACTTATACGGTCTGTGCCAGAGCCGGTGGTGGGAGGCAGGGATAGTGCTGGGCAGACTTATACGGTCTGTGCCAGAGCTGGTGGTGGGAGGCGGGACTGGTAGTTGGGAGGCGAGGATAGTGCTGGGCAGACTTATACAGTCTGTGCCAGAGCTGGTGGTGAGAAGCGGGGTTGGTGGTTGGGAGGCAGGGATAGGGCTGACCAGACTTATATGGTCTGTGCCCTGAAGAGGACAGTACAAATAAAAAAGTAGCACATAGGAATTTATCTTCTTGGGCAGACTGGATGGACCGTGCAGGTCTTTTTCTGCCGTCATCTACTATGTTAGGGATTATGTGAAAAGGAATAGAGAAAAAAACTGAGAATATAATTATACTTTGTATGCATCTATGAGTATTGTGCGTAGTTCCAGTAGTCCCTTCTCAAAAATGTTATAATGAAATAGATATGATAGAAGTTTAGAAAATCATACTTAATAGGGAATGGTTGTTTAATCTTTCAAAAAAGCTGACGATATTCCATAAAACTAACAGCCAGCAGACTGAAAACAAAATAGGGAAAGTGTTTTTTTTTTTCATGCAGAATATCATTAAACTATGAAATGTGTTTCAGAGAATGTGACATGGAGGGGCATTTTTGAAAGAAACGTCTAAGTCGTAATTTGGACGTTTTACAAAGATGTCCAAATTCCGAGGCGGGGAGAAGGTCATTTTTGAAAAAGATGGACATCCATCTTTTGTGTTCGAAAATACCATGGACGTCCTTGGATTTGGACATTTTGCGATTTGGACGTCTTTGATTTTTGTCCATTTTCGAAACAAAGATGTCCAAGTTTAAAACGTCCAAAGTCAAGCCATTTGGATTGGGAGGAGCCAGCATTTTTAGTAGACTCGTCCCCCTGACATGTCATGACAGCAATCGGGCACCCTAGGGGGCACTGCAAAGTGGACTTCATAAAATGCTCCCAGGTACATAGCTCCCTTACCTTGTGTGTTGAGTCCCCCAAAACCCACTGCCCCCAACTGTACACCACTATCATAGCCCTTATGGGTGAAGGGGGCACCTTTATGTTGGTACAATGGGTTTCTGGTGGGCTTTGGAGGGTTCACAGTTTCCTCCACAAGTGTAACAGGAAGTGGGGGGATGGGCCTGGGTCCACCTGTCTGAAGTGCACTAAAATACTGCAGGGACCTGAATATGACATCTGAGGCTAGCATAGAGGCTGGCAAGTAATGTTCTTTACCACATTTTGGGGGGGGGGGGTGGGAAGGGATTAGTGACCACTGGGGAAGTAAGGGGAGGTCATCCCTGATTCCCTCCAGTGGTCATTTGGGGCACCTTTTTGTTCCTCATTCATAAAAAAAACAGGTCCAGTTCAAAAAGTCCAAGTTTTAGTGCTGGACGTTTTTGCTTTGTTCCATTATGGCTCAAAGACATCCAAGTCTTAGGAACGCCCAAGTCCCGCCTTGAACACGCCTCCAATATGCCCTCTTGAGATTTGAATGTCCTTGCGATGGACTTCTGAGAAAGACGTCCAAAATGCGGTTTCGATTATACCGATTTGGATGTTTCTGTGAGATGGACGTCCAAGTGCCGATTTATGTCACTTTTTGGACGTTGATCTCTTTCGAACATGAGCCTGCAAGTCAACTAACATAGCAAGGCTTGAAAGAGATTTGGACAAGTTCCTGACCTCAAACAAAACCCAATGCTATTTTCAGAGCCACCTGACTTTTATTTTAGTTTGTATTTCACTTTCTTGTTGCTGTAAGGTATATAGAGCACTGCCTACTTTCCTGGGAGTCTAACACACCTAAGTATAAAGAGGCAGACTAGGTATATAGGCATGATCCCCCAATGTCTATAAATGATGCAACAAATTGCATGCACAAATTTGCAATTTAATTGAATAATGAGCCAATTAGCACCTATAGTTAACATAGAGGGGCATAATCGAACGGGGGCGCCCATCTCTAAGGGCGCCCATTTCTAAGGGGCGGGAAAACACGTATTATCGAAACAAGATGGGCATCCATCTTTTGTTTCGATAATACGGTCGGGGACGCCCAAATCTTGACATTTAGGTTGACCTTAGAGATGGCCGACCTTAGAGATGGCCGACCTTGGTTTTCGCCGATAATGGAAACCAAAGACGTCCATCTCAAAAACGGCCAAATCCAAGCCATTTGGTCATGGGAGGAGCCACCATTTGTAGTACACTGGTCCCCCTCACATGCCAGGACACCAACCAGGCACCCTAGGGGGCACTGCAGAGGACTTCACAAATTGCTCCCAGGTGCATAGCTCCCTTATCTTGGGTGCTGAGCCCCCCAACCCCCCCCCCCAAGTCCATCTGCCTGAAGTACACTGCACCCACTACAACTGCTCCAGGGATCTGTATACTGCTGCGATGGACCTGAGTATGGCATTTGAGACTGGCATAGAGGCTGGCAAAAAAGTATTTTAACCTGTTTTTTAATGGTGGGAGGGGGTTAGTGACCACTGGGGGTGTAACGGGAGGTCATCCCCGATTCCCTCCGGTGGTCATCTGCTCAGTTTGGGCATCTTTTCACGGCTTGGTCATGAAAAAAATGGACCAAGTAATGTCGGCCAAGTGTTTGTCAGGGGCGCCCTTCTTTTTTCCATTATTGGCCGAGTACACCCATCTCCTAATCACGCCCCAGTCCCGCCCCAGTCCCACCTTTGCTACCCTGTCGACAAGCCCCAGGATCTTTGTTCGCCCCCGCAACGGAAAGCCGTCAAGGATGTAAAAAAATGGGTTTCGATTATGCCGATTTGGGCGGCCTTGCGAGAAGGACGCCCATCTCCCAATTTGTGTCGGAAGATGGGCACCCTTCGCTTTCGAAAATAAGCTAGATAGTAACATAGTACGTGATGGCAGGTAAAGACTTAATGGTCCATCCAGTCTGCCCAATGGTCACATTCATTATCAATTCAAAATTAAATCAACAATGAACATGATATTATATACTTGATCATGGTTTTCTTGGTGTTTCTGGGTCATAGACCATAGAAGTCCGCCGGGCTCTGTCCTTATGTTCCAACTACTGTAGTTGATGTCAAAGCCCACTCCAGCCTATCTGAATCTGTCTTGTCGTTTGTGGGACACAGACCGTAAAAATCTGCCCGGCACTTTCCTCACATTCTAAGTTACTGGAGTTTCTGTCAAGGCTCTCTTCAGCCCATCCTACATCCAGATTGCTATATGCGGAGCTCAGACTGTACAAGCCAGCCCAGCACCAGCCTTAGTTGATACAGCCAGAGTTGCCATCTAAGCACCACTTGACAAGCAAACGTATATACAACCCTTTAAGTTTTGTTTTTTATACCATTCATTTGCTAGATCGAGATCCCCTGTGTTCATCCCATGTCTTTTTGAATTCTATCACTGTTTTTGTTGCTAGCACCTCCCTTAGGAGGGCATTCCAGGCATCAATCACCCTCTCCATGAAAAAGAATTTTCTGTCATTACTCCTGAGTCTACCACCCCGCAACTTTAGTTCATGTCCTCTAGTTTTACCATTTTCCTTTCTCTGGAAAATATTTGTTTCTACATTAATACCTTTTAAGTATTTAAACATATGTATCATATCTTCCCTGTCCCTCCTCTCCTCTGGGGTATGCATATTCAGGTCTTCCAGTCTCTTCTCATCTGTCTTTTGGCACAAGCCCCATATCATTTTTGTCGCCTTCCTCTGGAATGCTTTAAGTCTTCTTACATCTTTAGCAAGATATGGCCTCCAAAACTGAACACAATACTCTAGGTAGGGCCTCATCAACAATTTGTACAGGGGCATCAACACCTCCTTTCTTCTGCTGGTTACACCTCTCCCTATACAGCCTAGCATCCTTATGGCTATGGCCACTGCCTTGTCACACTGTTTTGTCACTTTCAGATCCTCAAATACTATCGCCTCAAGATCCCTCTCACTGTCTGTGCATATCACCACCTAACACACACATTTCCCTTGGATCAATTATCAGTACTAATTGGCATAATTGAAATTTGCATGTGCATTTTTAGGTGCCAGAATCCACATGCAAACTTTACGTGTGGACCCAAAAAGGGGGCATGGCCATGGGATGGTCATGGGTGGATGAGAGACATTCCTTAAATTTATGTACGCTATTATTGAATAAGAGGGATCCTCACCTAATTTAGATGTGAGAATTTACACCAGGGTTTAGTTAGTGTAAATCCTCACATCTAAAGTTAAGCACAGATCCTGGCACTAAGTGCTATTCTATAAATGGCACCTAACATTGAGTGCTATTTATAGAATAGTGCTTACCGCGTTTTTTCTTGTTGCCGATTTTTCTGCACCATTTATAGAATTTGGACCTAAGTGCGGCATTGTGCAACATTACCATTTTTATTTCATTTAACATTTTATATGTACTCCTGATGAAGGCATTATGCTGGAACATGGCCATGTGGGTTTTACATAATAGATTCTGTGTAATAGATGATAACTTTGCTTATTATTCTATTGTTTAATTAAAGTTTTATGTATATATTTTTTTATTGTGTTAAAATGATATATATTTACTGTACTCTGGTATCTGTTCATCTGGTTAGATTTATTTAACCTTTCAAACTACACTACAGAAACACTCCATAATTCTAACAACCAGCAGACTGAAAAAAAAAATAAAGAAAGGCAACTAACATTGGGTTCAAAAGAGGGTTGGACAAGTTCTTTGGATGAAGTTAGCTAGACAGGCCATTCCTTGTTTCTTAAAATGAGCTATGAGAAACTGAATCTATATTTTGGGAACTTCTGGGTGCATGTGTCCCACTCTCAGTATACCAGCAGCCTGGGCTTAATGAACCTTCAACTAACTCAGCATGTTTTTCCTGTGTTCTCATGTTTCTTTTATTTCTTTTTGAAGGGTGAGATAGGACTGGGAGATTCAGCTAGGTCCTTAAAGTTTGTTCTTCTGCCACAAATATGGTGGAAAAGAATCACCTACCCCAAATCAGATCTGTGTTGTATGGAGGAAGAAGGATTAGGTCCCCAGAAGAAGTCATATGTAATCTGTATCATCAATAATGTCAGGACAGCTGAGCAAGGTGAGTGGCTACCTAACAGTGGCGGTCCTACCATTAGGCCAAATGAGGCGGGGGCCTCAGGTGGCACTCTTCATGGAGTGGCATCTTGCCACCACCGCCAGCCAGCCAGCCTAACTGTTTGCATCTCTCCTTCCTCCCGGGCCAACATTGCTCTTTTCCATCCCCACACAGGATGAGGTCTGGCTTCTCTCCCTTCCTTTCTCAACCCCTTTCCCCAAGTCTACCTTCTTATTTTGTTTTCCAAAAGTCATCATCAGCACAGATTCGCATGCGCTGTGCTGCCCTGCCACTGGCAATGGCTTCTTCTCTGTACTGCAGCCCGCCTCTCTGATATAACTTCCTGTTTCCTCAGAGGTGGCCTGGAGTTGAGGAAGGAAGGGGGAGATGCCAGACTGTGGCCAGGGAGGGAGGAGAGAGTTCGGAGAGAGAGAGTGTGTGAACAGAGAGATGTTGGACTCGGGGAAGGGGGGGGCATAATGCTGGGACGGCCAGAGGCACCATTTCATCCCTTGCCTCAGACAGCAAATTGCTTTGGGCCACCCCTCCTACCCAGGGTTTTGAGAGAAGCCAGTGCCCTATGCTATCAAGGTGGAAGCAAGTTCCAGTGCTTCCAGTCCCCCCCCCCCCCCCCCCCCCCACTTTTGTCCATTTACCCATGACTTCAGAAAGAAAGCCCCCTGACCAGCCTAATTGGAACGCAGATTAGCACTATTCCTTCCTGGAATATAAATCTGCTCACAGGGTTCAGGATTTTAATGTATTATCAATGATGACACCTAGAATTTTTTCCTGAGCAGGGACTTCTAATGTGGAACTTTGCATTGTGTAGCTACAGGTTGGGTTCCTTTATAAGAACATAATATAAGCAAAGATGACTCAAAGAAATGTCTTGACAATGCTATGTGTCTAAAAGTTTATTGTACAACTTTATAGACTTGACACTGCCATGTTTCGGCTGACTGGCCTACCTCAGGAGTCTCTGCAGTCTCTCAAAGATGTGTAAATAAAGAGTTAAATGCTGCATTCAGTATAAGTTCTGAAAACTAGTGTGTAAACTGGCATAGTGGAACCACTCTGCGAAGTACTCTTGTTGTGGTGGGAAAGAAGAGCCGCCAAAATATGCCTCTCAATTCTCAAGGAAAAACATTACTCTGGACCAATGTGAAAACATCTCCTATCCAAAAAGTTAAACTTACAAGTGTTTCCCAAGATGTTTGTTGTTGTAACCGTTTAACCCACTGAAAAATGTTTCCACGTAAAAACATTATGAAGTACAAAGAAGGAGAGAGTGTGAAAATATCCCTTTAAAACGCCTACTGCAAATTATAGGCACGGATGAGGCATCGATCATTTATAAATTGAATTCACTAGAGGTAATTTGTGCCACAGTTCCCCAGAGGTCACATCAGTTAATAAGCATGATATGGCTTCTCCCTAACATGATTAGCGTGGGTCTCAAGAAATAAATCACTATGAAATAAATGAGGCCATGTATTGCCTCTATGTCTGTGCTAGGATATTCAGACTATCATTCACCTATACTGAGGTGCAAACAATAAAAATGAATTAGATCATTGAATAATTCATTCAGGAGCTCCAACTGGGAGACAATGGGCCTGGTTTACAAAGGAGTTGGGGGTGCATTGGGGGTAGGACAGTACACATTAGGAGGGAAGTCAGATTGGAGCTTGGCTACTGAGGCTTCAATCCAGTGGTAGAGAGGTGCGCTGGTTATAGGAAAGAGAGGGAATTGGGGGTGAAGGATCTACCTGATACCAAACAGGAGATGGGGAAATGGGGTGTTTTTTTTTTCTGGCACAGGACCTTTATAACACAGCAACCACAACTTAGGGCCCACTACTTTTGCGTTGCTGGCCACCAGTGCAAAATGAAGTTTATTGTGTAAGTTACTAACATGCTATTTTTTCCAATACTTTACCTCAGCTTAGTATCTACCGGTCACAGTATGGCAAGTCTTATGTTTTTATATTCTTATTTCAATAGAGAATCCATAAAGCGTGGAGAACTCAAAGAAGACCCACGGATACTTTGTAAAACAAACAGAAAAGTGGGCACAAATTTACTGCTGAACCCCTCACGCAAGTGATCCGTTCCACGATTCGATACAAAGGTCTTTTTTAAGACCATTTATAGACTATTCGCCAGTATTTCTTATTCTGGATCATCATTAGCTGTCTACTTTAGTATTTAGACTCCTGATGCAGGCCTTTTGGCCAAAACACAACGGTTGTGTCGAGTCAAATATACTAATTAATAAAATTTGGTTTTAGCTTTACTGTGATCCAGTCTCTGGGCCTCCTGGTTGTGTGCCCACTTTTCTGTTTGTTTTATATTCTTATTATCATATTTTGTGTCGGCTGTTAGTATATTATATTGTGCAATTAAGAAAAAGAAAATGGCTACAGTTATTAAACAGCTGTTAGTGCTCAGTGTGTACCATCTGATTTGTAAACATGGATCCAAAACAAAATGCCCCTTTCAGGATCCCCTCTCAGGACCCCCTGACATTTATTGAAAATGTGGAGGCCTATTTATTAAGTTGTATTAACTATTTAACATGGGAATTATCATGCTCTAAGAGTGAAGGCTCATGCTCTCAGTTAATGTAGTAACTTATTGCAGGAATTAACACACACTTACTGTTACACATCTAACATGGAAGAGGGCAAGAAATGGGCATGGACTGCACCTTGTAGTTAGCTTGGAGGTTGTTACCTGTTAATGTGGCAGGTAATGCAGAGCAGTTAATGCCACCTCAAGAGGTATACCTAACTGCATCATGTTATCTGCTGTGCAGTTAAAATAAATTTTCTTTCTTTAACTGCACAGCAAAATGCATGTACCCTTTAATTGGCAGCTTGGCTCCTAGCAATAGTATTGTGAATTTACCATTAGGGGTCAGAAGCATCACTTTGAACTTGGGTGCTGACACTGCAAGAGCATTTGAGGATCACTCGTACCCCCCCCCCCCCCCCCCCCCACCGATCACTGGGGAAATTCTCAGTAAATGCCAGGAGAGGTCTAAGGGATAGGTTGAAGGTTAGATGCTGAGGGAGCCCAGGGTGTGGGACTTTTTATGCAGATTTCAGTAGGAGGTTCTAGAGTGGGAGGAGGAGGATATAGAGTGGTAGGAGGGGTTTGTAGCTGCACCAGCCAGTGGCGTAGCCAAGGGTGGGCACAGGTGGGCCCAGGCCCACCCACTTTGAGCTCAGGCCCTCAGAAGCAGCACACCTATGATGTGGCTGGCAAGGATCCCAAGCCCCACCAGCTGAAAACTCTCAACAACTGCATACCTTGTAAATAGCAGATCTTCGCCTACAGTGAGCAGCAACTGATACATGCTATGGGGCCAACATGAGCAGTGTGTACTAGTTGCTGCTCACTGCTAATGAAAATCTACTATTTAAAAGGTATGCGGGGGGGGGGGGGATGTTTGAGAGATCATATGGCATGCAGGTGAGAGAGGGCGAGACCATATCACTTGTGGGACAAGGCGGAGTTCTGCCCACCCATCTTGGGCCCAGGCCCACCCAAAATTGAGTGTCTGGCTACACCCCTGGCACCAGCCATAGTATGTGCATCATAAATAGTGTGGATGCATTTACCACCACCTCAGCAGGAGGCGATAAGTACATCTGCACTATCTGCAGGGGTGACAGCACATGGTAACTGACCATATGCTAACTACAGGGCACTGTCCATATCCATAACCTGCCTTCTCCACCCATTTTCCATCACTTTCCATGTTAAACATCTAACGCCTAAATTAATGTATGCTAAATGTCATGGTCATACGATAACAGTTACCATTTACCACACTTCAGCAAACAGGCCCCCACAATGTTTTCCTTTAAAATAAGATGTGATGCACAGTTGTAAAGCGCAAATTTAAAAGAATGTTAACTGGAAGTTTTATTTACCAGCTCATTTCGCTCTTCCGACAGCAATGCATTGCGGTCTTCCAGTTTCCTGATGATCGCACTTAATTCTGCAATTTTAAGTTGAAAACGACGTGCATCTTTTTCATCCAACTGCTGTTCCTGAAACAAAGATTAACTGCAAATAACTGCACATCACACCTTGAAGCAATTCATTCCTACTTAGACAGACTCTGATTAAAAAAAAACATAGCTACAAAGCCTGGAGATCGCAGAAGAATGCAATATGTACATTAACTTGGTTAACCAAGAAAAAGTGCAAAATTAAAACTGAAAGAGCAGAAATGTAATTCAGCATGGATATAGAAGCAATTATGAATAGTTCATGTACATATGTATAGAAAAATATCAATGTGGACAGACATGAAAAACAATGTTGATAATAAGCACATTTTCAATGACCAGTAATTGAATTCAATGTGTTAGATGTACAGACTCCAAAGTTTTAGTTCTTCAATATGTAAAATCAAGTTAAATTTAAATATAATTCAATTCTTTGTGAATTAATGACCTTTTCCACTCACTTTAGTCACATTTACATCAGAGAAAAGCATGCATTTTAAAAATCTGCTATCATTATTAAGATTTATTTTAATACTTTAGTAACATAAGCTTTTAAAAGGTACTTCTTATTCTAATATATTGTAACTATAATATTCTAACCTTTTTCTCAATCTGTACCACTTTTTTCGATATGATTCTGTTTTATTCTTTAGAATAGTGCAGCTCTTCTATTAACATAGAAAAAAGTGGTTCTTGACCAAGATCTTGAGAGCTTCCTCAAAACATTTAGTATAAAGCAGGGGTGACTAAGTGCAATCTTCGAGGCCCCAAATGGATCAGGTTTTCAAGAAGACCTTATTGAATATGTATGAGATGGATTTGCACATTATGGAGGTAGTATGTGTGCAGATTCATCTCATATAAATTAATCGTGCTCATGGATCAACTGTGTGCTAATATATATCATATATATTCATGTAAATGCATGAGATCCAAATCTATTGAGAGGGCCTCTAACCGAAAGGTAGGAGCAGATAAAAATATGATTGTGTGAGAACTTCAATATGGTTTTCTTGCTCCACTGACTTCTCATTAGAGATTTACAGAAGATTAAAAGAAAAAACAGTAAAAGCAAAATAGCACAGCCAAATGAGCAATATTCAAAGCTATTCATCCAGATAACGGCTGCCATTATCTAGATACATGGATTTGTTAGGCCTAACAATGGATTTTAAATCAGCAGTATCTGGATAATGCAGCTGAGTATCCTTACAGACTGGCCTTGCATTATCCAGATAGTGCCGAGTGGTTCGTGAATTTAGGAGTTATCTTGTTTGTGGTGATATTCGGTTTACTAACTGGATAACTATCAAGATAAAGTTAGGATAACAACACGTCTGTCTTAACTTTATCCAGTTTGCTATCTGGATAGTGTTCTCAATATCACCGGTCTCCGGATAATAGTACCAGTTACCAGTGAATCCGGATATTCAGTGCCAACTGCTATCCAGATAGCAGCGCTAAGTATTCAGATTTAATTAAGCCATGTTAGCTGGCATTTAAAAATAACACTGACCAGCATAGCTGAATATTAACCAATAGATTTTCAGCATTCAGAAAAAACTGGGCAACAAAAAAAGATATAAGGTGATTTGAACTAACTTTAAAAAAAAGTTAACACTGTACATTTTTTTACTTGATGATGCTTTATTTTTATGCATTCAAAGGGACAGAGTAACCCCCAAAACAGATGGCACTTGGGACTTATTATAGTACTACAGAGTATTTTACCACGAGACCAATCATTCAAATCCTGCCACCAATGGGGTATGTGAAAGTTCATGGCGGTTTTAAACCAACAGGGCTCCTATTAGAATTCAAATAAATCTGCAGATTCTGTTGCAGAATTCACTAGTAACAGAAATGGTGTCCAACTAATATTTTAAAAAGAGCAAAATGACTTCCAGAGCAGACTGGCTAACATACTGAAGAGGGCTTTAAACTAAGATTGAAGGGGATGGGTGGGAAAAGCCATATAAAACATAAAAATGGGATAAAAACAGCAACATCTAGAAATGTATCTATAATAATGCCCATAGTATGAGAGTATTTTTGTCAGTACCTTTGCATATCAGGTCGTTACCTATTGGAATAGCCTACCAATTAATATCAGAAATCAGGTTAATTATGCGCTACCTTTCAGAAATTGCTGAAAACTTTTTTATTTAGACATTTTTTTATTTTTATAACTGTTATAACATGTATTTTAATAGAGATGTGGACTTAGTTTGATTTTTATTGTAATATTCCTAGGAATTACCTACCTCTCTCGGGGGGGTCTGTTTACGAAGCCGCGCTAGTGGTTTCTGCGTGGCTTTGCCAACACAGCCATTCAAAGTGAATGGGCTGTGTCGGCACTAGCGAACAGCCAGCCATGCTAGCGGCTTAGCAAACCCCAGTGTTGATTTGTAAGCCACACCAAACTCAGTAGGTATGTGTGGGGTATAAATGTCTTGTAATGTAATGTAATGAAATGTAAAATAAGGCTCTGGAAGAAGGTGACTTGGATACCAAAATCTGCAATAGGCAGACATTGTAGAAAGAGTGGATAAGATAAGGGATCTAGTAAAGCTTGAAGAATGATCTAGAATTTGGAAGGTAAGAATTAATGCTTTAAAAAATGCAGGGTCATATGTTTCACTTGTAAAAACCAAAGGGAATGGTACAGTATAGGAAGTGAAGTTCTGTGCATGAATGAGCAGGACCTAGGGGCGATTGCATTTCATGATCTTAAGGAAGCCAAAAATGTAGAAAAGGTGACTCAAAAGCCATAAGGATGCTTTGATACACAGAGGGAGGAATGGTCAGCAGAAAAAAAGGAGGTGATAGTACCTCTGTATAAGTCTCTAAAGAAACATCATTTGGAGTACTGTGACAATTCTGGAGACTGCAACTTCAAAAGTATATCATAGGATGGAGTCTATGCAAGATGCCTATTAAAATAGCCAGTAGTCTTTATCATGAAGCATATGGGGACAAATTTAGGGGTCCTTTTACAAAGGTGCACTGAAAAATGGCCTGCAGTGGTGTAGACGTGTTTTGGGCATGCACAGAATCATTTTTCAGCACACCTGTAAAAAATGTCTTTTTAATTTTTTGTTGAAAATGGATGTGCAGTAAAATGATAATTGCCACACGTCCATTTTGGGTCTGAGACCTTATTGCCAGCCATTGACCTAGCGGTAAAGACTCATGTGGTAACCAGGCAGTAATGCCACTTGGCGCATGTCCGATATGCGTGTTCAAAAATAAAAATATTTTTTGGATGCGTGTATCGAATGCGTGCCAAAAATGAAATTACAAGAGCCATGCAGTAGCCGGGTGGTAACTCCATTTTGGTGCAAGTTGGGCACGCGTAGACCCTTACGCGGCTTAGTAAAAGGGCCTCTTAAAGATTTCAATATGTATACTTTGAAAAAGACAGAAGAGGGGAGATAAAATAAAGACCTGTGATATAAACACACAGGAAACGAACCTCTTCATTGAAAGAATGTTGCTAATGAATTGTCATAGGATGAAAGAGAAAACAAAGGAAGTATTTATTTCCTGAAAGGGTTGTGGATGTGTGGAACAGCCTCCCATCAATAATGATGAAGTCAAGGACTGTATCTGAATTCAAGAAGGCACGGGACAAGCTCTGAAGATCTCTGGGGAGTGGAAGGGGGTTGTATAGCTGGGCTGTTGGTAAGTATGACCAGTCTAAATAGGCCATGTGGTCTTTTTCTGCCATCATCTTCCATTTTTCTATGCTTCTATGACTTGAAACAAGGACACAATAATAAATAAAGTCCTTAAGGGGAAAAATGACTGGTACAATTTTTTCATCATAACGTTTAATGAAAAATATTTGCTGACCACGTTTTTAAAAAGTTGAAAATTGCTCTCTGCCTGCATTTGATAATCTCTCCTAAACTTCTTGTTATGTAGAAATTCTTCCATTAAACAACAGTTCACCTAACTACTGTTTGAAATGACAGTTTTATTTTTTATTCAGCCTTAATTCCCAGAGTTTGATTTTACCAGCTACATGTAATCTCATTCAGTTCAATGGTAGAAAGTGATAATGAGTTAGCTTTTAAGGGGATCACAGCTCACTAGCTAGAAGTCATGGGGAAATGACTCCAGAAGAAAGAGAAGGTATATTGTACTTTATCTCATTGCCTATACGAAGGCTATAGCAACATTCTAAAGGTCAGATGGCAAAAACCTGAAACAAAATTGTAACCTATAAATGAAAATGAAGAGGAATACAAAGGTTAGAATATTAAGGGACCCTTTTACTAAGCTATGCTAGTAAATGGGCTCAATGCACCCTTACATGAGTCTTTTCTGCATGCTAAGCCCAGTTCTAACTGCCATAAATTAGTCTTTTTTCTAACTGTTGAATTCTGTCTGTGTGATGTGATGGTAATATTGGCGTGCATCCATTTAAAATAAATTAACGCATGAGCACTTACTATCTCCTATTTTGGAGGTGGTAATGACCCCCGTGCTAAGTCTACATTATTCAGTTAGTCTAAAGCTAATGTCAACACAACACCTGAATAGCGCATCCATGCCCATTCTCCACACCTGACATGCCCTTCCCAAAAAGTAAATAAGTAAAATAAATACCACGTTTACCCCCAATTCTTTAAAGGGCACGAATCCCAACAATAATTAGTTAATGGGCGCCAATTATTTAATTATTGACGTTAACAAGCACTTAATTGGCATTAATTATGATTTGGGTGCCGATCTGGCTGCATGCTATTCTGTAACAATGGATGCCTAAATTGGATCATGTGCAACTCAAAAGGGGGCATGGCTACGGGAAGAGCATTCACAAAAATGTGTGCTGTACTATAGAATAGTGGGGATCCACGCCCAACTTGTACATCAGGATTTACACCAAGTTTCAGCTGGCTTAAGACCTCGTGCCCACAGTTGATCATGGAATTCAGTTCTCAACATTATTTTATAAAATTCGCTCATCCCAGTGTGCCCTTTATAGAGTAACATTGAGTGCCGATTTTTATCGGTGCCTAATTAACCCCTTAGAGCCAGATTCCATAAATAATGTTTAATAATAATGTCTAATAATGTAGTGCTATTCTATACAAAGCGCTTAAAGTTAGGCGCATTGTATAGAATAACGCATAAGGCCAGGGAATCTGCCCACATTCAGATACGTTCATTTACACTACTGAAAACCTGGTGTAAATACCTGTGCCTAAATGTAGGCACATTCCCCTGAATTCTATAATAACGTACTTAAATTTCAGTAATGCCCCCGACATGCCTACAATTCTCCCAAGGCCGCAGCCCTTTTCAGCTACATGCATTCGAATTTACGTGCTAAAAATAGATAAAGTACATAAGTGCTGCCATACTGGGACAGATCAAAGGTCCATCAAGCTCAGCGTCCTATTTCTAAAGGTGGCTAATCCAGGCAACAAGTACTTGGCAGGATCCCAAAACAGTACAATACATTTTATGCTGCTTATCCTGTACTATCATTAGCATGTGGATTTTTCTGTGCACTGAGGCCCCATTAATGACTATGTGCTAATTTCCCAGTTAACACATGGCCATTAGTGTGGGAGCCCTTACCGACACCTATTTTCCAGGTGATAAGGGGTCCCGCGCTAGCCACTTGCTAATCAGTTAGCATATGGCAATGTAGCTGCTCTAACCAGGCCTACTCTCTGCCCCCAGCCCCCAATGCTAAAAGATAAAAAGTATTTCTAGCACATGGGAAGCATGCACAGATGCGAAAACTACTGTGGGTTGCCTGACTTTGTCTCGCAGTAGTAGTTTTTAACCTGCGGTAAGCACGAGTTAGTCTTTACCGCAGCTTAGTAAAAGGGCCCCTTTCTTTTTTAGTGCTGGGGGGTGGAGAGTAGGCGTGTTCTGTGCTAATCAGCTCTTGCAGCTACATTGTCGCAACCTAACCAATTAGAGTGTCAGCCCTTACTGCTTATACAATAGCTGGCAGGAGAGGCTCACATACTAATGGCAAAATTAGCATATGGCCATTATTTAAAAAAAAAAAAAGAAAGAAAAAACCTCAGCAGTGCTACCAACATAAAAGTTTTTTCTTATATCTTAATTATTCAGCACAAAAGCCACATCATAGGTCATAAAATACCCCATGCACATGTATGACCTCTGTTGTGTTTACTGTACCGAATAATATAGATAAAAGAAAAAAACTTCCCCCTGCATATATTCCATATTTATTTAGGGGCCCTTTTACTAAGCCGCATAGATGCCTATGCGCACCCAAAGTGCGCCAATTTGGAATTACTACCTGGCTACTGGGTGGCCTGGGCGGTAATTTCATTTTTTTATGTGCGTCCAGTACAAGCACCAGAAAATATATTTTATTTTCCAGCATGCAGCGCTAACTGGGCGGTAATCGGAATTGTGAGACCTTACCATTAAGTGAATGGGTGGCGGTAAGGTCTCAGGCCCAAAATGGACACGCGCTAATTTTCATTTTGCCTCACGACCATTTTCGGTTCCCCCAAAAAAGGCCTTTTTTGCAGGAGCTCTGAAAATGGGCCTGCACGCGTCCAATACACGTCTACAACTGCGCAGGCCATTTTCCATCGCACCTTAGTAAAAGGACCCCTTATTGACTCAGTGGGACATTTTGGTTGTTAGCCACTGTTGTGCCCACCATTAGCCCTACAATAAATTTTTGTACTAGTTCTGAAGCTCCAATTTACATATCTTTATAACTGCAGCACAAAGAAAGGTGACAGTAAAACCAGAGGTTCAAGCATAGGCATGAAAAAATCATCTCTTTGTTTATAAGACATACACAAACTTAATTGCATTTACTTGACATGTATTTTTAGTGTACAGTTCATAGCTTTTGCAGTGATTGGATCACTTCTATAGGTTTTGTCTACATTCTTCTTCCTTCAGGATACAGAAATTAGGAAACTAGAATGGCCAGTGTTGACAGATCCCACTCATATAAAGAAACAATTGTCAGTTTTTGCAGTGTGATACACCAAGAGGGGGATAATCGAACGGGAACGCCTATCTCCATGGCCGCCCATCTCTGAGGACGGGGGTGTGAAGGTGCGGGACAGACCGTATTATTGAAAAAGGTGGGCAGCCATCTTTTCTTTCGATAATACGGTTGGTGCCGGCCAATGGCTAGGATTTGGGCGGATTTGAGATGGTCGCCATCAGTTTTCAGCGATAATGGAAACCGAAGCCGGCCATCTCAAAAATGACCAAATCCAAGCCCTTTGGTCGTGGAAGGGGCCAGGATTCGTAGTGCACTGGTGCCCCTCACATGCCAGGACACCAACCGGGCACCCTAGGGGCCCCTTTTAAAAATTAAAAAAAAAAAACATGAACATGAACATACCTCCCAGGTGCATAGCTCCCTTAACTTGGGTGCTGAGCCCCCCAAATCCCCCCCAAACCCCACTCCCCACAACTCTACACCATTACCATAGCACTTATGGGTGAAGGGGGGCACCTAGATGTGGGTGCAGTGGGTTTTGGGGGGGGTGGAGGGCTTCCATTTACCAGCACAAGTGGAACAGGTAAGGGGGGATGGGCCTGGGTCCGCCTGCCTGAAGTGCACTGCACCCATTAAAAACTGCACCAGGGACCTGCATACTGCTGTCATGGAGCTGGGTATGACATTTCAGGCTGGCAAAGAGGCTGGCAAAAAATGTTTTTAAAGTTTGTTTTTTTTTGTGGGAGGGGGTTAGTGATCACTGGGGAATCAGGGGAGGTCATCCCCGATTCCCTACGGTGGTCATCTGGGCATTTTGACACTTTTTTGGGACTTGGACCTAAAAAAAAAAAGGGTCCAAAAAAAGCAGACCAAATTCTCGCTAAGGCCGCCCTTCTTTTTTCCATTATCGGCCAAGGGCGCCTATCTCTTAAGCACGCCCCGGCACGCCCCTGTCCCGCCTTCACTACCCTTCCGATACGCCCCCAGGAACTTTGTTTGTCCCCGCGATGGACTGCAGTTGGGGGTCCCCAAAATCGGCTTTCAATTATACCGGTTTGGGCGCCCGCGAGAGATGGGTGGCCATCTCCCGATTTGGGTTGGAAGATGGCCGCCCTTCTCTTTCGAAAATAAGCTGGCAAGTCTCCAGGAATATCAGATTTACAGTATATTGAGATAATGACCCTTACTCTGCCTCTCTGCCTCAAACATCAAAAATTCAACCCACTACACAATGACATTTAAATACTCAGTTCCTCTTCTATTACACCAAACCTGATGATGTCTCTTTAACTAAAAACATTGCACTTTGATGAATTGTTACATGGAAACTCCATACTGTGTAATAGGTGATTTAAGATTAGCATTTAATAGAGCATTGTAGGATAGGATACCAGAGTACAGAGAATATCAGTGAGGCACATTCAATGCATTGGGGGTGTTGACAACAAGCACTCAGCATGTACAGTATGAAACAACACAAGAATAACATATTGTACTATACAGTATCTGTTAAATTTGTGTGCTCTAGCTTGTACTCCAATCTATGTTAAATCTCTAATAAATAGGTGTGTGCAGACCAAAATATTTTCTTTTATTTAACCCTTAGGGGAAAAGTGAATCAGATCATCTGTAAAATAACAGGGGCACTAAAAAGTTAATTTTCCATGTTATTTATGGGTTTTTTTTGTTACATTCAGATTTTTACATTTTTTTTGTTTCAAGTTCAATGGCATCTATAGTGCACACTATTGTACAAGGTAAAGGTAAGGATAAGGATACAACAGTGAACTCTTTTGATGACACATGCAAAAAACAAAAAAAAATTGGGGGGGGGGGGGTTCCCTATTTTAGGTTAAAAATGATATGAAGCAGTAAGGGAATTTAACATTTCTCATGCCATTTCAAATGAATGCACATCCCTACAAGGAAATAATTAGGGGTATGTCTACCAAAGGGCATTAAACCTTAATGTGTGCTTAACATTTACCATAAAGTGCATTAAAGTGTTTTGCAATAAATAACCTGTTTGTGTGCACTAAGGAGTCCTTTTACTAAGACACGGTAAAAAGTGGCCTGCGGTAGTGTGGGTGCATATTTTTGGTGCACACTGGGCCATTTTTTACCACAGCTGGGAAAAAAAGGTATTTTTCAATGGGGCAGTAAATGGCCATGCACTAAAACTAAAAGTTGCAAGTGGATATTTACTGCCTGAACCCTTGCCGCCACCCATGGTTCACATGCTGCATGTTCAGTAATCATGCAGCATGCGCCAATGTGGCTGCGCTGCCGATCACTGCTGAGAACGTTCCCCATGGTAGAAAATAGAAAAATATTTTCTACTGCATGAAATAGCGAATGCCAACCGAAACTACCGCAGGGTGCCTGTACTACCCCTGTGGTAGTGCTGATTTGGCATGCGCTACCCACGCATTAGCTCTACTGCTGCTTAGTAAAAGGACCCTAAGCACACAGGGAATCTCTTACAGAGCAGCAGTAAGCACAACGCAGGCTTACCGCTCGCTCTTTCGGGACCACCGCAGGCCCAACACAGCCGCCAGCAGTAGTTCCACCCCAAACGCACAACATTTCTGAGGGGAAAAATACCCCCCCCCCCCGGAAATGGCTTGCATGGTGATAACCCAGCAGTAAACAGGCATTGCCACACACTGCCCGATTACCACCAGGTTAGTGCGGGAGCCCTTATCGCCACCTCAGTGGGTGGTGGTAAGGGCTCCCCATTGCATGGCCATGCGGTAAGAGTTCTCTTATTGCATGGCCATGTGTGCTGGGGCTTTTTTACCCACTGTGGTAAAAAGGTCCCTCGCACGTGGGGAAAAACAGCCCCTGCTGCCAGCACAGGGCCATTTTTCCCGCAGCTTGGTAAGAAGGCCCCACAGTATTTTTTAATTTTATATTTATTTTCTGAAAGGGGCACGTAAGGGGTGGAGAATGGACATGGATGTGCTATCCAACTAGTGTGTTTTAATTACTATGCACTAACTGGTTAGCACGTCCATAATACAGGAGCCCTTAGTGCCTTCTAAATAGGAGGTGGTAAGTGCTTCCCCATCAATGTTTTTCAGGTTATACTAATGCCAATATTAACACATGACCTGAAAGAGAAATTATGCAAATTGCTGTATTTCCTGGGCATGCTAGAAAGTCCCACATTAGCACATGCCAATGCCCATTTACTAGCACACTTTAGTAGATATAACCCTTAATGTTTTAATAATGAAAAGCAAGTTAAATCATGTCAATATAAACATATACCACTCATTAAAAATATATATATATAATATTTGCCAGCAGAGACTTTGCCAAAGCCAAAAAATGGATAATAACATCTTTAAAATATATTAATTTTATTCTAAGGCAATCCCTCCCACCACCACCATTAAGAAAAGAAATCCAGACAAAAGTGAATCTTCTCCCATCATCCATCTAGATAAATAAACAGTTAAGGCTATTTCTGGGAACCCTAAGGATTGTTCCTTAGTTTCCTCAATTCTGCTGAGGGAAAGCTCTGGCTCGCTTGATTGTGTGCTCATCAAGATATTGTCTTTTTTTTTTTCCTTTCCCTTAGGAGAAGATCAGGTGAAAGAGCTTACAGGGCTTCCTGAATGATCTGAAGCATCTCCTGCACCACTTGCAAAAGGAAGGTCACGTTTGGGGCTACCCAGATGCCGATCAGACTCTTTGAACTGGGACAGTTGTTCATCTAAAGCATCCTTTTGGAGCTGAAGTTTCTGAGCATGCCCGGCTTGAACCCCTAACTCTCTTTCCAGCACGTAGACTGCTCTGTCTTTTAATTTTATCTCATCCATCTACAAGGAGAACAAAATACAATCACACAGGCATCCATTTTACACAGAGTGCTGGTTACCATAGAGACAAGCAGCATTATACCACCAAGCTGCATGTACCCCAGGCAGCCAAGTTAAAAACACTTTTAAGGGTCTATCACCTCTTAGTGACGGGGGAGAAAACACCTTGTGGCAAGAATATTCCATCAATAAATGTTTGTCAGTGCCAATACAATTTATCCCTACTGTGAATCTCTAGCTCCCTTTCATGGCATAGATTGAATTTTCAATCACATCTTAAGACAAACTGCAGTATTTTCACTTGATAAGGACCTATAATGAAAGCCTTGGCTTTTTGAAAATATCTTAATTAGTGTCCTTAAAAGTCCTCTGTTTTGCAGAAAGTAAAAAAGGCGGCACATGCATGATTGGTTTATGAAGACATACAATAATCTATGACATCAAAGCTACTATTGGGAAACAATTTGTACATTTGTGAAAATATTTGCCATTGATTCAATGGAAGTGTTTACACTAAAACAAGAAAATTGATGACATTCACTAGTTCAGGAGCTTTTTCACTGTTTGACTTTAATGTTAAATACTAAGAGCAATCTTAGGGGCCCTTTCAATAAAGCTTAGCATGCACTATTGGACATTAGTACATGCTAAGGCGTCCTTTTACAAAGCTGCGCTAGCGTTTTTAAAGCGTGCTAAAACTAAGAATGCACTAAACGCTAGAGACAGCCATATATTTCTATGGGCATCTCTAGTGTTTAGTGCACATTAAAAATGCTAGTGCGCCTTTGTAAAAGACCCCCTCAGTTCTGAGCATCCTGTTTTATACCTATGGGTCATGTGGAATTTAGCACATGCTAATGTCCATTAGCATGCACTAGGCTTTAATAAAAGGACCCTTATTATTCAACATTGTTATCATTTCCGATTGGTTTCCTTTCTGTTTATTGTGCTTTGATTTTAATGGAATGGAGAGTCAGAAATGGCAAAAACACTGCAACATTTGTCAATTTTCAGTGCATTAAACTTTTTCCCCTTCTGGTCTCTAGCACGAATAGGTGCTGCTTTCATACATCTCTAACAAAAAAAAAAAATCAGAAGTACCCCAGGTGCCTTTAGGAGATCATGCTTTACAATAGTTTCACTCAAATTTGCTCTTTCAAATTCATTTTCAGTTAGTTGTGGAATTCCTCAAAGCTGAATATTTACACTAACTTTATTCAATATCGTTATGGCTCCTTGGGTTAGTTTAATTCATCCTCTAGAGCTTACAATCCATTTCTAGGCATGGAAGAGTAGCCTAGTGGTTAGTGCAATGGACTTTGGTCCTGGGGAACTGGGTTTGATGCCCCCTTCAGCTCTTTGTGATTCTGGGTCAGTTAACTCTCCATTGTCCCAGGTACAAATAAGTACCTGCATATTAAACTGCTTAGAATGTAGTTAAAAAAACATACACACACAGTATATCAAGTCCCATTCCCTTTCTATATTGATGATATATAGAGACTGACAAAAATTGATAGCTCAGTTTGATTCTAAACTTCAGACCATATCTGACTAGTTGTTTCAGAAATTAAAATTATTTTTTTGAAAAATCAAAGACATTCTATTCTTACCCAGAATTAAAGAAGCATCTCCGACTATCTTGCCACACCTAAAGTGGTCACTTCCATTAAAATTCTTGGGATTATTATTGATGATAAATTGGATATTTCTAACCTAAGCATGAGATGCTTCTTTATACTTTGCACGATGAGTGAGATGGGCATCACTGGGGGGAAGGGGGTGTCCTTGATTGGTTCAGGGGTTTCCTGACTACAAGAATTTATAAAGTGAAACATAAAGAAATCATCTCTGAACTCTGGCAACCCACCGGTTCTGTTCCACAGGGTTCACCCCTTTTGCCAATTCTGTTCAATGTACTTATGAACACTTTGAAACTTCTTGTCTGATGTGGAAATCAGTTTTTACACCTACGCTGATGACATTGCTTGTTCATTCCTGTATTACAAAAAAATAATGTTCTGCTTCATAAAATTCAAAAATGTTTCAAGTCAGTTAGCGTTTGCACTACATGCTACCATTTAAAACTGGTTATATATTTGTAAAACATTATTGATTTGTTCTGTTTTTTATCATTGGTTTTATTTGTTTATATGTTATAATATAAATATAAATATTTAAAAAAAAACCTAAATACTGATAAGACAAAAATGTTATAGCTACGAATTTCTTTGAACATTTTGCTCAAAACATTTCAAAATTCAAGGGGTGAATATAGCAATTTTTGAACAGCAAAATGTTTATCTTTTTGTTCTGAAAATGGCAATTTGCTAGACGTTGCTGTACTCAGTGTGTCTATCTTTTTGGACTACGCTCAAAAAAATAAGTCCAAGTGAAAAACACACAAAATCAAGCCATTGGGATGTAGGAGGAGGAAGCATTCTTAGTAGACTGGTCACAAAGACATCCCAGCAGAGCAGTGAGGCTCCCTAGGGGGCACTGCAGTGGACTTCACATAAAAGGTACCAGGTACACATTTTACCGTTACCCCCTTATATTGTATGGTGATCCCTACAAAACCCACCAAAAACCTAATGTACCCAACTGTATACCACTACAATAGCTTGTATTGCTGCAGGGGTCACCTATATGTGGGTGCAGTAGGTTTTTGGTGATATGGAAGGCTTACACTTTCCACCACAAGTGTAACAGTAAGAGTAGTGTATGGGCCTGGGTTCTCTTCTCTACAGTGCTCTGCTCTGACCACTAGGCTCATCCAGGGACCTGCTTGCTGCTCTAATAGGACTGGCTATATATAACATCTAAGGCTGTCATAGAGACTGATATGCAGGGATTTTTTTGAGAGGGTACTTGGGGGTACTGAGTACTGGCACCTTTTCCATTGTGTGCTGAAATTGGCCCATGGTCCCCAAGTTTTAATGAAAGAGCTCAGGCTCTACACACCAATTCTGCCTTGTCATAGATTCTGTAACTGGTTGCAGGGGGCCTGGCTATTGTGGGGTGAGTCCCTCAGTGATCACCTCATCCCTGAAGGGTGGCCTGATATTTGAGTACCGGCACCTTTTTTGCTAGAAGAAACACACTGCTGATATGTATTGTTTTTTCACATCTTTCGGAGGTGGGAGGGAGTCAGTGACCACTGAGGGAGTAAGGAGGGGTCATGCCTTAATCCCTTCTGTGATCATCTGTTCATTTAGGGCACCTTTTTGTGACTCAGTCAGGATAAAAACAAGTATAGGCCAAAAAAATCTAAATTGTAGCTAATTGTAATTGTAAATTGGAGTTTTTGTTTTGTTTTATTATGGCCAAAAAATGTCCACGTCTTAGGAACACCCAAATCCTGCCCCCTTGTAATTGGAACGCACTGGCAAAACATTTAGAAAATGGGTTTGAAAAATAGCAGTTAGAAAGTTTTGACAAGTAAAATGTCCAAATAATCCTTTATGCCATTTTTAAAAACATTTTTCTCTTTTGAAAATGAGCCAGTAACTTTTGTTTATCAAATGAACCTGGTCTGAAAATACTTGGAATAATCTTAGATCTCATGTTAACCTTTAACAAGTATGTTAGTCAACTGAGTAAAAAAAAAATCTTTTGGAGGCTAAAACAACTTTGTTGAGTTAGAAATTACTTTACTTTGGATCATTTTTCATTGGTAGTTCATTCTTTAGTGATTAGTCAATTAGATTATTGTAATGCACTTTATGTCAGTTGTTCTCATAAATTGACATGATGACTGCTGACTCTACAAAACACTGAAACTGGAATGGTATGTCAAGCAAAGAGATATGACAAAATCTGACCTCTTCCAAAAAGTCTCCATTGGTTACCTATGGAAGCTTAGGTAGAATGTTATTTGGCAGAAACCAAAAGAATAAATAAAAATTCCCCCCACTCCCTACCCCACACCTGACTAAAAAAGCCCAACTCCCAAGCCCATTCGCCCCTGCAGCAACCCCCCTCTCTCTCTGTTCCACCCCTGTGATTGCTATCCACTCCCCCATCTCACCTGACCACCCGTAGGCCCTCCCCAGGCCTACCATAGGAACCCTTGGTTGTCTTGTGGACTTTTGGGGGCAAGAAAGGAACCCATTCATTTCTGCTTCATGCTACTGCTCTGATGCAATGGCTGTTGAGACTTCCCACGGCAGTCTCATTAGACTGTGGGAAGTCTTGGCAGCCATTGTGTTGGAGCAATGGCACAGGGCAGGAACGAGTGGAGTTCATTCTTCCCCTGAAGAGGTCACTAGACTATCAGGACTTCCTAAGGTAGGCCCAGGGAGGGATTTTGGGTGTATGGGTAAGTTGTGGGGGCACTGATCGGGGGGGGGGGGGTGAATTTTGGGTTTCTGACAAAAATGTACATGTGTTTTGGTTGAAATCCAAAACCAGATTTATATCTGGTTTCACTGCCAAATCCAAAAACAAAACCAAAATTTAGATTGGCCTCTATTTACAACAATAAATTATAGGAATCCAAAAATATTTCTACATTACTGAATCATTTTTCACATTGCACAAGCAGTAAAGAAATAATCAGTATGTTAACAAAAAAAAACCAAATTAAAATTCTACACAGGTTCTGCATTGTAATCCAAAATGGTCATTATAAGAGCAATTCTATAACTGGGTGCCTACACCTATGCATAACGTACATGCTCAAAGGTGCCAAAATTTGTAGTTAGCCCTCAGATTCTATATATCATGCCCAAAAGTTGTGTGCCAAAATTTGGACATGCTCCCAAGATGCACACACAAAATAGTTGAATAATGAGCTCATAACCATCAATAATTGGAAGCTAACATCAAATTATTGAATTAGTGTTTGCTCTCGCATCTGGCTGTGCACTATTCTATATGACAGCATGCCTGACTCCCATAGTGCCATGCGAATGTCAGGGGCATTCCAAAACGTTGTGGGTGTAGTTAGAGAATACTGGGTCAGTACGCCCAACTTGGGCACCAGCATTTACACCAGGTTTCAGCAGGCGTAAGTATGGTGCTTACAGTTTGGGTGCAGGAATCAGTGCTAAGCACAATTCTATACAGGTTGCACGCTATTTAAACAACAGTGCTTAGAACTGATATTTTCTAGTGCTCCTTTTTAAGCATGATTTATAGATTCCAGCCCTATGTGTGTAAGTGAGCTATGCACTATTCTATAAGGTTGGGCCTAAGTGCTATTAGTGCATAACTGAAGGGAGCATAAACATAGTCAGAGCATGGGGGGGGGGGGGGGGGGGTTGTGCACGTCTCCAACTTATGCACCTAAGTTACGCATGTTGCATGGTACACTTAGGCATGCCCAGTTATATCTGCTACTGACCTGTTCTAAATGAGTTGCATAAATAAAGGCATGCAAATTTCACTTTACACTAGTATTCTATAACAGCATCTTGGAAAAGAAATGCCAATATAGAATTGGCAGTCAGTAAACGTCATCAGCGCACCTAACTGGAGGTGCCAAGAACTGTCCCCTATATTTCAGAAACATAGCTTCATGTTTAGGAAAAATGAAATACTGAACTTCTTCAGATGAACATATATCTCTTGCATTTTCCCGTAGTTACAATAAGAGAAGACCTATTAGCCAAGCCTTGCCATTTAATATGCAGAAGTCTAGCACTCAGTCTTCATCAGGAAACCATCTGGCTTGATGGAGCAGATAGTGACAATTTGTTTTATTTTGCGCCTCTCCATATGCAGTAATGTGCTAATTAACAAGGTGTTTGTTCTAGCCGCACCCATTATAAAACAAGGCACTCACACAAAAAATTACTTTTTTCCTTTCTGGTGATGTAAGGGTCAATATACAGTGTGTTTTAAACAGGCAGGAGATGCTCCTGCCCATTTAAACCATGCTGGGTGGGCCAGATGCCAATATAGAGTAGCAATTAACCAGGCAGTGCTGGTAAATATCATCTCTAACTGCCCAGGAACAAGTGCCGAGACAGTCCAAGGAGAGAACTGAGGAGCAGCCAGCAATTATGTAGTCAAAGGCTGTATTCATTAACAGTGCCTGCATAACTAGGCAGCCAGATAGGATCACACAAAAGGCTGTCCTGTTTTGGGCCACCTAGCTATGCAGTTGCAGACACTGAATATCAGTACCCACATAGCTTATTTTACAGGTCCTCTGGCACCTCCATCCCCTTTTGAGCACCCCTTTCCCAGTTCCGAACCTTTCGTCCTGCCCAATCTTTCTTCCAAACTCCACAAACCCATTTGACCCCTTTGTACCTGATCCTTTCTCAAAACCCTCCTATTTCTGATCTCCTCTCCTACCTAATCCTTCTTCCAACCTCACCCATTTCTAATCCTTCCTTCTGTCTAATCCTTTTTCCAACCCCCCCCCCTCCATTTCCAATCCCCTTGGCCCACCTGTCCCCACCCAACTCTCCTCCCACCACCCCCTGGATCCACCACCATCACCAATACTTACCCAGAGGTGATCCTTGGTGGTTTAGTGGGATGGGGTAGAAGTGGTTCCCCCCCCCCCCCCCCCGCTTTTACCCCACCCAGCTCTGAGTTCAAAAATGGTGGCACTGACCTCTAGTGATAGAGTTGCATTACTATTGCTAGGGTCTGCCATCCATATAAGGCTAAAAGGTTAAGTCTGAAGAAAGTGGAAATGATGTTAAAAAATGTTTTTAAATCAAACACCATCTCAGACACAGATTCTGCTGCAAATTATGGTGTCTGGAGATGCATTTGACTTTATTATTTATTTATTTATTTATTTTAGATCATTTATACCCCACCTTTTGCCATGTAAAGCAGCCCCAAAGTGGCTTACAATGAACTAATGAAAACAATTACAATGACTGAGAGGGCAGAAGGGCAGAGAAGGATATGTAAATATAATAGTTAAGCAAATAAGCAAGCTGGCAGGGAAAATGAAAGCAAAATGAAGAAGAGAGTGCCAAATGTAAAAAAGTCCAGAATCAGGTCTTCACTCACTGACACATTAAGGCAGGTGATCAAATCCTGTGAACTGGGATGCAGGCAGGAACCAATGACTTGTATCGGCAATCCAAGAGGAAGCAAGGCCCCATCAACGCATAGCATTGTCCCAGCACAAAACAGGCGACTTGCAGGGACAGATGCCAGGAACAAACAGCGCAGATGATGACCTGGAGGCTGAGCAGGGTGAAGATCGTCGCAGGCAGAGCAATCCGAAAGAGGGTGCACAGCTCGGGAGACACCAGAGACCCGTAGAAAAGATGGTGGAAATCGGGCATGTGGGTGCCAGAGGAGAGAAGAGCAGCAGTCAAACAGACTTATTTCACTTTACAAGTGTTGACTGCCCTTTTGTTGGATTGACTCACCGCAACCAAACCATGTCCATTAGCAATATGCTTAGGCACCATTATCTGTGTTTGGAAAGAGAATTTTTTTCTTTGGCTGTTTTCAAGTGTCTTGACCACAAATGACCCCTGACACAGGCATATACATGCCAAAACACAACCCATTTATTAAAGGCTTTGTGATTGTCCCACTCTTGAAGGTCTTTGTGTACTTCTTTTTTGCAGTCGAAGAACATTTCACATACACATGTCAGAGAGGAAGTGATTAAGATGTGTATAAGAATTAGTGCAAAGGATTAAACACCATAGGGTACACTGAGAGCAGGTACATTAAATTTCCTTTCATTAATAATTAAAAATATTAAAAAGTTGTTTTTCTATAACACTGCTTAGTTCTAACAAAATGGCAGGTACTATATATTAAATAATGCACTTATAGTAGTAAATTGTGTCTGATATTCACATATATAAATAATGCACACCTGGGCAGATGCATTCCAACTAAAACTTAATGCAGAAAAAACACAATGTCTTGTACTCACCTCACAACATAACACAAAAAACTTCAACGCCATAACCACATCATACTGTTCTCTCCCGGTCTTACAAAACCTGAAAATTCTCGGAGTCACCATTGACCGAAATCTCACTCTTGATACCCATGTGAAAAACACGACGAAAAAAAAATGTTCTACACCATGAGGAAACTTAAAAGAGTAAAACCTTTCTTCCCGAGATACATCTTCCGTACCCTGGTACAGTCAATGGTAATAAGCCATCTGGACTACTGCAATTCACTATACGCCGGGTGCAAAGAACAGACAATCAAAAAACTTCAAACTGCCCAGAATACAGCCGCCAGACTCATATTTGGAAAAGCCAAATATGAAAGCGCAAAACCACTAAGAGAGAAACTACACTGGCTTCCACTGAAGGAACGCATTGCGTTCAAGATCTGCATGTTGGTACACAAAATTATTCATGCAGACATCCCAATCTACATGCTAAACCTCGTAGACCTACCTCCCAGAAACGCCACAAGATCATCCCGTAAATTTCTCAACCTGCACTACCCCAGCTGCAAAGGACTTAAATACAAGATGATGCACACCACTATCTTCGCAGATATGGAATATCTTTCGGAAATCTCTGAAAACATTCTTCTTCAACAAGGCCTACAATGAGAACTTATAACCTCACCAAGTCCACTCAACTATGAGCGCACACCTCCTATAATTACCCTAACAACTCTCTTCCCTCTTCCCTTACCCCTTCCTAAGCGCTACACATTACTAATTGTATCCGATATCCTGTCATGACAATGTTATCAAATCTATGTAAGCCACATTGAGCCTGCAAATAGGTGGGGGAATGTGGGATACAAATGCAATAAATAATAATAATAATAATAATATATAGTTTTAGTCTGTGCATCGTCCAGCTGTAGCTTAATCACAACTGTGCCATAAAAGTGCATCTCGCCGGTGTCGAGCGACAGCTGGAACATTTGTTCTTTTAACTCAGATAGTCATTCTTATCAGACCCCTGATGCAGGCCTGGTTGCCAAAATAGGGCCCTTGTTGGGTCTCTGATATCCCAGCTTCAATAAATATATAATATCACAATAAGGCCCATATTTTAAAAGCATCCCCCCCATGTAACTAACAGCTTTTACACATGTAGATTGGAAAACATATGTCAAAGTCATTTTAGAGAGGAGGCTATTTACACATGGGGATGCTCACCATGTTTGCATGTGGCATCAAAATATGTATGTTTGTTTTACTACTTAGGAATAATCAGTGCTGAAAGGGCAAAACTTAGTGGAGGATACAAGGTAAGCCGGGGAGGGGTTAGAGGGTACTAGGGGAAGTATTTTTCCAATACACACCTATTCTAATTTTCCTGCATGAGGGGGTGAAGGAGGGGGAAAGGAATTCTGGTTTTAACTCATACCTTGTTTTATAGTTTGAGCTCAAAGTAAGTTACATTCAGATACCAGAGGTATTTTCCAGTCCCTAGAGGGTTTACAGTCAAAGTTTATACCTGAAGTAATGGAGACTTAAGTGATTTGACAAAGATCACAAGGAGCTATGATAGAATTTGAACCCAGCCTGCTGGTGGAACCACTAGGTTACTGTTTGGTATTGGAGGGGAGCAGTACTTATGCAATTCAGGCAGGATTTGGTATATGGCACTGAAGGCTAGATGCCAGGAAGATCCGTGTGAAGCTCGTATTATATAAAGGGCACCCAACCTTTTAGAATACTAGCGCATAGGTCGTACCTAACTTTGGGTGCCAGATTTACGCCTGATTCTATCAGGAATATGTCAGGTGCCCAACGTTAGGTACAGATAGACATTATTCTATAACATGGTGCCTAACTTTTGGGACTCCCATGACACACCCAAGCCCCTCCCCTGGCCATGCCCCTTTATGTGAATAGTTAGGTATCATGCACTAGAATAGTGTGCAGAGGAGATCCGTGCACAACTCCAATTAAGTGCTTGTTAACACCAATTAAGTGCTTAGTTGGTGCTTGTTATCCCCCATTAATCAATAAACTTTTGATCTGTGTGTAAATTCTGGCACCTGACTTTGGGCAATACATATATAGAATCCATGGGTTTGTGTCTTTTCTGAAGAATTGCGAACAACAGGTAGGTCGAGTTTTGTCAGTGGGTGGAAGACATGGTATGGTGTTCTGCAGAGATTAGTACATTCACCTTGCTTATTTAATATTATTCTGATTCCATATGATGAATTAACTGCAGTGACTGGGCTAAAATGTCATGCGTTTGCAGACAATATCTAGCTGTTTTGAACAATAGGAGAGAATGTCCAGGAAGATCTTGATATGTGATTTGTGATTAGGAGTGATAGCCACTCATACTTGCAGCTTGCCCTCTTCCCATTCTCCCCTTCCCAGAATGGCTCCACTATGTCTATACCCACAGTTGCACCTTTCCAAAACAGTGATGGTGATTCATTTAAAATTGCAGTCCCATTCATTCAGTTTGGCAGAGACAAAATGAATAAAAAATGACCCCATTTGCCATTTTTTCCCAGTCATCTGAAAATGAACATATATCCTTAATAATTTTTCTTTACTTTCTGTGACATTTCCTATCCATAATAAATTTGCTACCTTTACAAGAGTTGAGAGATGTGGTAGCCGTGTTAGTCCACTTTTAAAGGTAATCAATAGAAACAGAATAAAATAAAACAAAGAAAAGAAAATAAGATGATACCTTTTTTATTGGACTAACTTAATATATTTTTTGATTAACTTTCGAAGGTAGCCCTTCTTTGTCAGATCAGAAATAAGCGAATGTTGATAGATGACAGTATATACAAGTGAGACATCAAAGCATTTTAGTGACAGTCTGACAGGGTGAGAGTGGGGTGGATTAGGTGAGAGACAGGGAGAGCTGGGTGGGTGAAGGACAGGGAGATATGCAGGGTGACAAAGCAGTAGAATAATTGAAAAAAAGAAAGGCGTTTTTAGCGCGAATTTGGGTCACTTTTTTTGGACCCTTTTTTTTCACGAACAAGTCCCAAAAAAGTGCCCTAAATGACCAGATGACCACAGGAGGGAATCGGGGATGACCACCCCTGACTCCCCCAGTGGTCACTAACCCCTTCCCACCCCAAAAAAACAACTTTAAAAACTTTTTTTCCAGCCTGTATGCCAGCCTCAAATGTCATACCCAGCTCCATCACAGCAGTATGCAGGTCCCTGGAGCAGTTGTTAGTGGGTGCAGTGGACTTCAGCCAGGTGGAACCAGGCCCATCCCCCCCTACCTGTTATACTTGTGCTGGTAAATGGGAGCCCTCCAAACTGCCCCCAAAACCCTATGTACCCACATCTAGGTGCCCCCTTCAGCCGTAAGTGCTATAGTAATGGTGTAGAGTTGTGGGGAGTGGGTTTTGGGGGGATTTGAGGGGCTCAGCACCCAAGGGATGGGAGCTATGGACTTGGGAGGTATTTTTTTTTTTTTTTTTTTAATTGTTACAAGTGCCCCCTAGGGTGCCCGGTTGGTGTCCTGGCTTGTGAGGGAGACCAGTGCACTATGAATCCTGGCCCCTCCCACGACCCAATGCCTTGGATTTGTTCATTTTTGAGCTGGGCACCTTCGGTTTCCATTATCGCTGAAAAACGAAACCGCCCAGCTCAAATCCACACAAATCCGATGCATTTGGCTGGCACAAACCGTATTATCGGAAAAAAGATGGACGCCCATTTTTTCCAAAATACGGTCTGTCCCGCACCTTCACGTACCCGTTCTCGGAGATAGACACCCATGGAGATGGGCGTTCACGTTCGATTATGCCCCTCCACAAGCTAATTTCAACCATAAAAATCTATTGGCTCCAAAGTGAACATGTTACCCACATACAGTATAACAAAATAAAGTGAGAGAACATGAATTATTTTGCAAAAGAACTACTACGCCCTTGATTTACAAGATGCCCCCCCCCCCCCCCCCCAGAGGGCTTATAAGCTAGATTGTTGCACCTAAGGCAATAGAAGGTTAAGGGTCCCTTTTACCATGCTGTGGCAAAAGGGGGCCTGTGCTGCTGTTGGCGTGTGTTTTTCATGCGTGCCGAGGCCCCCTTTTACCACATTGGGTAAAAGGAAAGTTTCTCTTTCCAGCAGGAAATGGCCATGAAACAAGTAAAGCACTTGCCATGCAGCTATTTCTGGAGGAGCCCTTACCGCCACCCATTGAAGTGGCAGTAAGGGCTCCCGCGCTAACCTGGCGGTAACCGGGCAGCATATGGCACTACCTGATTACCACCGGATACACTCCGTCATACAAAAATAAATATTTTCTATTTTCTACCACATGACAGTAATTGGCAGTTTATGGGTGCTGATGATTACCACCCGGTTAACGCACGAGACCGTACTGCTAAGTAAATGGGTGGCGGTATGGTCTTAGGCCGAAAATGGATGCATGCTGGTTTTAATTTTGCCACATAAGTACATAAGTAATGCCACACTGGGAAAAGACCAAGGGTCCATCGAGCCCAGCATCCTGTCCACGACACCGGCCAATCCAGGCCAAGGGCACCTGGCAAGCTTCCCAAACGTACAAACATTCTATACATGTTATTCCTGGAATTGTGGATTTTTCCCAAGTCCATTTAGTAGCGGTTTATGGACTTGTCCTTTAGGAAACCATCTAACCCCTTTTTAAACTCTGCCAAGCTAACCGCCTTCACCACGTTCTCCGGCAACAAATTCCAGAGGTTAATTACGCGTTGGGTGAAGAAATAATTTCTCCGATTTGTTTTAAATTTACTACACTATAGTTTCATCGCATGCCCCCTAGTCCTAGTATTTTTGGAAAGCGTGAACAGACGCTTCACATCCACCTGTTCCACTCCACTCATTATTTATATACCTCTATCATGTCCCCCCTCAGCCGTCTCTTCTCCAAGCTGAAAAGCCCTAGCCTCCTTAGTCTTTCTTCATAGGGACCTGTGCTGAAAAATGGACCTGCGCATGTTCAAACACGTGCCTACACCAGCACAGGCCATTTTTCAGCGTGCCTTAGTAAAAGGGCCCTTAAGTGACTTGCCCAAGATCACAAAGAGCAGCAGCGGGATTTGAACCATGCTTCCCTGGTTGTCAGTCTAGTGCTCTAGCCACTAGGTGTATGTTTGTGTATACACACGTGTAATTCATTTAGCACTTGGCCGATTTGTATTGTATTTTAATGCTGTATTTTCTTACTTGGTCTTCAGTGTATTCTTGTAAGAACTAACATGCAATATTGAACACTGGAGTCTTTGTATGTCATTCCTCTTAAACTGAATTGACATTTTCTTGGCAAAAAATTGAAAGAAATCTCTTTGGATGTATTTTGTGGTTCACTGCCAGCTGTTTATGCTCTAGAAGGCCATGGTAATGAAGCTGCCTCCTTCCTGAGGCTAATGTTTTTTTGCTGTTGTGCCAGATGGCATTAATAGATACTTAGAGAAACTGAGATGGCACAAAATGCTCCCCCCCTCATGCACTTACTGCTTTAATGACTGAATTTTATTAGGGCTTATACATGATTACATCTATGACACTCACACCTTACTTGTTCTCACAAGTGATTTCTTCAACAAAGTTTTCTGCAAGTTTACAACAGAAACTAGAATTCATTTCAATGTTGAATTCATCATTTGTCTTCAACATCTTTAAGATATTATTCCCTACTCATATAATTTGACAACTCTTAATTCTCCCTGTTCAAAAATGAGTACCTATTTTTTTGCCTCTTTCTCCTTTATTACTCCAAGTAAAATGGCAAACTTCACATCTGGGCTCCAAAGATGAATTAGAAAGATAAGAGGGCCCTTTTTACTAAAGTACCTTTACATTTTGCATGTATCACATATTAATGGCCAAAATTACTGTGAAATAACTGCAAAGCCTCTGTGATAACTGTTGGTGGTGTGCACAGCATTTTTTCACATGGTTAACTCTGACATAGTACATTTACCACAAGTAAATTGCATTACAAATAACGAGGAGACACTTAACGTCATCTATTGAGGTGGTGTTAAATGTTCTTTATTACCTGCTGTATTAACAGTTAATGTGCAGTACAGTACTACTACTACTTAGCATTTCTATAGCGCTGCCAGGGTTACGCAGCGCTGTACAAGTTTAAACATGGGGAAGGACAGTCCCTGCTCAAGAGAACTTACAATCTACCTCGTGTTAAGTGTGAGCTGCAGCCTCTGTCAGTTCTCTGCCATTCTGCATTTGTCAGTTAATGTAAGAATTAGCCTATGCTAAATGCCTATGCTTTAACTGTTAGAATGGGCCTATGTTAACAGCACACTTTCTTTCCACATGAAGTATATATGCATTTACCAAAACGGCCCCAAGGAAACTTTGTGTTAACAAAAACTGCCACTTTGCGTATTAACAAAAATTAGCAGGATATTTTACAGTTATTCTGCACTCCTTATAGGACAAGAAATTCATGAATCTATTTCCTAATGTAAGTTCATATTTAAACATTATTTATTTATTTTAAATAATTTATATCCTTCCAATCTAAATATACTAAGCAGATTACAATAAAACATCTGAAAATTTCAGTTTAACTAACATATAAAATACTCATAAACAAAAATAATAAAAATCAATAAATAAAATCATCAGTAGTAAAGGTTATACTCATACCCTTTTCAGGCTCTGATAATCAACAATTTCACAAAAAGAACTAAATCAATGCATAATAGTTATAGGAAAGGAGTTGTGATGATCCTTTGGGGAAGGACAGCTGCAGGAAAACAAGCACCCTGATAAGGGAAGAAGGTCCTGGAATGCTGGGAAGTACAGTACCTGGCCTGTCCATAAGTAAGGGATAGAGATATCTCTAACATCTGTCCCAAAACTAGGTCAGTGGGTGGGACATAGAACTTTCACAAGCCCAACTGGAAAATATAACAAGCAGTCTGGGAGAAAACAAAAAGCCTTCAGAGAGAGGAAGGTGAGAGAGATGGGTAAAATTCATAGAGGTGTAGGAGTAAGAGCCCCTGCCACAAGATAAGCAGTATATTACAAAGATTGACCATGTTACACCTGTGGGACACCTGTTATAAATTACTGAATATTCAGTGCTTAGGGCCAGAGCATAGCAAAAACTGCTGATCAGATTTGTGCTGTGATTGAAAATTTGTCCAAGCATGCCTGTCTGAAAGGAACCTGTGACCCTGTTATCTGGCTGATGCAAGACAACAAACTATTAAGTCATGTGACCCCAGACAACGTGGAACCCATAAAGCATTTAGAATGATTCCTGTAGTTTTTCAAGCCATAATATAATGGGCACAGCCAATCACCTGTCACAACCTTATCAACCCATCTGAGACAGTATTGATAACAAAAGGATATATAAAAAAAAAGGCATCAACTCAGCTTATCTATATACAAGAAGAGAATCTTATCAGCTGATTGACTCATCATCGTCTCAGCATCTTACTGACTGATTAGCATTGGAATGCTGTAGAGCACTGCCTTGGTCCCTGCTGTTCTCGAGGGTAGTGATGGTTCCTTGATCTTGGCCATCATTTGTGGTTTTAACAGGTGACACTTAATTTTGTGTCTTAGGGAAGGGTGTTTGTTCCAACTAAGATCTGTTTAGTATACATTCTAGCATTTAAAGAACCAATATTTTATTCTGTGATATTCTAAAGTTTAAACTCTACCTTTATATTAATTTGCATACCTTTATTGTTGTAAATTTGTATACTTCATGTAAATTCTTTATTATTTCTGTTAAGTGTTTTTAGTCTAGTAGTTAGAACTTGGAATGGCTAAAGTAAGGAGGCATGTTTATGATGATGATGATTATTATTATTATTATTCCAGAGTGCATAACATAATTTAGTATTTTGACTTCTCTACCTATACTGCACAATAGGGGTCAGTGTGATTACTGGTTTAATCCTACAGGATGAGATCCCTGGATAGAGGAGCAACATAATGGTTAGAGCAGCAGGCTGACAACCAGGGAAGCCAGGGTTCAAATCCTGCTTTAGCCCCTGTGATCTTAGGCAAGTCACTTAATCCTCCATTCCTTCAGGTACAAAAATTAGCTTGTAAGCCCTCTGGGAACAGGGAAATACCCAGTCTTACCTGAATGCAACTCACCTTGAGTTACTACTGAAAAATGTGGAGATTAAAAAAAGAAGAGAGCCTCAGAAAGTGAGAGGCATGGCTGAAAACCCCATGGGAGATGTCCCTGAAGATCAGTGCCTTCCAATGAAATATAATGTGAAAGTCCCAAGGGATGGGTCTCTGAGAAAGGAGCAGGTGAAAGATACAGGGGACATGTTCCTAATAGACAAACCAGTCAGTGAGGTAAATGTACTTATGGAAGTCTCAGGCAAAAGGTCTCTAACAAGAAGAAAGTAATGATGGCCCCAGAAAAGAAAAGGAGTAGATTTCTAACACATAGCGGAGAAGATGAGGACTTCTTTTCTGCTTCTGAGAGACCCTAGCTCCAGATTCAGAAACTATGTGCTTTGGCTTTTGAACCTACTGACATACTCTGTGCAGAGAGAAACGGTCTGTGAAGAAAATGAACCACCAAAGTGAAGGCTAAACTTAAGTGAGACTCTGTCTTTTTTGTTGCAACCTTGCAGTACAATAGTATATTCACATCTGCTTTGAAAAACAGGACTTACTTAAGCTGAGAATGAAAGGGGCTCTCAGAACTTTTTCAGTTTTAGAGGAAAGAAAAGTATTAATCTATGCAGAATTACAGAAAGAGTATAAGTTTCCTAATGAGGACATCTTTTATTATCAGCAGGTGAAGCACTTTCTGCGGGGGAGACACATCAAGAGGCTATAGATCAGGGCTTGTCTCCCCTAGAAAGTGTTTGAGTTTGGAGAAAGGTTTAAGAGGGTTGATCTCAGCCCTTTACAAGGTAGTGATGCACAGCGAATTTTATAACATTTGATATGTTTGCTTAGGAGGCAGATCTGGAAAAGAACTACTGGGAAAGAGCTGAAAAAAGTGATTAGAAATGTAAACAAAAATTTCTATATCTGACTGAATCAAGAAAATAGTTAACAAATTTCTGAGATATTAACCCCTGAGGGGCCCTTTTACTAAGCTGTGTAAGCGTCTATGCGTGCCCAATGCGCGCAAAATGAAGTTACTGCATGACTACAACATGACTCTTGCAGTAATTTCATTTTTGACATGTGTCTGATATGCATGGCTGAAAATAATTTTTTTCGGATGGGCATATCGGATACGCGCCAAGTGGCATTTGGCCGCGCATAGGTCATTACCGCCCGGTTACCACATGAGAGTTTAATGCTAGGGTCAATGACTGGAGTAAGGCCTCAGCCCCAAAATGGATGTGCACCAACTTTGATTTTGCCCGCACGTCTATTTTCTACAAAATATGAAAAAGGTGCGCTGAAAATGATTCTGCCGCTCGCCCATAACCCACGCCTACAGTACCGCAAGGCAATTTTTCAGTGCACCTTAGTAAAAGACCCCTGAGAGACTTAAAAATTATGTTTCCCATGACTTTCTGGGCAATACTAGAGAATGTGTAGGGTCCGAGATTGTTCCATTCATATATGGTGGGAATGCCCCAGTTTAAAATTTGTTGACTAAGCTTAAGAAGGAGACTAAATCCGTAAGTACTCTGGAATGCTCACTAGACCCAAAACTATATTTACTGGGCTTGTGGTAACTAGGTGTTTCCACAGAATAACAGGGAAGTTATTATAGCTTGTTTATTAGCTGCTCATGGAGAGATTTCCTTTCAGTGAATGTGTGTGGAGCCACCTGACTTGCAGCAGTAGATGCAGAAACTGAGACAGTTAGTTCTAATGGAGCGACTGACAGCAATTCACGAATACGCCACTTGAAGAGGAAAATGTTTGATGAGGATTGGGAGGTCTAGCTTCATTATTTGCAAATGTCTTAAGCATTGGGAGAAGGGGAGATTACAGGTTGAGGGGTTTGTTCTGTTTGTTGATGTTCCTTGAAATTTATATGTAACACAATGTTTCTTTTCAATAAAAAATTAAGTTAAAAACATAATGAAAGAGACCTTATTAATGTTTGGTTTTGAGTGAAGCCTAAGAAGGGGTGCTGTCCATTTGGAAGACCTCACCAGTGAAGGGGAAAGTTAAAAGCATTTGTGTTTGAAGCAGCAGTCAGGCTGGCATTTTTTTTTATCTCGGCAGTACTGGAGTAATTCAGTTGATTAAAGAACCCATTGCAGGTTATGGGAAGAGCTCTAAAATAAAAGGGCATTAGGTATGCAGGCTGGAAGAAAAGAACAGATTGAATGAAGTCTTTAAAGGCAACGTGTTGCCTACCTTAGACTGCTTTGATGCAAGTTTCAAAGAGGTAAGCTTAAGAATTTATGCTGTCAGGTATTGAAATCAGAGACTGTGTTTATTGTTAGAACCCATTTGTCAGCACATGATTTAGAACTGGATGAAGCTGCTATATAAGAGTATTGGGACCTTATTGTCCAAGTATTATGGATACTGAAATTTATCTTTCATAAAGACTGTTGTTTCAAGCCCTTTCGTTTGAGCCTTAAAGTGCAGGAGTCTAGTAGAGGGAAAGACAGCCTAACATCAGCCCATGGGACAACTATGCAGTTCCACACCTAGGAGGTGAAAATACGCTGCAACAACTTACTCTAAATGAAGGAACACCCAATAACAATGCATCTTGTGATCAGAATGCATTGCCCAGGCACATATGCTGCAAAAAACCCATGCAACAATGTAGGTTCACTAAATCTAATGATTCTAAAAACTATAGAGAGTAATTTAAAACACATACGAAAATAATCAGTAGCCAATGCAGCTACTAATGTTTTGGCAATATGTGGAAAATTCTATAAGGAGCCACTTAGATTTAGGCAGCATAAATGCTATGTCAACATTCACACATAAATGGCCATCGCCCAGCTATGAATAATTCTGTAAGTACATGCCAATCTCTGATGACATGTACTTTGCAAGTGGGCATTCACATAGATGGTGTTTAGATGGAGTTTGGGTGGGGCACATATCATATGTGTGAAATATTATAGAGTACTGTGATTTATGTGCATTCATTCATAGTGTAGGTGCCACCATTTATACTAGCTCCATGGCTGGTGTAAGTGATCAGACTAAAATACAGGCACATATTCGACCTTCCTGGTGCCTAAAAATACATGCCCTTTTATAGAATTATGCTCCACATGCTCACAGAAATCACATCCTGTCAAAAGCTGGGAAGCTGTATTTTGTGCTAATTGGAATGCCTTTAATGCATTCATAGGAATGCCCACATATAAAGTATTGCAATAATCTAAAAGATGGAATTTATTTCTACCTGTTAACTTCCTTTCCTTGAGTCTGTTAGACCAGTGCACACCAAAGGACTGTATTCCCCTACCAGCAGACAAAAGTAGAGAACTGAAGTCATTCCAAGTCTTTGGTATTGGTATTGGGATGGTACAGCCTGGACCTCTCCCAGTATGAAAATGCCAAACCAAGCAGAATGTGAAACTAGATCTTGCCACCTGAGATAGAGAAACACTGAAGAATTTTCTAAGAAACCCTAAATTGTAATAATTATTTATACTATGAGGCACAAAGGAAGGCAGAACAAGGTCCAAAGACAAATTCCCAATTTCAAAGTCTTTCAGGTGGGACCTGGATTAATCTAGCTGGACTCAATGAAAGGACATTAACAGATACATATAAATTTCACTTTTCTTATCATCCTGCTAGACCAATCCAGACCAATGGAATATACAAAACCAATATCTTACTGAGTGGGAAAAACAAGACCCCCTGAATCACAGCCCTGCCAAAGGCTGCATCATCTCTGGTGGGAATATTGCTAGATGCAATTATTTATGATAAACTGGATTTGTAGCTGGTGATACTTAACTTTGATCACTCCACTGGAAAAGGCTTATTATACATATGCTATTGTTCTAGTATGATTCTAGGCCTATACTTTCCGTGTGACAATTGCAGTTGTAAACTCCTGATGCAGGCCCTGTTGCCGAAACACGGTCCATGTTGAGTCATATTGAAGAACTGTTATAAAAGATCTCCAGCCATTTTCGTTTACTCTGCTGTTGTTTATCTACTTGTTTGCTCTATGTGGAGTGTGGACTCTTGTTTGTTTGTTCCTGCTCACCTCTGGTTAGAAATACATAAGTATAGAAGTACATAAGTATTGCCATACTGGGAGAGACCAAAGGTCAATCAAGCCCAGCATCCTGTTTCCAACAGTGGCCAATCCAGGTCACAAATACCTGGCAAGATCCCCAAAAAGTACAAAACATTTTATACTGCTTATTCCAGAAGTTGTGGATTTTCCCCAAGTCCAATTTAATAATGGTCTATGGACTTTTCTTTTAGGAAGCTGTCCAAACCTTTTTAAAACTCCTTTAAAAACCTTTTTAAAACCGCCTTTACCACATTCTCTGGCAACGAATTCCAGGATTTAATTACACACTGAGTGAAGAAAAATTTTATCCCATGACTCTCTAATTTCCTCTGGAGTCTTTCATGAAGTACTTTGTCAAACGCCTTCTGAAAATCCAATATCAAATATAACAGTTTACAAAGTAATGCAATGATGTCCAAGTCACCCTTTTGGAAATGTTCACTAGTGTTATCACCTGGCTTATGCCCAGAAGGTCACCTGTGCTCACATGGAATACAAGCAAGGCCCCATCGGAACAGGTTTCCTGCTGAAAGTAAACTGCTTCATTTGCAGCTTTAATCCAATGAGCTAAGGAGCACTTGGAAGTAGGCTCCCTTTTACATAAACTCTGAATCAAAACAAAAAAATCTATCCAACTTCTGGAAGTACAACAGACACACCTTATGGATATCCAGTTTATGGAGCTTCCAGTTCAAATCAGTTTCCCTGTTCCACAAAAGCTGGAAGAGCCACAACCTGGTTGACATGAAAGAGAGACACCATCTTTTGTAGAAAGGATGGGACCATATAAAGAGACACACTTTTGTCCATAAAGACAAACAATGATCCTGACAGGACAGAACCTGCAATTCAGAGACTCACCTGGCCAAGCAAACTGTGACCAGAAGCACTGTCCTTACAGTAAGATCTTTCAAGGATGTCCATTTCAAGAGCTCAAAGGGAGACCCCCCACCAAGATGTTGAAAACCAGATTGAGGTCTCACTGAGGCAACATTCAAATTCAAACATATCATCACCGTGGAAAGCTGACTGCAGAGTACCTCAAGGATCACCACTATCACCGACTCTCTTCAACCTCATGATGACACCTCTAGCCAAGTCCCTTTCCAACCAAGGCCTTAACCCCATTCATCTATGCAGTCAACATCACAATATACATACCTTACAAACATAACCTGACAGAAATCACCAAGGAAATCAAACTCAGCTTAAGCATCATGAACTCATAGGCGAATGCGTTCCAATTAAAATTCAATACAGATAAAACACACTGTCTCATCCTCTCATCCCAATACAATATGAACAAACCCACTAGTATAAACACCCCAAACTACACCCTCCCTATCTCAGACAGCCTGAAAATCCTCGGCGTTACTATTGACCGTAACCTTACACTTCAGAGCCAAGTTAACTCTACAACTAAGAAAATGTTCCACACAATGTGGAAACACAAACGAGTGAAACCATTCTTCCCAAGGGAAACATTCCGCAGCTTGACACAATCAATGGTACTAAGCCATGCAGATTACTGCAACGGAATCTACGCGGGATGCAAAGAACAACTCATAAAGAAACTTCAGACTGCTCAAAACACAGCAGCCAGGCTTATATTTGGAAAAACGCGATTCAAAAGCACCAAACCCCTCCGATAAAAACTACACTGGCTACCAAAGAACGTATTGCTTTCAAAATCTGCACTTTGGTCCATAAAATTATCTACGGTGAAGCCTGGCATACATGACAGACCTCATAGACCTACCAACAAGAAAGACAATCGGATCATCACGAATATACCTAAATCTCCACTACCCAAGCTGCAAAGGACTCAAACACAAATCAACCTATGCATCCAGTTTCTCCTATATCAGCACACAACTGTGGAATGCACTACCAAAAGCCATGAAAACAATGTACGACCACCTAAACTTCAGGAAATCACTAAAAAACAACCTGTTCAAAAAGGCATACCCCATCGACCCAACATAAGTGCCTAAACCGTGCAACACAACGATACCAAAGCCTGTAATAGACTATACATAACTCTTCCTCTCTATGATTCCCAGTGTGTCTCTAACACACGATCCTTATCCGGCCACAGCAACTCCATGTATTTGTTTCTCTACCAGAGGTGGCGAACGCCTCCTCGGTACAATGTAAGCCACATTGAGCCTGCAAATAGGTGGGAAAATGTGGGATACAAATGTAACAAATAAAATAAATAAATAAAATAAACATAGACCAGAATGGGAGTGAAATGCACATCTGAATGTGCCACCAGAGATACCCCTCGAACATAGCCCTGGAAAAAGCCACCAGCTGAACCTTCATGGAGTTTAGAAAAGAATCTGCTCTAAGCCCTTCTACAGAAAGACGAGAAGTGTAGACAATTCTGCCTTCCAGGGGGAGAATTCACCGCACCACCACTCAATGGATACCAATGCCGGCCAACCCAAAATCCTTCCTGCAACTATAAAATATGGAACCCATCAGGAAAGTGCGATCAGATCACAGCATGCAGGACCCCAGCACTGCTTCAGGAGTTGGAAGGTCAAGGGACTCAGCTCCCATTCCCTTGGATCCAGGAGAATATATGCTTGAACATTTTCCATCCCCATCAAGTGCACTACAGAGATCACTGTGAGATTCCATTCCGCCCACTGACACAGCCAGTCCGGATACTCTTTGATAATGCTACAGCAGTGTCTTATACCGAGAGACAGGGAGGAACCAAGAGTGCAACCTTCAATAAAGGAAGAAAGCACTGGAGTGCTAATCAAATGGCCCTTACTTCCAGACAGTTGATGGACCATTATGCTTCCATATAAAACTAACAACCTTGAGATAGCCAACTGAAACAAAGTGCCCCCTAGCCCAGAAGGCTTGCATCAGTGGTCACCACCACCCATTTGGGTGGATCCAGGAGAACCCTTTTTAAGAAATGTCCTGGTACACCCCACCAAGCCAGACACCTCCACATGGCCCCAGAGAAGGGAAGGCAAGTGCTCAATTCTTGCGAGCAAGGGGACCTATGAAACAAAATGCCTTCTGGATATGATATACATCAGCCTGTATTCACTGGACCACATCCAGTGTTACTACCATAGAATTGAGAAGCTGTATATAGTCCCAGGCCTGAGGATCCTTGTACACAGAGCCCCTTTCTGCAACTGCATCTTCAGAATTTGCTCCTCCAGAAGGAATGCTGTCCTACTCCTGCTGTTGAATCACACTACCAGGTACTCCAGATCTTAAGACAAGATCAGATGACTATTTATTTATTTATTTATTGATGACATTTGTATCCCACATTATCCCAAGCAAGTTTGGGTTCAATATGGCTCCCAGTAAATTTGAACAACTGACAACAAGTCCAAAATTACATTAAATATACAGTCAGAATTTTATGAGATTACAAAGTGATTAACGAATAGAATTAAATAGAATCAACAAGAATAGTACATCTTAATGATTGTACAGTGAATCAGATGCTTTCTTCAGTGAGAGATGATCTCACCAAGAAAGTTTTTAGCAATTTACGAAATATGAAATAGTCAGTTGTATGACATAATTGTTTGGGAAGGGAGTTCCATTGCTTAGTGCATTGACAAGAGAATCTGGCATTATGAATTGATTTATATTGAAGTTTATAGCAATTTGGGAAGTGAAGAACAAGGAAGTCTCTAGAAGATCTAGATGCGTTACGTATTGACAACTCAGTAAGGTTCTGCATGTAATTCATCACCTAGCCACAACAATCTATCAGCCAAATTACCACTGCTGTTGCTTTCTTGGAGTCATTTTTCAAATTGGCCCAGATGAGCCACTTATCCAGGTAGGAGTGTACCTAGATCTGTTGCTAGTGAAGGTGTGCTGCCACTACCACCACAATCACCTTATAAAATGTGCAGTGCACTCTATCCAGGCTGAAGGGCAGAGCCCTGAACTGAAAATGTCAAGGCAGGAAGCTCTTCTGAGCCTCCCTGAAGATAGTCCTTTGAGAAATCTAGAGAAGCAAGGAACTTGACTCCCTGTACAGAGGTGTTCACTGACCTTAGCATGACCACTTGCAAGCCTGACCTACAGAGATGTATTGACTCCCTTTAGATCTAGGATGAGACAGAAGGAGCTATACTTTTTGGGAACCATAAAATAGATCAAGTAGCAACCCCAGCCTTAATCTAGGTAGGTACTGGTCCTATGGCTCAGAGGTGGAGAAGCTGAATGGCAAGTTCCACCACCTCTCTCTTACAACTGTGACTGACAGGGGGTGATTTTGAACTCAATGCAGCATCACCATAATTCTCTTCTGGATGGGGTTCTGGGACCCGTGGAGGCAAAATATGACTATTCCCATCGCAAATGGGGCAAAAGGAGTGTGCAGCAGTGCTACCCCTAGCTCCTGCAGACCCTTCACTGCATACACCCAAACATCCTGAATGAACTGCCTACTAGCTCCTCCTTCTACTGGTCCTGATCTCCCTGATTCACCGCACCAGGAGGTGAGTTTCTACGTCTGTATGCTGCCAATGCCCTTCTCTCAGCCACTTCACCTGTAGTACTTGGTTTCAATTCCTCATTCTTTTTTCCTTTCTTTAATTTTTAGAACTTTTCTCTCAGCTAGAGGAATAAAATATGACAGGCCAAATTTTATTTAATATCCTGCAGGAGTACACTAGGGGCTGAGGGATGACCTCACTACCCTGTTTTCAGGAGACCAACAACAACCTGTGCCAGCATGGCTCATACTGCAGAAGTCCATGAGCTAATGCTTGGGGCTGTGGAGGGTCAATATCACTCCAAGCTCAACTGGGGTAAGGACCATGGCTCAGCCCAAACCCTAAGACAATACAGCCAAGGGCTTCTACCACAAGGAAGGCATGCCATGGACTGCATCCCTAGTAGTCAGACTGAGGAAAAGAAAACCTGCTGCTGGAGGTACAGAAATACTGAAGAGTTTCAGGCTGTATCTTCCCTTATACCAAAGATGTAACTAGAAGACCATCTGCCTCCATCTTCTGGTAGAGAAATACAACTCATTGATCTGGACTGGTCTAGCAGGATAAGGAACTGATAATATTAATATCTGGACCACAGTATAAACATTTTCTGAAGGCAATGGCTTCAACCTTTTCAGTGCCTGAAATTTGAAAAACACTGACTACATAACATGTCAAATCTGTGCCTTTATATTTACAGTAGATGCGGATTGAATATTACAACAAGATAACATACCTCCTTAGATATAGGTATCATAAAGTCTGCTACATTTATACGCTCAGACAACTCTATGTTCTTAGTTACAACAAGGGCCTCCAATTACTTCAGATTAATTGCCAATCTATTCTTTACATCAAAGAAAAAACAAACAAATATCCACCATACCAAAACAAGATAATGTGTAGTATATTGGACAAAGTGGACTCTGATCCTTGAAAGATCATGGCTCAATAAACTGGGTAGTCTGAAAGCTGCCAACCTGCCTCTTTCTGTAATGTCATTGGTATTTCTTCTCTGTTTCACCTTTACTCCACATAATGGACACATAAAGGTTATATAACAGAGATGATAAGTCGAGCCCTGAAGCATGCCCATGGGTATATTAAACTACATGGACTTCCTAGAACCAACACATGCCATCTGTTTATGATTCAGTAAAATGGAAGAAATCCAACCATCTACATGGGGGTCAAATCCAAATGGCGCCAACCATGAGAATAGAATGTGATGATCTACCGCATCAAGTGCTAAAGAGACATCCAGGAACAGCATCGAATAATTAATCCTTTGTAGAAAGTAACATCATTTCAGTGCTATAACCCTTACATAGTAACATAGAAGATGATGGCAGAAAAAGACCTGCACGGTCCACCCAGTCTGCCCAACAAGATAAACTCACATGTGCCATTTTTTGTGTATACCTTACCTTGATTTGTACCTGTCTTTTTCAGGGCACAGACCATATAAGTCTGCCCAGCACTATCCCCGCTCCCCAACCACCAGCCCCGCCTCCCACCACCGGCTCTGGCACAGACCGTATAAGTCTGTCCAGCACTATCCCCACCTCCCAACCACCAACCCTGCCTTCCACCACCGGCTAAGCTTCTTACAAAACCATATTGATGTGGATCCAGGACATCATACTTAATAACAAAATCTTGAAGCTTTTTAAGAAACACCAGGTCCAGAAGTTTATCCAGTAATCAGATGTTTGATATTGGACAATAATTAGTGAAACTTTGAGGAACATGTCTCACATGCCTATATGCAGACCAGCTGATATTCAAAGGCATTTAGCTGGTTAGCAGAACATTTAGCACGAACCAGTTAGTACAACTTAATATTCCCTCTAACCCTCCCTGAATATGGGGGGAAGATAGTGAACATAGGGGAAGGACAGGGACCGGGACACAGAAGACAGATTCTTGATAGGACAGATAGGGGACTCGGAGGGATAATGAATGGTGGACAAAGAGAGAGAAGAAATGTCAAAAGGACTAAGGACCCTGAAAAGAAAGTTTTAAAAAAAGCCACAGAAGAGAGACACTGGAAAGAAGGCAATGATCAGACAACAAAAGTAGAAAAAGTATTTTGCTTCTGAATTTATTATTTGTGATATGTCAGCTTTAGGGAATGTGTAACTCTGATATCTTATATTTCAGTTTCTATTTCTATTACTTTGACAGGTTTTCTATATAGGTCTGTAATGTTTTTGGTTTTTGAATGGCTTGTTTACTGGAGCTCTGAAGGGGTTCTCCAGCTCCGGTCCCCACTACCTTGGAGAGGTGGAGGGGCATTTTCGAAAGAAATGTCTAAGTTGGAATTTGGACGTCTTTGTAAAACATCCAGATTCGGAGGCGGGGGAAAGGTCATTTTTGAAACCGATGACATCCATCTTTTGTGTTCGAAAATACCATGGACGTCCTTGGATTTGGACAGCTTTGATTTTTGGCCATTTTCGAACACGTCCAAGTCTAAAACGACCAAAGTCAAGCCATTTGGATGTGGGAGGAGCCAGCATTTGTAGTAGACTGGTCCCCCTGACATGCTGGGATAGCAATCGGGCACCCTAGGGGGCACTGCAGTGGACTTCACAAAATGCTCCCAGTTACACAGCTCCCTTACCTTGTGCTGAGCCCCCAAATCCCCCCCCCCAAACCCACTACGCCCACCTGTACACCACTACCATAGCCCTTACAGATGAAGGGGAGCACCTATATGTGAGTACAGAGGGTTTGTGGTGGGTTTGGGAGGGCTCGCTGTTTCCTCCACAAGTGTAACAAGTAGGGGGGGTATGGGCCTGGGTCCCATCTGTCTGAAGTGCACTGCACCTACTACTAAACTACTCCAGGGACCTGCATGCACTGTAATGGACCTGAGTATGACATCTGAGGCTGGCATAAAGGTTGGCAAGTAATATTGTTCATCAAACTTTTGAGGGTTGGGAGGGGGTTAGTGACCACTGGGGGAGTAAGGGGAGGTCATCACCGATTCCTTCCAATGGTCGTCTGGTCATTTCTGGCACCTTTTTGTGCCTTATTCGTAATAAAAACAGGTCTAGCTAAAAATGTCCAAGTTTTAGTCCTGGACGTCTTTGCTTTGTTCCATTATGGCTCAAAGACGTCCAAGTCTTAGGAACGCCCAAGTCCAGCCTCGAACATGCCTCCGATATGCCCCCTTGAGATTTGGACGTCCTTGCAACGGACTTCTGACAAAGACGTCCACAATGCGGTTTCGATTATACTGATTTGGACGTCTCTGTGAGAAGGACGTCCAAGTGCCGATTTATGTCACTTTTTGGACATCCATCTCTTTCGAAAATGAGTCTGATAATATTATAGGAGGTCCATTTAGTCCTAATTACATCACTGCTTACAGTGTAAGTGTTCTCACAAAATAAGCTCACTATCCATGGAAATATGGTGCCAAAATGTTGCAAGCCTGTTATAGAATTGTCACCTATACTGCCCAGCAAGAAAGCTTCCTACTATTAGTCAAGTTTTCAGGATATCCACAATGAATATGTATGAAAGAGATTTGCATACAATGAAGGCAGTCTATACAAATCAATCTCATGCATATTCATTGTAGGTATCTTAAAAACCTGACTGACAAAAAGGAGTACTCCAAGACTGACTAGGGAAACACTGCTCTAGCTCATACCTGTATATCCATCAACACTGATTAGTCTGCTGAAAATATGTATAATTTTAAATCATTTAAATGTTTGGAATTCTAAACTACTCTTTCCACTAAACACTGGCTTTCTTGAGGCACAACAGTACACTAAGGGGTCCTTTTACTAAGCTGCAAAGTGAGGAAAAAAGTCAAAATAAATTTGCTCCTTTCTGTTCTTTTATATTCTGATGCTTTTTTGTGCTATGTATGGACACATTTTTTGATTAGTTTTTTCAGTCAACGGTATTGGGGAATGGTGTATACGGATGCCTATTGAAGTTTTCACACTCCTGGTTGGCTATAATAAAATATATTATGTATAATATATGTTTGATATATACCGTATTTTTCGGACTATAAGACGCACCGGACCATAAGACGCACCTAGGTTTTAGAGGAGGGAAATAGGAAAAAAAATTTTTTTCCTTTTTCCCTCCTCTAAAACCTAGGTGCTCCGGTGCATCTTGTCCGAGTTTGGATTGCCCTCCCCTACTTACGCGACGCCATGTTCCCTGGTGGTCTAGTGACGTCGGGGTAGGAAAGAGCCCCCTCTTTCCTGCCCAGCGCGCTGCTCTCCATGCTCCTGACTGCTTCCTGACGGTCTCGGCGATATTCAAAATGGCCGCCGAGAATCTCGGTGGCCATTTTGAATATCGCCGAGACCGTCAGGAAGCAGTCAGGAGCATGGAGAGCAGCGCGCTGGGCAGGAAAGAGGGCGCTCTTTCCTACCCCGACGTCACTAGACCACCAGGGAACATGGCGTCACGTAAGTAGGGGAGGGCGATCCAAAACTCGCTACCTTCGGACTATAAGACGCACCCCCCATTTTCCTCCCAAATTTTGGGGGAAAAAAGTGCGTCTTATAGTCCGAAAAATACGGTATATAAAAAGAGAAACAAAAAATTAAGGGTCATAAAAACAAGGAGTGATGTATAGAGCTTTCTAAGTACTACTACTACTACTACTACTACTTAACATTTCTAAAGCGCTACTAGGGTTACGCAGCGCTGTACAATTTAACAAAGAGGGACAGTCCCTGCTCAAAGAGCCTGATAGGGGCGGTCAAATTGGGGCAGTCTGGATTTAATGAAGGTAAGAGTTAGGTGCTGATCGCAGCATTGAAGAGGTGGGTTTTAAGCAAAGACTTGAAGATGGGCAGGGAGGGGGCTTGGCGTAAGGGCTTAGGAAGGTTGTTCCAAGCATAGGGTGAGGCGAGGCAGAATGAGCGGAGCCTAGAGTTGGCGGTGGTGGAGAAGGGTACAGAGAGGAGGGATTTGTCCTGTGAACGGAGGTTACGGGCGGGAACTAAGGGGAGATGAGGGTAGAAAGGCAGTGAGGGGCAGCAGACTGAGTGCATTTGTAGGTAAGAAGGAGAAGCTTGAATTGAATGCGGTATCTGTTTGGAAGCCAGTGAAGTGACCTGAGGAGAGGGGTGATATGAGTATATCGGTTCTGGCGGAATATGAGACGTGCAGCACAGTTCTGAACAGATTGAAGGGGGGAATAGATGGCTAAGTGGGAGGCCGGTGAGGAGTAAGTTGCAATAGTCAAGGCGAGAGGTAATGAGAGCGTGGATGAGAGTTCGGGTGGTGTGTTCAGAGAGGAAAGGGCAAATTTTGCTGATGTTAAAGAGGAAGAAGCGGCAGGTCTTGGCTATCTGTTGAGCCATTCTTCGGCTAAACTCACTGAAATTTAAATTCAGCTGTGGGAACAGCCTATACTGAATTCTCCTTTGATCCTTTTTTCAACAAAATTGAATTGTGCCACAGGATTGTGTAATTCTCTAGGCATCTGATATACTTTCAAAATAAAAATTCAAGCACCTAATCTTTATAATGTAATATAGCAGGTGCAGGAAAGGGGTCACTTACTCAAGTATATAAATGAAAAAGAAAAATAGTAATGTAGATACTGTCCTGCAAAAGATTAGAAAGACCAGTGTAAGCCACTTCCAGCTACAGGCTGACCTAACCCTGGATACTCAATGCTGGGACATGTGTGGCTCCCAGCATTGAATATTTGTGTATGTGCGCTGACCCGGAAGTTAACCGGGCATCAACCAATATTCAGACTGGTCCCTAGTTAACTCAGTACATAAAATTAGGGCAGCATTTTTGTTGTCCTAAATTTATGCACTCACTGGGCCAGTTAGCAGACTGAATATCACTGCTAACTGGCTAAGGGCCTCTTTTACCAAACCACGCTAGCAATTCCCATGTGGCAATGCCGACGAAGTCCATTCAAAGTGAATGGGCTTTGTCAGCATTGCCGCACTGGGATCACTAGTGCAGCTTGGTAAAAGAGGCCTTAAGTGCTGGCTCCGCCCAAGCTCCATCCCTGGACCACTCATAATCTAGCTGGTTAGGGAATAGCTGGTTACTGGATATATTCAGTGTCAGTACCCATCATGTGCTGTACCAGATCTGCGGGGTTTAACCAGGCAGGAGTCTTATTATGTGTGTACCTTCCTATTGTAGTGATTGCATAAATGTAAATTTAGTGTGCATTCAGCCAATAATTGAAGCATTTATTGCAGCCAATAATTGCAGTATTTCTTTTAGATGAATCTAAATTTCACACTTTGGACTTTTTTCATCTCTCCCAGTTTTCTAAAAATCCTCTGATTCTAAAGCTAATGTTAAGCAATGAATCACAAAATGGATGGATTATCAGCAAAGCAATTATCTTGAATATACTGTTCAATAACCATTTAAAAGAGAGGAAAGCAAGGATGTGATTCTTTCTGGGTCTTGACACTTCCCTCCGAATTCTAGCCTCAGGTGTTTATGCTGAACCAAGTCATTACTGAGAAGATAAATCTGCAGGGGGAATAAGTGCCACAGAAATGTAGCAGGAGTACAGCTGGGAGCCCTGTATTCAAGTTCTTCCAAACTTTTACCTTTACTACCTTGTGAAGCTCTAAGTATCACTTTAGCAAATGAGTTGAAAGTAGATGAAACTCTACAATCAAAACATGAACAGCTCTGAGCGAAATTCTTGCTAGCCTAAAGGAAAAATGAAATGATCTTGCAGTATCCCCTGAAGCTCAATTACATTTTGCTACACTGACTCTTTTTTGCTTGTTATTGCTCATCTGTTTAAACTTTTGTCATACTATCATCTCTACAACACGATGTCATAGGAAAACTATGATGCAGACAAGTTCATTAACACAATTCATTATCAGGGTGCCTGTTGAAAGCACTTAATACAATTTGTTTTCTGCATTTCACCTAAAACTAGAAAGGTGGGGTTATTTTTCAAAGGAAAAATGTCAATCCAAGGATTAATCAAAATTGTTAGCTATATTCTAGTAACTGAAAGTGCTGAAAAGATACCGCTAATGTACTTGCAAGCACCACTATGTCTATTTTGAGCCTGTTTCACTGTTCAATAAATTGTCATCAATTATCATGACTTTATTTCTATTAAATGAAAATATAACCACATACCAGTCTACGGATTTCTCTTTCACACTCTCGTTTGATTCTACTGATTTCTTCCTGGTGTAGGTGATACACACTCCTTATCTCAGCAGCCTTCATTTTATCTGCTTGAATTGCCACATTTAAAGCCTCTTCAGCTTGTCTTTTAGCTCCTTTAAGCTCATAAATTTCTTGTTGCATTCTTATTTTTTCAAATTCATATGATTTTCTGGCCTCCTCTTTAGCTTCAGTATATAGCACTGTTTTGACTTTGTCTGGAGCAGCATCCCGTAGAGCATTGACCACAGTCTGCAGTCTCTGATTTTCATTATCTTTAATCTTTATGACTCTAAGAAGTTCAGCTTCATGTTGTCTCAACAAAGCTTCTCGAACTGCCTGAAGTTCCTTCATTTTCTCTTCATGAAGTTTGGCTTTTAATTCTGTCACCAATACTGTATTTTTATGCTGTTCGTGCTCTTTGATCTGTTTTATTTCCTGATTTTTTTCTCTCTCCAATTTATTGACCTGCAAAACAAATAAATACATAAGTACATAACTAAAAGTAAAATAAAATACAAGAATTTAAAAAGTGCATGAATTAATGTGAAATTGTTTCACAACTGAAGTACAAGTTCTAATGTTTTGTGGTTTTGGAAAGTTGGTAGTAGCCATTATCAATTAGATAAGCCAAAGTAACTGAGCGCTTTTACCAAAATTAAAATTATATTTAGAGGGTAATTTTATAAGAAGGTAACTAGGCAAGAAAAGCACAGAAGCATATCTTAAACTTACCCTCCTGTTTACTAAGCCATGCGCTAATGCCGACATAGCCCATTCACTTTGAATGGGCTGTGTCGGCATTGCTGAATGGCTTAGTAAACAGAGGGGTTGGTCTAAAAAGGCAATGGATACATCTATATGCCTTGATTTCAGTGGCATAGCCAGACCTCGACGTGGGGAGAATCCAGAGCCCACATTGGAGCGGCATATTTTGGCCCCTGCCCCTCTCCCCCCTCCCCCCACTGTCACCACCTCACATACCTTGGCCGGTGGGGGTCCCCAAACCCTGCCAGCTGAAGCATTTGTCCAGAGCTGGTCTCCACCATATTGCCTGCCCTGCTCTTCCCCTCATGTTATGTGCATGCTCGTTTTAGTGAAACTAAGCATGCGCATGCTCAGTTTCACTAAAATGAGCATGCACATGACGTGAGGACAGCAGGGTAGGCAATGCAACAGAGAGCCAGAGACCAGTGCTGGACAAACACTTTAGCTGGCGGGGGTTGGGGACCTCCACCAGCCAAACCAGGGGCCCCAGAGCCAATTTTGGGGGGCTCAGGCCCCCGTGGCCCCCCATAACCATGTCATTGCTTGATATAATAACCTACCTTCAAGCTTCTGCACAAAGCTGTACCTGCTGTGAGGCAGGAATATTTCTAGAATATGTGCTAGAAAGAAAATATGCATATGCATGTACAGCTATCCCTGTGATTCTATAAATGGCATCTATAATTGTGCACGCAAATTTGAGTGCACATCCAATTTGTGTGCATAATTTAATTGAGTAACGAACTGATCAGCATCAATAATTGGGTACTAACAATGAATTATTTGCATTACTTGGCAACAATTTGGATTTATGCATGCATCTTGCTAAGAACTAAAGATGTGCGTGTAAACCTTTTAGCGTGCAACTGAAAAGGGGATATGGCCATGGGAGGGTCACAGTCATTCACTAAAGATGCATGCAGTATTATAGAATTTGATGGATCTGTGTCTAATTTACATGCAAGGATTTACACCAGGTTACAGCTGGTGTGAATCCTCACGTTCAAAGTTGGGCGCAGATCCTGGCGCTACATTGCTGTTCTATAAATGGCAGCCAACTCAGATTGCAATTTATAGAATAGCACTCAGTGCTAATTTTGGGGGGGGGCACCCATTTACAGAATCTAGTCCAATATGGGCATAAGTGCTGATCCTACCACCACTGTACCCGTTTCCTGCTCCCAGGAATGCCTATACATATATCAAATAAAACTTGGCATTATAAGCACAATTGTATACTATAGATGCTTGCATTTACATGCTCCTTGCCTGCATAAATGTGCACAATACTAGCACTTGAATGCGTAAATGTACACTTATCTGTGACAGTGTTAGCAGGATGCCTAGGCGCTGTTCTGCAAATACTTGCATGTTTTTACAAGGGGGACCTATACATGGGAGAAGCACGGGTGGGGATCCCAGTTATACACATAACATACAGAATCATATCTGTAGATCACTGCCATATTTAGCACTGAAGTTAAATCCATAGTTTAAAAGTTAATGAGTACTCGTTGGATTAAGCACTGTATTGTTGCAAGTGGGTGGTGGTGCTTCAATGTTGTGCTGTAAGTTGCTAGAGACAGGCAAATTCTCTGGAGACATTCAGAGGTTGCCGCTCCCTTACTATTGAAAATGCAATAGTGAAAAAGCACCCCCCACTGGTAGGACCATAGGTGGAAGACTCCCACTCAGAAGGGACAGTGCTAGAAAGTGGTCTGCCACATATATGAATTTGATGTATTCAATCAGAGCAGGGTTTATTTTGTACATTTCAAGGCAATTTATTATCTAAGAGTGTTGAATGATATCAAAGGTATTCATTCATTCTTTCTTGCTTGCTTCTTACTTAGGCCCCCTTTTACAAAGCTGTGCAAGCAGCTACCGGTGCAGTAAGGCCAACACAGCCCATTCACTTTGAATGGTCTGTGTCGGCATTGCCGCCCGGCAGCCACTAGTATGTCTTTGTGAAAAAAAGGGGGGGGGGGTCTAATTAGGATTTATATATCACCCTTTCAAAGAAATTCACTCAAGGTGGTATACAGCTAGAACAATCTAGACATAGGCAATAGCAGTAAAAATATTCAAATAACAATGCATAGTATGTTATTTAACGACACCAAAAAAGCACAAATAAGCCCTCAAGACTGGAACAATGAAGAACCCTTTAACTGCGATAGACCCGACACAGCCCTTGTCTGTCTTCGTTCATTTCTTCTTGCACCCCTATATATCACTCATTCCATCCCATATCAGGGACTCATCACATATGATCCAATTATTGCAACAATTTGATGCTGACCTTACTAACACCTTTATGGTCACACTCTACATTGATATCTTATACACTAAAGTTCCATTATTGAGGAAACTGTGAAGGACTGAAGCTCCCATAAGTGCATTTCTAACCATCTCATCCTTACATTAGCCAGCATAGTCTTAACTAACAACTATTTTTTGTTTCCAGAACAAATATTTTCAACAAATCTAGGGAACAGCAATAGGTGCATCCATGGCCCCTGACCTGGCCAATTTATATGTGGACAATTTTGAGAAAATCTTTTTAGATAAGCACCCTTTCAAGGAACACATCCTATTTTACAAGAGATATATTGATGATATCTTCTTGATACAGAAAATTGATACAAACACTTTAGAAGGTTTTTTTCACTTGGTTAAACACTAGCAATAACATCTTGAGATTCAAAATGTATTACGGCCAACAAGAGATTAGCTTTCTGGACCTGCTCATTAAAAGAGAAGAAAATCACTTCAGTACATCACTATTTTGGAAACCTATTGACAGTAATGCCTTTCTACATTAATACCAGCTACCATAATCAGAACCTTAAGAAAAACTTGCTTCTATGCCAATTGCTCCACCTAAGAATGATTTGCTCAAACTTTGAGGATTTCAACAAGCATAAGGTTATTAAGACCCAAAGATTTGAAAAAAGAGGATATCCCAAACAACATATACAATCTGGATACATGAGAGCCTTATCAGAAGACTGGGAAATTCTACTCATTTCAAGGAGAGAGATAGCTAGTCCAAATATAGTGTGCATCCTCAAATTTTCTCACCTTGCAAGTCAGATTCAGAAGTGTATGACTTGTAATTCTGTTATTGCAAACTGCCATTTTTACATAAGAACATAAGCACCGCCATACTGGGAAAAGACCAAGGGTCCATCAAGCCCAGCATCCTGTCTCCGACAGTGGCCAATCCAGGCCTCAAGAACCCGGCAAAAAAAATTTTTGTTTTATTAATAATGTTCAATGGACTTTTCTGTCAGGAATCTGTCCAAACCCCCTTTAAACTCAGCAATGCCAACTGCTGTCACTACATTTTCCGGCAACGAGTCCCAGAGTCTAACTACTTGCTAAGTAAAGAAAAACTTTCTCCTATTTGTTTTAAATCTACCACATTTTTGTCTTCTAGAGACTACCCTTTAAAGTTTCTGAGTAACTTTTTATAATTAACACAGCTCTATCTATTTATATATTTTTTGGAGATATTTTGCAATTCCATACACTAATTCAAAGCTCTCGTGTTTCTGTATTGTGGTACTCTGACAGTGAACCAGCACATAATGATGCATTCCTATTCACATCACTTTGCTACTATGATGCATGCACAGCAAACATTCTCGTTCACTCTGCTGAATCCTGTAAGACACTATTGCACGTGCACAGAATGTATCTTTTGAAACAATTATTTGGAGTAATGCCATATAAACCCCATCCTTAATGTGAGCTTCCTGTACAGCTTTGTACCTTTGGAGAAGCATAACCTTTGCTTAATTTGCATATTTACCCCTAGATTCTATATAGTGTGACCAAAGTTGTGCGCACAAATCCAGTTGTATTCTGGATTTGCGCATGCAACTTTATTAGTTAACAAGCCAATTAGCACCAATGGTTGCCACTTAAAAAGAAACTATTGACACTAATTGGCATTAATTAGAATTTATGCTCACAATTGTCTAAGTGTAATGTGATGCACATAAATTCTAAGTCACATAGTTGAAAAGGGGGTGTGGCCATGGGCATCGAATAGGTGGGTTGTGGGCATTTCTAAAATTTATGCGTGTTGTTATACAATGCATCCAGTCTGCACGTAATTTAGACTAAATTTAGTCATGTGGATAGATTCTCGGCATATTCCAAAAACCTCACAGAAATTTAGGCTTATTCAATAAAGTACGCCTAAATGTAGGAGTAATTCATTTTGGCGCCAATTTTTTAGACATAGTATATGCTGAATGCAGCACTGAAGGTATGTTCCCCTTTTTTTAACCTGCAACACAGCAGTGGCACATATTCACAGGGATATCCTTTACTTCTCTCCCCTCTGACTTTCAAGTTTATCATCTGTTACCAACATTTTTATTGTACCTCAAAGTTTTTCTCTCACTGCTTATTTAGAAGCTGCTTTTTCAAGCATTGCTCCACAGCATCGATTTCCACTTGCTCCGCACACTTTCAAATGTTATGTTTGTTTCCACAGTTCATCACCATACAGTCCCCTATTTTGTTCTTTCCTCTATTTACTTTTTAAGTTGTTGCTTGTTTTCCCTCAATTACTAATCACACAATCACAGCTCTCCATAGACAATTTAAAACCATGCACCTCATCTTTTATATTGCTGTAGTTTTCTATGGATTGTATCATCCTGTGCTTACAGAGTTTCACAGCGTTTTATTTGACTCAGGTACCTCTTAATATAGTCTCTTTTTAAATGTTTTTCTCATTTTCAAACAGGTTCCATTCAGTTTTCATCTACATGTAGTTTTTCAGCTGTTTATTGTATATCCATACCTCACTTGGGGCCTCTTTTATCAAGTCACGCTAGCAGTTCCCGCGTGATAATGCCAACAAAGCGCATTCAAAATGAATGGGCTTTGTCAGTATTGCCGCATCAAGGACCACTAACGCAGCCTTGGTTTAAAATATTTTATTTGAGCAATTTTAAGACAATATGTGATATGTCAGTGCAACAATGCATTGCTTAAAAATCCTTTTGGACAATATTTATGTATAATGATGATGCAATTTAATTACTTCCCACTTAATATTTTTTTCATTTTTTATACTGTGATTATATTAATATTGCCAATATTGTTTTGGCTTCAAGAGATTAATGTATAGAGTTGGATTATTTTCTTCAGAATCGCATCATTGCACTGCTTAGCTATTCTTTTGGACAATATTTATGCATACTGATAATGCAAATTTATTGCTTTCCTGCTTAATATTGTCATTGTTTTTTATATTGTTGATTACATTGATAATGCCAATGTTTTCTGCTTCAAGAAATAATAATTATAAGCAGACTTAGAAAAATATTAAAAAGCAGAGGGGAAAGTGAAGAACCTTGTGGAACCCCACAACCGGATTGAATGTTTTAGAAGTAATGGACTGAAAGACTACTCAAAAAGATCAGTCCATCAAGAATGAGTTAACTAATTTAAGACCTGACCTGACCTTAAAGATGTCAATATATATGTATACTTTGGAAGAAAGGCATGAGAGAGGAGCTATGATAGAGACATTCAAATATTTCCATGGCATAAATTTGCAGGAGGTAGGCCTCTTACAGCTGAAAAAAACTCTCTAACAAGGAAGCATAGAATGAGGGTGAAGGTGATTTAAATTAGTGTGCCATCCTTCTTTCATTAATGTTATTGGGTCGGTTCTCTTTTCTCTCTAATTTTTGTCTCTAGCGAAATGCATGGTAAGGTTGGCCTTGTGGCTCTCTAAGGTCGCTCAGAATTTTGCTTGCAGTTTGTTTGAGGTCCTTCTTGCAATGGCACTGGTCCTCCAGGGCATAGTTTAAATACATGGCCCTCCTCCACGTTTTATTTTTGGCCGGTTCAAACTTACTAACCAAACCAATATTCAGTGCTGGCCATTTAAGTTTGAACTGGCCAATGATAGGCCTGGTATTTGGCCACCAAACTTGTGCTGAAAATCGGTGGATAGCCGGTTATATCACGTGATGTAACTGGCTATCCACTAGCCATAACTGTGAATTTTCAGTGGGTCATGGCCAGCCATGTCCCATTGAAAAATTTGCAGATAGTCAATTATGGGGCATTTAACCAGCCAAGTGCCAATCCTGGTCGGTTAAATGCTTTTGATTATCAGGGGGACGGTCTTTATCTGCCATCATATCTATATTTCTATGTTTGCTCTCCGCAGTACTTCTTGGCTCATCCCTCCCACTTGTAACCTTTTTTCCAATGAACTTATTCAAGAGTTCCCCATGGAATAATATCATATAGGAAGTCAGGTTATTTTAAAAAAAATAGTAATAATAAAAAATAAATCCAAAAATCTATCAGCTGTCTCTCTAGCAGTGCTCTAATTGTGAACCATAAAAAGAGTAACCAATCTGTTAGTGGAAAAATTACTTTTTATTATCCCAACAATAGTATTTCTTTGAATCAACTCACAAATCGAAGCAGTTAATCATACCCACTGTTGTGTTGCTGATGAAAAAAACTTATACATCTTCTCAAAACACAGCCATGGATAGAACTCCCTCTCAAAGCACAGAACATAGCTTTATCACTCTCACAGTAAGACATTTCCTCTGGAAATGATGAAACTTTCATTTCTGTAATCTCAGATAGCAACCCCTTGTTCTTTCAGTTGCACTGGCAATAAATAGTTCTCCTGAATGATCCAACAGGGAAATCATTCACCCCCAAAGCCACTATAACCAAGAAGAACAACTATATATCACAGCTGAGAAGGATCATAGCAATTGAAGGAAAAGATTTATACTGCTTTGCTGGCAGATTCCATAAAACAGAAAAACAAAGACATTAAATGGTGAGAGGGACCACTTGGTCAGACCTACGCAGTAAAGAATTTTGGTTATTATTTTTAATGCTGTATTTTCACTTCTTCAGCTTGTAGTTAGAACTGACAACGACTGTCCAACTTAGTTTATCTATTAAGAGAAATATAATGCACCTTAAGGTCCACAGGATCAAAAATAGCAGAAGGTTCAGGAAGATGAGAAAGGACGACAGTTATTCTTGCCAAACATTGGTACATTCTGAATATTTTAGTGTTATGGACTAAAAACTAAACAAAACAGGCTTCAAGGCATCAAGAAAATTATAAAGAGAAGGCAGCAGAGATGTGACTGTGCTGAGCACATGTGGGATATTTAGGTTTCACTGTACTAATAATCTGTGTTGATTTCTACAAATGAGGGCTACAAAATTTTAAAAAATGCAGAGAAAACTCCCCAAATGTACAAAAACAGTAACAATTTGGGCTTTGGTTTTTACAGAAAGCCTCATTTGTACAAAACCATGCAGGTTTGGCCTTCCCAGACAGTAAACTTTCATGCATAGTTCACCTATGCACAAAACTCATATCATGCAAAGCAGCTCACTAAAGTGAAGCAGTGCACAAACACATCTTCTTGAGCTAGTTTATGCAAAAAAAAAAAAAAAATAGAGAGAGAGAGCTATACTTCAGTGAGGTTTACTTATCTCACGCCAACTCCACAGGAAGTAATTTAAACTTTCACTGGAAATGGACTGCTAATCCAGGAAATCCCATGGGTTTGTATATTGGCCTCTTTGAAAGGAAAAAAAATGCAGGCTGACAGCTCTAAGGAAGATCGATATTATTCAAAAACAAATTGCAAAACTAATTGTTGAAAGAAGTGTTCAATTTAGAATAGAACCAATCCACTAAGCATATAGGTATATCAGCATAAATCCTGCAAGTATTTGTAAGAATAGCCATAGTGGGTCAGACCAATGGTCCATCTAGCCCAGTATCCTGTTTCCAACAGTGGCCAATCCAGGTCTCAAGTACCTGGCAAAAACCCAAATAGTAGAAACATTCCATGCCACCAATCCCAGGGCAAGTAGTGGCTTCCCCCTGTCTATCTCAAAAGCAATCTATGAATTTTTCCTCCAAGAACTGGTCCAAACCTTTCTTAAACCCAGAAACGCTAGCCAGGGCCGCCGAGGGGGGGGGGCAGGGGGGGACATAATTCCCTGGGCCCGGGCCTCCAAGGGGGCCCCGGTGCCGCAGTCCCACCCACCCTCCGTCATTGACTGTCTGCCACCGGGCTGGGTCCCCTGCATTGAAATCACAGCGCCTTTCACCTCCGTGTGAAAGTGCTGGAGGCAGCAGGGCAGCAGATCGCCTCCCTTCGGGCCTTCTTCCCTCCCTCCTGTGTCCCTCCCTTGTCTGATGTAACTTCCACAAGGGAGGGAAGAAGGCCCGAAGGGAAGCGATCTGCTGCCCTGCTGCCTGCAGTGCTTTCACACAGAGGTGAGAGGCGCTGTGATTTCAATGCAGGGGGCCTGGCCCGTGTCGGACGAAGGGGTGTGTGTGGAGGGGGGAGCGGTGACCTGGGGGGGGGGCTGGCGGGGGGGGGGGGGGCCCAGGGGCAGCCTTGCCCCGGGCCTGGCCTAGTCTCTCGGTAGCCCTGATGCTAGCTGCTGTTACCACATCCTCTGGCAACAGCACACATAACTTAATTGGTTTAACAAGCTAATCAGTGTTGATAACAGAACTTAAAAAGCAATAATTAGCACTAATTGGTAATAATTAGAATTTACACACACAACTCACTAAGCATGTTCTGAAATGAACTATACCTAAATTCTAATGCACGCAGATCAAAAGGGGCATTCCAAAATTTACATGCATAGTTATAGAATATGGCCCGGTGTGCATAAATCTACGAACATGGATTTATGCCATGTTTCCATTGATATAGATGGAGGCACATAGTTTTAAGCACTGGGATATCAACTAAAGCCCTGTTTACTAAGATGTGCTAGTGTTTTTAGTGTGTGCTAAAAATTAGCATGTGCTAGTTTTTAGCGTGCACTAAAAATGCTAGTATGCCTACAGTGTGGCTTAGTAAACAGGGCCCTAAGTGTATTCTATATACCATACCTGAATCTAGGCACTGCTTATAGAATACGCTTAGGTGGAAATGTTTACCGAGCAGGTTTTTTAGGCGCCTTATTTAGAATCTGGCCGAGTGAAAAATATTTCCTCCTATTTGTTTTAAACGTATTTCCATGTAACTTGAGTGTCCCCTAGTCGTTGTACTTTTTGAAAGAGTAAAAAATCACTTTTACCCATTCTACATCACTCAGAGGGTCTTTTAGTAAAGCTTAGCTTGAGTTATCTGCAGCAGGGCCCATTTGTATTCCTATGGGCTCTGCTGTAGATAACTCGAGCTAGGCTATAGTAAAAGACCCCCTCAAGATTTTATAGACCTCAATCATATCTCCCCTCAGCCGTCTCTTTTCCAAGCTGAAGAGCCCTAACCTCTTTAGCCTTTTTTATATGAGAGGAGTTCCATCCCCTTTATTATTTTGGTTGCTCTTTTTTTAATCTTTTTTAATTCCGCTATATCTTTTTTGAGGTATGGTGACCAGAACTGAATGCAATACTCAAGGTGCAGTCGCACCATGAGGTGATATAGAGGGAAAATTATAGTATTTTCGGCCTTATTCACCATCCTTTTCCTAATACTTCCTAGCATCCCGTTTGCTTTTTTGGCCACCTCACACTGAGCAGAAGATTTCATCGTATTATCTACAATGACACCTAGGTTTTTTTTCTTCAGTACTGACCTCTAAGGTGGACCCTAGCATCAGGTAACTATGATTCGGATTATTCTTCCCAATGTGCATCACTTTGCATTTGTCCACTTTAAATTTCATCGGCCATTTGGATGCCCAGTCGTCCAATTTCCTAAGGTCTTCCTGCAATTTTTCACAGTCCACATATGTTTTAACAACTTTAAATAGTTTTGTGTCTTCTGCAAATTTAATCACCTCACTTGTCATTCCAATTTCCAAATCATTTAGAAATATGTTAAATAGCAACGGTCACAGTACAGATCCTTGTAGCACTCTACTATTCACCCTCATTTAACCCTAGCCTCTACTTTCTGTCCAATAACCAATTCCTAATCCACAACAGAATATTGCCTCCTATCCCATGACTCTTTACTTTTCTCAGGAGTCTTTCATGAGAAACTTTGTCTAAAGGTTTCTGAAAATCTAGATACACTACATCAACTGGCTCACCTTTATCAACATGCTTATTCACGCCTTCAAAGCAATGAAGCAAATTGGAGAGGCAAGACTTCCCTTGGCTGAATCCATGCTGACTGTCCCATTAAACCATGACACTTGGTGATTTCTACAATATATAATAAAATTCATTACAGAAGGTAATATCATAAGTTTCCAAGGACTGGAATCAATAGCAATTACCCTCTATTATGAACAACTGCTCTGTGTTTGAATAGTGCATTGATACTAAAGTGCACAAAAATGACTAAGGAAGGTCTTGCAATACCAATGTAAATGAAACATGAGCTTATTACGATCAGCTGCAATGCAATCCAATTTATATTACATTGTGATGTACAGAGGATGAATAACAATCAGTAACTTAATGCAGTGTATTTTGATTTCCATCTTTGAATTCTACCATTTATACATGCACACAGATTGATACTTATGTCCAGGCTTAGAAGATGGAGACAGGCAGAGATGGACAAAGCTGAAAACCATAGACAATATTCATCTAACCAGACTAACTGTTTGGCTGCTTAGTGATCCTAGAGCTGTAGCAGATGGAACATTTAATTTCTAAACAGTCCTCGCACACTGGGCAGAAAACATCTGAAACCTTTTGCAGAGATGACAGGTTCACCCTCCAAGGATGACAAATGCAAGCTGTGCAGTGTACAAGTGGGGAAAAAATGAAATAGAGAGAGAGAGAGAGAAAAAAAGTCCCCCCCCCCCCCCCCCCCCCCCAGAAGGGCAGGTCTCATCACAGCTTCAGTAATAAAGGTGATTATTTTAGAAGTGCTATTCACCTTTTAGATGTTTATAAACCAGATTTATCTTATCTTATTTTAGCATTTCTAGACCACTAAATCTTTCCAGTCCTAAGTGGTTTACAATAACAAAACCTTTACATATAGGGTAAAATACAAAACAATAACAAAGGAAAAATGTAATGTTTCTAGATAGTGAGCCCTTTGTTCATAGTGGAATACTATGATAGACCAATCTCAGGCAAGCAGAACACATGGCAAGAACCAGGCAGGGACAACATCTGGTAACAACAGCGGGGCTAGACTAGGTAGAGTTGAGGCAAAGCTACCAAAGCTCAGGAACTGGCTATCCAGAAGCCATGTACATGGAGGTGGAAAGTGCTTCCAGAGCACAGTCACTTCCACATAGAAGCTGGAGGCTTCAGGAACCCACGCATACACAGAAGCTGGCGGCTTCTCAGAACCCACTCACACATAGAAGCAAGAGATCTCAGGAACCCACTCACACACTGAAGCTGGTGGCTTCTCAGGAACCCACTCACACGAAGAAGCAAGAGACCTCAGGAACCCACACACACACACACAGAAGCAGAAGGCTTCTCAGGAACCCACACATACATAGAAACAGAAGGTTCTCAGGAACCACCCATACACCGAAGCTGGCAGCGTGACAGCAGCCTACTCACACATAGAAGCAGAGAGCTTTTCAAGAACACACACAGACACAAAGCAGGCAGCGACAGGAACTCACTCACAGATAGAAGCTGGAGGCTTCAAAGATCCAACCAATTTTGGATGAAAGTCAGAGGCATCTCAGAACCCACAGAGCATAAGACAAGCTTCTAGGGAGGCTATGGCTCAAAGTGTCAAAGCCTGGATCTGGAGGGGTTAAATGTCCCACCACTGCAGCGTGGTCTGGTGTCTGATGTCACTGCAGGCTAATGCCCATTAGCGAGTCACCTGCGCAGACTACGCGATGCAGCCATTGGTCCTAATGAAGTATCAGATCATGCACTTATATGGATAGAATTAGAGTTGGGGAATGATGGGGTGAGGGGGAAATTCTGGAAGTTTCCTTTGGATTTTTATTGGGATGCCAAATTTGGAGAATGTATCTTTCAGAAATGGAATAATTTTGTATATCATAATCAGGCTCATACATTGGAGAGGGTCCTTTACTACGAAACAGCTAAAGCAGTACTTTTTAGAGAGATCACTGCCTTTTGCCAGAAATAATGATATTGTTAAATTGGAGAAGCAGCTACAGAAAGAAAAGAGGAGATGCAGAGTATGCCTCATGGAGTATAATAAAACCCAATTACTTACTACTCAGACTGCTCTGAATGAGCTCCTCCATCAGAGGGTGGTAAAATCTGCTAAATACTATCAATACCACCCCCCTCCCCCTGGATACTCAAAGCTACAACTGGCCAGACACGGTCGCTGACCAGTTAAATAGCATACTGGCGCCTAACTACTAATATTTGTATCACTCCATGGTGCGACCGTACCTCGAATATTGAGTGGAGTTGAACGGGTAGATGTGAAGCGTCTGTTCACGCTTTTCAAAAATACTAGGACTAGGGGGCATGCGATGAAGCTACAATGTAGTAAATTTAAAACGAATCAGAGAAAAGTTTTCTTCACTCAACGTGTAATTAAACTCTGGAATTTGTTTCCAGATAATGTGGCAAAGGTGGTTAGATTAGCGGAGTTTAAAAAAGGTTTGGGCGGCTTCCTAAAGGAAAAGTCCATAGACCGTTATTAAATGGACTTGGGGAAAATCCGCTATTTCTGGGATAAGCAGTATAAAATGTTTTGTTCTTTTTGGGATCTTGCCAGGTATTTGTGATCTGGATTGGCCACTATTGGAAACAGGATGCTGGGCTTGATGGACCTTTGGTCTTTCCCAGTATGGCAATACTTATGTACTTAAGTAATATTCAGTGGGAGAAAACCGGTTATCTCCGCTGAATATTGCCAGTTAGTGCCTAGCTCATAACTTGCTATATCGTGTGACTTATCCAGTTAGGCACTGATATTCAGTATTCTACCTAAATTTACACTATCCAGACTGCAACGGCCTCAAATACAAGTCTACCTACGCACCCAGCTTCTCGTTCATAAGAACACAGTTATGGAATGCACTACCTAAAATCTTAAAATTAACTCAGAACCACCTAAATTTCAGGAAATTACTGAAGACCACCCTGTTTAAGAAGGCTTACTTTCATGACTCAACTTAATTTACCTCTTCCTGTTACAGCAAATTCCATGGACCCTTACCTTTATTATTCACCCTTATTATCTCTGTTGTTCTTTAAGATACCTATACATTTACTATTTTTTATTACATTATTATGTTATTTTACTGAACTATATCACATTGTTATGTGAGCGGTGCTTTTCCAAATTGAGGGAAATAGCACCGGGAATCTGAAGTCCCTTACCTCTTAAATAAATAAGCTGTATGAGGCACAGTAGTTTGCAATTGTGTGGTAAGAATTGATATTCTTAGGCAAATGTTCAGTAGATAAAATTTACTATGTTATTTAATTGAAATGTAGTTTGCCCTATGGTTTTGTAAGCCACATTGAGCCTACTATTGGTGGGAAAATGTGGGGCATAAATGTGTTAAATAAATAAATAAAACTATAGTTTATTTACATTTCTTACCCACCCAATATCACAGCACTCAGGACAAGTTACAATATGCAGAATTCAACTAAATATAGTTATGTTGAAACATGTACAATCTGACTCAAGCTCTTTGTGCAGCTGACATAAGATCATGCTTTATTTAGAGAAAAAAGCCAGACTGATGAACTGTGGCAGCCTATAACAATGAGAAAAAACAAGCCTTATACTGGCCATATGCATCATTTGAATTAACTCCTTGGTAAGCAAATATAGAAAAGACCACACATGTAAAATGATCTTCTAGGTGTAATATTTGCTCCAATTGATTAAGAATGGGATGGAAATTTGTAGTGTATAATCAACTATCAATTAAATTGTTTACCGAAATGCAAAACAGAACTGGATTTGTTCATTAATGCAAACTCATGCATGCACACACTCAGTATGTTGCCATCTTGTGCAACACAACATAATGATTTCAGTGTTAATTGTCAACTGTCTACAGTATCTGCCTCTTCTGCAGCAATCAGATTACTGAAGCAAATTAATTAAACTAGTATGCCCTACATTGCACAAAGACTTACAAGGATGGTACAATATGGAGAAATTAACTACTAAATAATGCCCCTGTACAAATCCACAGATTTAACTTCTGATAATCATTTTTTAAAATTTATTCTGGTACACCTTTCAATTAACTATTTTATATTTTTAAAACTCACTTTGATATGCTTATGGAACAATTCAATAATAAACCCTGTCACTACTTTTAAGCACCATAAATCTATGCTGGAACTGCTATAAACTAGATTGTCATAGATTTGGCTGAGACAATTGTTTCACAGGCATTATATTTTTTTCTGAGGGAGATCTGAGAGAAGAGGAAGTTCCTCTGAGCAAATGACCAGTAGAGGTCAGGGTGGTCATGTTGTTGCTGGAGTCTGTCTCATCTTACTAGCCTACTAGAGATGGCCCATGGGTAAGTCCCAGGGGTTCTCGGGGTTGTCTGGTCAGTGGGGGAGGGGGGGACAGAATTTGAGAAGGGAGCATGGCTACTTTGAAACGTGTTTGAGCAGAAGGGCTCTGGGGAATTGGATAAGGTGGGAGGGGTCTTTGGGGGGATCAGATTGGAAAAGGGACAATCTTGTGGGGGTGAAATTGGTGGAGATCAGGTTGGGGGTGATGTTGGTGTCAAGGTCGTCGTTGCCGACGTCCGTGCCTTGCTCATCAGTGCCCTGTTCCTCCTTCTAAACCTACTAAAATTACCTGCAGTTCCAGTCAGTGACCTGTGGGGTCAGTGTAGAGTGGTGGAAGTCAACCTGGTGATGTCATCAGCACTGAGCACTTCTTAAGCTGGCTTCTGAGTGTGCTCAGTGTTCTAGCAATTATCCTTGATTGGGCCCAGGCCTGCCTGGGCTCTGCTACTTCCAACTTGTTTCTTTGCGAGGCCATGGCTTGAAGCTTTGCTACAGCTTTTCTCCTTATGCTGTGTTCCAGTGGAAGTCTGCCTCCAAGCCTGGTAGTCCTAAGGAGTAAAAGCTTTGCCTTCAGCTTTCATCTTTGCTTTGGTCTAGTGAAACTTGCTGCCAAGTCTGAGTCCAGAGCCTTCTGTGCCTCAGCTGAGTTTCCTGTCGCCCACAGTGAGTTCTTGGTCGCTGTATGCAGTGAGTGCTGTGTTTGGGACCATTTGGTCTGGATAACAGGGAGTGTTGCAGGTGCAGTGGCTGAGGCCACGACTTGAGGCATCTCTGGATGACGGAACAGTGCTTGGAGCGTGGAGGGGTCCGCGTGGACTGTTCCTGGCCCTTGGTTGCTGTGCTGGGCCATTTAGTCTTCTACCTTGGGAGCATTGGCTCAGGTTTGGCTTCTTCACCTTGCTTGCCTTGGGAGCGTCGGCTCAGGCTTTGTTACTTTATCTTGCCTGCCTTGGGAGCATTCGGCTCGGGCACCTCAGTGACTGTTTGCCTGTCTTAGGTCACATCCCTTGTCTTCAGTGAGCGGTGTGTCCCGCTCTTGCCTCTACCTGCGGTGCAGATCCTTAAGAGACTTTTTCTTTTTCCTTTGTTTTGCTTCTGCTCCACTCTGATTTTAAGGGAGCTTGCCGCGGTTGTTCAGTGGCTCATCTGAGTGTACTGACAGAATGAACCCTTTCCTTAACCACCAGCGGTGTTACCTCTGTCAGCCAAGTATTGCCTGTTTGTCTTTGTCCCGTTAGGGCGGGCCCTTTGCCTAGTCTATTGTGTTCTACTATATGCCATTTGTTTGCATTACTCTGCTAGTATTGAGATGTGCAGCTAGGCTGCTTGTGTTTGATTTCCCCCATACAACTAGGCTGTTCTACTTTACCTTTACTGTATACTTTATGCTTTGCATTGTTCCCGCTAGTATTGAGATGCGCAGCTAGGCTGCTTATGTTTGATTTCGCTATAATGCTAGGCTGTTCTACTTTACCTTATTTTATGTTTTCTGTGTGCCTTGCTTCAGCTAGGTTAGACTGTATAACTGGGCTGCCTGTGTTCTTTTCTGTGCTGTTTGGCTACCCTTTTAGCCTTATGTTTTTTGCTACAAATAAAGCTGCCTCAGTTCATCTCCACTTGTGGTCCAGTCCAGTTCTTGGGAGTACTCTTAGTTCTGAGGGGACTCGGTCTACACAGAGGTGGTTGAGTGATTCACACGCGGCCACCTTTGGGCCAAGGGCTCACAAACGTCACAGTTGGAGGAGAGAGAGATGTCAGGGGGGGGTGCCACCACAGCAATTCTATGTGGGTTTATGTTTTTAATTATTTTTCTCTGATCTCACTCTCTTTACATGCAGTGTTATAAACAGTGGCAGAGAGTGTGAGTGCTCCTGAGCTGTCTGCAACTGTAGGTAACATGGTGTCATGTGTTAAGTGTCTGCCCTGTGCAGTTAATTCAGGGCAGATGCTGTGCATGCCCTCTGCATTTACTGCACAGGCTTTGTAGTTACCACACCTTAAGTTTTACACTTAAGATGCAATTGGTGCAAAACCTTATCACACATTAGTAAAAGAGCCCTTTGGTGTTTGAAACACCTTTTGTGTTTCAAATTGCCAGGTCCTACATGGAGACACAAAATTCCATCTACTAATTAAAATGCATACTTACATTAAGTTATCCAGTCAGAGTTAAGTGAGAAAAGCTGTGTAAAAATTGGAAATACTTGGTTATTTCAAATGTGTTTTTATGAGTAAACCAAAGGTTTATTTTTCACTTATTTGGATTTAGCACACAATTTTTCATTGGTAGCTCAGGCCAAGTTACATTCAGGTATAAGAGGTAGTTTCTGTCCCCAAAGGATTTATAATCTAAAGGCTAAATTTACTAATGTGCTTTAACACAATTTAATGTGCATTTTTAGTAAATAGGACACTATACCAATAACAGGACTTGCATTAAATTGTATTGACAGAAGGATTGTGGTTTTAAAAGACTTGCCTTAAATGTTGGCGAGTTGGTCCTGGTTGATGTTCCTGATTTTTCAGAGTTGAAGAATAAACAGTTTTGAGTTTGAATGAACTGCTGACTTCAGAGTGGTTTTTGGACTTTCTAGAGAATATAAGTGTTTTCTAAACCTGACTTAACAGACAGCCATATCTCATACAGCATTATCTGGACCTGTTTTGAAGCTCCTGAGGGAGAAGAGGGTCATCCCACCCACTAACGCTTCTTTCCACAGGTGGAGGCACTGAACGCCACGAGTAAAGGGTCCGATGGAGTCTGCCTTTAGAAGACTCCAGCCGGGTTGGATCCAGAACACAGAAGCTCCCAGGTATAGGGGCATTACAAATATATTCTATGCTCTGTTGAGCTGAGTCTGTCTCATACATGTTTTGCGTAATGCTATAGAAATGATAAGTGGTAGTAGTATTAACACATTAATGCACATTAGTAGATCCAGCCTTAAGTTTGTACCTGGACTATTTATAGTGGTGGAGTGACTCACCCAAGGTCACGAGGGCTGTCACTGGAAGCTAAGACTAGCACTACAGACATAGCATCATTTTGGAAGAGGTAGATGATGGGCAATAAAAGCCAACCAAATTTTGGTTTCAATTTTGGCTTTGGTGCCGAAACTGACCCAAAATTCATGTTCGGCTTTGTTTCGATTTCAGACAAAAATGTTGGTGCATTTTTTGGTGGAGCTGAAACTTTATGCTCCTGCCCTAACTACCTATTAGACCACCAGGGCATTATGGTAGGCCCGGGAAGTGTTCGGGAAGGGGGCTCTGTGTGTGTGTGGGGGGGGGGGGAGTAAGGGGAGAGAGTGGCTGCTTGTCTCATGCAGGGGCCAGGTCGCTGAAACTGAAGAAATCAGTTTTGGTTACCCTCTAAAGGGAAGGAATGGTCAGGTAGCTGTCCCTTGGGGTCTAGTGGGGGCAGGAGAGATGATACATGTTAGGAGATTGGAGGTGGGGGTCACAACCCTTTTCTGCAGGATCAATGACCCTCACTTCACTGTTTTACACCTCTAGGTATTCCTCCATGTCATTTAACTAGATTAATTAAAGAGATAAGTAGTCACAAAATAAATGAAAAGCAAACAGGGAAGGAATACAATCTATTCAAAAATAATTGAGAAGTTGAAATAGTCTTCTTATCTGGTGAGAAATATTGTCTGGATACACTGATGCATTCCAGGATTAGCATCAAATGAAGTATTGATCATATCCTATTCATTTCATGTGGTAAAATCAATGGCAGTCATTAGTCATTATTTTCATCATTTTTCTATGCGTGGGATTGTCTTCCAAAGCTTGCTAAATAGTTAGCCAAAATAGCAAGGGCATTGCATGACTTTGTCTCAACTATGCTTCTCAATAATCTTATAAGTAAAGATTCTGGCAATAAATGATTAGTTTCTTGATACATTTTTCAGATTGGGTTTGGAGTCCTTATAAAAGTAACAGAACCAATCTGCTTCCACATACATTTTCCCCTCTACTTATAGCATGTGAAGGGCAATTCTACAACTGGGTGCTCGCATATATGCAAAACTTGCACGCCTAAAGGTACAAATACCGGTCCTTTCATGGTGCACAATTCTGTGCATAAATGCAAAGGATGTTCATATGGGAAGAGCATGGGAGAGGCATAAGTGGAACTGCCACTCACATGTGTAACTTACAGAACAGTGTAGGTTACAAATGCCCTTGCTGCAGTTAAGTGACTACAGTTATGCCAGATCTATGGCTGCTATAACCAAGTTCTTTTTAACACTTGCTATCCCGCATATCAAGTAAGATATCTGAGCGGTTTACAATGCTAACGAGATAGAAAAAGGAGAGAGAATAAAAGTAGAACACAGGTGGGCAGTATTGGGAGGGAAGAAATGGAACTACAATAAATGACAGGAAAGGTAGGGCAGCAAAGAGGGATAACTAGAGGGGGAAAAAAACTACAGGCATGTAAATATTAGGAATGCTGATGCTAGGTTATGCTAGTTTTCTATAATGGAATCTGGAACCTCAATGCTGTTGTAGAATTACCCCTTAGGGGGTAGTTCTATAAGGACAGCATCACCATTTAGGTGCCATGACTGCACATAAATAACCAGAATAGCAACATAGATGTGCATATATATGCATATACATGCATAAATGCCAACATTCTAGCAACTTGCAATTCTATCAAATGGCACCTAAAAGTGAAAGTAGGTTTATACAAAGGTAAAATCTGAGTAGTGTATGTGTGCGGTGTACAGTTATACACCTAAATTATAAAATACAGTGAATTCTGGTTAAATTGGGACACATTGGAACTATAGTATATTGCCCCAATTAAGTGACTGCCCCGAAAAACTGAAGTTAACATGTTACCATTGAAAAAAGAGCTAGTACACATGACAACAGTAGAACAGTACAGTTTTCTAGCTAACTTCTCTAACTTGCTTTTCAGTTCTTCTAGCAAGACGATTATGTCTGTGACTGTTAGATCTTTCCTTGGCATTTTCTCAGCGCACGCCACAGATGGAACATGACACACCCTGCAGCCGTACGTGTATGCAAACGTGACAACCCATATAACTTCAGCAGGTGGTGACATATGGATGACGTATGTTACTGTCCCAAATAAGCAAAACCATTGTTCCTTTACAACTGCACTTTGTTTCCATTCTCCGGGTTTTGGGCCAAATATACGGCCGCCCCAATTAAGTGGTGTTCCAGTTAACAGGAATCCACTGTACTATAATTGACATGCGTTTTTTAACCATCTAGGCATAGGATTTACCCCTACCATATGGCTGGAATAAATGGTCACGCCTAAACTATAATATTTATCAAATTTTGGAAGACAATTCTATAAAGGAACACAAGCATCGATTTTCCTTTATTGAATAGGCTTCAAATAGGCACCTTTGTGGCTCCTAAAATGAGGTGCCCCTTTAGGGAATAACCCTCCACATGTCCTGTATGTATCCATTTATATAAAAAGTATTTTATTTCTTGAATCCAATAAAATATTGTTTTACATGAATTCACTGTGTAAGGATTTTGTAATTACATAGGAACAAACAAACCACATAACTAAAAAAGACTTTTTAAACCAGCAAGATTTGGTGCCACATGATCGTATTTTGAATCTGTATCTATATTTTTTATTCGACAGCCATCTTAAGGGCAATATTCAGTGCTATGGCCACTGTATAAAATTAAGTGGATGAATTATCTGCTTATCTTTTTGCCCTATATTCAGCAGCATTATCCACTTAGGTAGGACTGCTAAATACTTATCTTAAACTTTAATCAGATAGTTAGGGCTGCTATTTCTACAGAGCCTTAAATAGATAAATCTAGCTGGATAAATTTCGCTGTTATCCAGCAAAATTGTGGCCCCATTTCAGAATAGCCTTGGTCCCCTATTCCACTGAATCTAAATGAATAAATGAATAAATTTTGCCATAAATTTTGCCATACTTCGTGCACTGAACTTGGTCTGCTTTGGACTGAAAAAAAAAGCACAGTTCTGAATCCTTCCTAGTAACTCAATTATGGCTGGTGTTTAGAATAGCAATAAGGAAGAGTTGTATAGCACATAATCGAGGCAAGTACGGAAACATGCTGACCCAGCCCTTAAATGCCTAATTTAAAATGTAGTTTTAGGTTAAGGGCTGAAAACAGCTAATGGCTTTTGGATTCAGTTAATTACAAATGAGTTACAAAGATGCAACATTCAGGAACCCTTGCAATTACTGTAATTGTCTCATAAAATAGTAGACAGGGAATTTGCAGGAATTATTTATACATTGAAGACATTTGTGTGGTCTGTTTTTGCAGCATCAATTAGTGTTTGCCATCTAAAATATTTCCAGTGCTTTTTTTTTTTTTTACGATGAAGAAAACTGTACAAATGATCTATGTTCCACTGGCATTTACTGCCATGCAAATATCTAACTCAACCTAAAGTACAAGACAAATTAAGGAAAGGGAAATGGGACTTCATATACCGCCTTTCTGAGGTTTTTGCAACTACATTCAAAGCGGTTTACATATATTCAGGTACTTATTTTGTACCAGGGGCAATGGAGGGTTAAGTGACTTGCCCAGAGTCACAAGAAGGAATTATTACTGAGAATTAGTAATTCATTGCCTTAAACTTGAACAAGCTAGAAAGATGCAAGAAACTGAAGGACAGAAATGCAATTATTTTGTGTTAAACATTGATCAAATCGAGTTGAATGAGTTCAAAAACTGTTTCGTTTTTCTGAGGTGACTTCTAATACCAGAGAGGTAAGCATAACTACCCCCTCTAATACTCATTTAAACATCAGGTCCATGTGAATAGCTAGTTGACACACTTACACGTGGAAATGCTGACTTTTAGAGGCCCTTTTACTAAGCTACGATAAGAACTAACACATGCTTACTGCAGGATAAAAACCACTACTGCAGGGTGCACTCAGGCATCCCATGATAGTTTTTTTTAATCAGAGCATCCTTCCCACATACTAAAAAACTACTTTTTATTTTTTAGCACTGGGAGTTTGTTTGGGGGTGGATGTAGGCATTTTCTGTGCTAATCAGTTACCACATGCCAACCGATTAGCGATGGAGGCTTTACTGCCTAGAAAATAAGTGTCAGTAAATGCTCCCACGCTGCTAATGGGGAAATTAGAATGTGATCATTAAGGGGCGAAATGGAAAATGCGGCTATTTTACAGCCGTGTTAAAAGTGGCAACAGCAGGCGGGAAAGCCCCACGCTAGTGATAGCGCAGTCCACTTATCATAAGAACATAAGAGTAGCCATACTGGATCAGACCAATGATCCATCTAGCTCAGTATCCTGTTTCCAAGTTTCACAAGTACCTGGCAGAAACCCAAATCATTGCAACATTCCATACTACAAATCCAAGGACAAGCAGTTGCTTCCCTATGTCTATCTCAATAGCAGACAATGGACTTTTTCTTCAGGAACTTGTCAAACCCTTTTTTAAACCCAGATAAGCTAACCGCTGTTACCACATCATCTGCCAAAGAGCTCCAGAGCTTATTTATTGAGTGAAAAAATATTTCCTCCTATTTGTTTTAAAAGTATTTCCATGTAACTTCCTTGAGTGTCCCCTACTCTTTGTACTTATGGAACGAGTAAAATATCAATTTACTTCTACTTGTCCTACACCACTCAGGATTTTGTAGACCTCAATCATATCTCCCCTCATCTGTCTCTTTTCCAAGCTCAAGAGCCCTAACTTCTTTAGCCTTTCCTCATATAGGAGGAGTTCCATCCCCTTTATCATTTTGGTTGCTCTTCTTTGAACCTTTTCTAATTCCACTTTATCATTTTTGAGATACAGCAACCAGAACTGAACACAATACTCAAGGTGTGGTCGCACCATGGAGCAATACAGAGGCATTATAGTATTTTCAGTCTTATTCACCATCCCTTTCCTAATAATTCTTAGTATCCAGTTTGCTTTATTGGCCGCTACCGCACACTGAGCAGAAGATTTCAATGTATTATGTACAACGACAACTAGATCATTTTCTTGAGTGTTGACCACTCAAGGTGGACCCTAGCATCAGGTAATTATGATTTGGATTATTCTTTCCAATGTGCATCACCTTGCATTTGTCCACATTAAACTTCATCTGCCATTTAGATGCCCAGTCTTCCAATTTCCTAAGGTCTTCCTGCAATATTTCACAGACGGTACGTGTTTGAACAACCTTGAATAGTTTTGTGTCATCAGCAAATTATTAAAATGGACTTGAGGAAAATCCACTGCTTATTTCTGGGATAAACAGCATAAAATATTTTGTACTTTTTTGGGATGTTGCCAGTTATTTGTGCCCTGGATTGGCCACTGTTAGAAACAGGATGCTGGGCTTGATGGACCTTTGGTCTGTCCCAGTATGGCAATACTTATGTACTTATGTAAATTTAATCACTCGTTGCTCCGAATTTTATATCACTTATAAATAAGTTAAATAGCATGGGTCCCAGTAATGATTTCTGTGGCACTCCACTGTTCATCCTCCTTCATTGAGAGAAATGAGCATTTAACCCTACCCTCTATTTTCTGTCCAATAGCCAATTCCTAATCCACACCAGAACCTTGCCTGAACCCTACCCTCTGTTTTCTGTCCAATAGCCAATTCCTAATCCACACTAGAACCTTGACTCCTATCCCATGTCAGGAGTCTCTCATGAGGAAATTTATCAAAAGTTTTCTGAAAATCTAGATACACTACATCAACTGGCTCACCTTTATCCACATGTTTATTCATGCCTTCAAAGAGAAGAAGCAAATTTGTGAGGCCCCTAGGCAGAACCCATGCTGACTCTGTCCCATTAAACCATGTTTGTCTTTGTGTTCTGTAATTGTATTCTTTATAATAGTTTCCACTATTTTGCCCGGCACTGACGTCAGGCTTACCGGTCTGTAATTTCCCGGATCACCCCTGGAACCAAAATCAGCATCACAGTGGCCACCCTCCAATCCTCATGTACTATGAACGATTTTAACGACAGGCTACATATTACTAACAGCAGATCAGCAATTCCATACTTGAGTTCTTTGAGTACCCTTAGAGGTATGCCATCCAGTACCTTTGGATGCATGCTTTCTGGTCCAGGTGACTTACTACTCTTTAATTTGTCAATCTGGCTCATTACATTTTCCAGGCTCACAGAGATTTCTTTAAGTTCCTCCTATCATTACCCTTAAAAACCATTTCTGGTATAGGCAGATCTCTTACATCTACTTCCATAAAGACAGAAGCAATAAATTCATTCAGTTTCTCCGCTATGGCCTTGTCCTCCCTGAGTGTCCCTTTTGCTCCTTCATGATCTAACAGTCCTACAGATTCCCTCACAGGCTTTATGCTTCTCATGTACCTGAAAAAGTTGTTACTGTGAATTTTAGCCTCTGTGGCAAGTTTCTCTTCATATTCTCTTTTAGCCTTCTTTATTAATGCTTTGCATCATGGGTTGCCGGGTTCTTGAAGCCTGGATTGACCGCTGTTGGAGACAGGATGCTGAGCTTGATGGACCCTTGGTCTTTTCCCAGTATGGCGGTGCTTATGTACTTATGTACTTATGCTGGCTGTCGTTTTCTCTTCTTTCCACCTTTACAAATATGTGGAATGCATCTGGTCTGGGCTTCCAAGATGGTATTTTTGAATAACGTCCACACATGATTTAATGTCCTAACCTTAGCAGCTGCTCCTTTTTGCTTATTTTTAACCATTTCCTCATTTTATTATTGTCACATTCTCGAGGACCTTGGCATACTGTCAGGCTTCTTCCCCAGGAGCACTGGGTTCATGAGTCCTTGGACCACTACCGTGGAGCGGCAGTGGCAGGCAAGGTCACCATCAAGGTAGAGACGAGGCAAGACTGGACTGGAACCCCGGACTGGAGTTCTGCACAGGAATACACAGGACTGGAATGCACCGGATGGGTGCGCACTGGAGTGGAGCCCGCTGGACCGGGACACACTGGAGCGGAGCCCACTGGACTGGAACACACTGGAGTGGAGTCCACTGAACTGGAACGCACTGGAGTGGAGCCCGCTGGACTGGAACACACGGGACCGGAACCCGCTGGACAGGAACACACTGGACCTAGGCTTCACCTACGCTTAGCCACCGTTCCCTGAGGGTTGAGCCTTCAGGTTTGGACAGCCGGCAGGGCTTCCAAGAAAACCGGAACTGGAACTTGCAAGCAGGAACAGCAGGAATCAGGATACAGAAGTGCCCCCAAGCACCTAGGCGAAAGCAAGGCAGACAGGCAGGGAACGTCCGGGTTCCGGCAGTAGGCAGGTTCAAAGCAAGTCTTAGGGCAGGTGGCTAGCAAAGCAGTAGTCAGGGTCAAAGCAAAGTCTCAGGGCAGGCAGCTAGCAAAGCAGTAGTCAGGTTCAAAGCAAGTCTCTGGGCAGGCAGCTAGCAAAGCAGTAGTCAGCAGGGCCGTGCCTAGGGTCTCCGGTGCCCCCCTGCAGTTGGCCCTGCTGGCGCGCCCCCCTCCCCCGAAAATGATCGCTACACTACCCGCCCTCTTCTCCCCAGATCCTTTTCCTTTTTGTTTAAATTTACCTCTCCGGCGCACGGCAGCGTAGTGTTAGTGAGAAGGAGGCGGCGCTCCCCCGCCCCGACGTGTCTTCTTCCCTTCGCTCAGTGTCCCGCCGTCTTCTGACGTCATTTCTGATGTCAGAAGAAGGCGGAACCGAACGAAGGGAAGAGACTGACACGTCGGGGCGGGGGAGTGCCGCCTCCTCACTAACGCTACGCTGCCACGCTCCGGAGAGGTAAATTTAAACAAAAAAAAAAGGACAAGGATCTGGGGAGAAGAGGGCGAGGTAAGCATGGTGCGGCGGGGTGCCCCCCAGAGGATGGCACCCTCCTGCCATGCTTACCTCGCTTACTGTGTCGGCACGGCCCTGGTAGTCAGGTTCAAAGCAATGGTCAGGTCAAGGAGCAAGACTATGGCTGGAGCTCCAGTATCAAGGAGTACTGGCAACAGACAGAACAAGGGCTGAAGCTCCAGAAGCAAAAGAAAACACACACGGGAAAACCAGAAAGCTAAACACAAGAAGACTAGTAAACTGTACACAAGCTAACAGGAAAGCTATGCCCAAGCTAACCAGTCATACACTAAAAACACACACTAAGCAAACACAGGAGATCTAGTAAAGCTGTGCACAGGCTAACAAGCAAAACTGTGCCCAAGCTAACTAGTAACAAGCTAGAACTCACACTGAACTGGACAATGTAGCAGTGCACAGAGCACTCTAACATACCAGGGACCTTAGATGATGCAAAGGCTGCAGTCTCTAAGTGATTAATAAAGCCCTTCAACACCAGAGACACAGCTGCAGCAATCCCCAAGCAACTACGGAGGCTGTTCAGGCACAAACCACAGAGCAGGCAGAAAGCACAGTGAAACACAGAGAGGCTTCCAACACCCAGGTGTAGTGTAGTGAAGCAATTAGAGTCATGCTGGAAGCAGCCAGCACATAGAGAGAGAGAGAGAGAGAGAGAGAGAGAGAGAGAGCTAACCCAGGCAACACCCACAGGTGCAGTATAGTGAGGCAATTAGTGTCATGCTGCTGAATGCAGCCAGCACAGAGAGCCAGAGCTAGCTCAGAAAGGACAGACAGAAGAAACAGGAGCCAGCTAGGAAGCTGACCCCCAGGAACAAGGTAAGTCTGAGGGTGGTCACGGCCACAGATGTGACAATTATAGTCGCCCTTTCAAAAATTAAATGCAGCTACAGTAGATAGTAGCTCAAATTTGACCATGTTATGATCACTGTTCCCAGGGAACCCAACACCACCACCACCTCTTGCACTATGCCCTGCATGCCACCAAGGACCAGATCCAAAATGGCTCCCCCTCTTGTTGGTTCCTGGACCAGTTGCTCCAAAAATCAGTCGTTTATTACATCTAGAAATTGTATCTCCCTGACACTCCCTGATGTAACATTTATCCAGTCAATATTGGAGTAATTAAAATCACACCCCACTCAAAGAATCCATGGAGTCAATAATCACAATTCACAAACAAATCTCTACTTTTTTATTCTGTATCTCCAGAAGGGTCATATAAGATAATGTCAGCAGCTTATCCAAACGATGGAGAAAAAAGACTTCAGACACCATGAGATTCCCATCCCCATGTAAGGTAAAATTAAAACCACCCATTGTTATAGCGTTGCCCAGTTTTCCAGCTTTCCTAATCTTAACAATTTCTTCATCAGTCTGTTGGTTCTGTCCCGGTGGCCAGTAGTATAGCCCTACAAGAATACTCCTTCCCTTCACACATGGAATTGCTATCCATAATGATTCCAAGCTGCTATATGTTTCATATGGAATGTTTATTTTATATGACTCAATTCCTTCTTTAACATATAGTGCAACCCCTTCCAATTTGATCCTCTCTATCATTGTAATACAATTTGTACCCTGTTAACACAGTGTCCCATTGATTCCTCTTTCCACAAGTCTCTGAGATGCCTATTATATCTGCCTCATCACTTAGTGCTATATACTCTAACTCTCCCATCTTATTTTTTAGGCTTCTAGCATTTTATATAGGCACTTTATATTGTGCTTTTTCCTTGGATCTACAAGCTGCTTAGACGTTGAAGGAGATAATATGTATCCTTTATCCTACTCTCTCATTAAGCATGCCTGTCTTACTTTTAGAATTGTTGAAACCTGTCTACTGGGATTCCCTAACTGTCCTGTTTCAATAGTATCCTTCAGTTATGCACTCCTGGGTGACTGTCAGCTTTGTAAATGGCCCATTAGATTTTTAAGAGTATATACATATGTATTTCTGTTGCATAGTTTTCAGGCCCACATCCACAATAAGGCCCTTTAGAAACCTGTGCATGCTTCAGACATTTGACTGTGTTATTAGAGGCATTTTTAACATTGCTACTTTGCTGCTTAGACATACTAGGCCAATCACATGTGTAAACTTTCTACTTGCACTTTACAAATCCATAAAAGTCTTCTAAAATGACTTCCATAACTGTCATGTTTTCTACTTACATGTGAGTTACACAGGTAAATGACAGATTTTGCAAAACTATACAACCAAGGGGAGTCAATTAAGGGCCCATGCTCCTAAACTCAAACTGTTCCAGTTCTTTTTTTTTTTTCTTTCATTTGTATTTAAAATCTTACATCCACAGAACAAACCCATGAATGATAATGGAAAATATTTGAAAAGAACAGTACATCTGCAAAAATTACAGACTTAGAAAACAATAAAAGGGAAAAAATGATTCCAGTGTAGACCACAACACTTTATGGGCCAAGATATCAAGAAAAAAGAAAGGAAAAATATAAATAATATACAATAAAACAAACAGAAGAATTAACGCTCGCAGCCAATCTTACAGCATATACCATCAAGTAGGACCATCAACAGATACACTCTCCACTCCTTCCTTAGAAACAACAAATTCCAGCATGCCTTGGGGTGAAAGAAAACATAATTAACATTATTTAGAAATATCATACACCTACAAGGAAAGTTTAAATCAAAAGTGGTACTCAGAGCTAGAATTCTAGACTTAACAGTCAAGAATTCCCATCTCCTTTTCTGGGTGTCTCTGGCAAAATCAGGAAACACTTGTATAGATGAGCCCAAAAACTTTGCTTTCATATGATGGAAGTAAAGATGGAATACATTACTCCTATCAGGTTCTACAGCAAAAATCATCAGAAGTGTATTTTGCTCAGTTATTACATCTGGGGAGCTTTCTAAGAATTCAGTAAGATTTAATTCAGATTGATGTCCATCAGTGTGATTCCTAGAGGCTCCTGATAAATATTAGGCTCTGACAATAGGAAGAAAGCCTTCAGCCAGCAACCCCAATATCTCCTGAAAATATTTTTTGAACATATCCAATGCAGGAATTAGAGGATATTTAGAAAAGTTCAGGAACTTCAGGTTATTCCTTCTGAGGTGATTGTCCAAATATTCAAGCTTCTGAGCCTGAATATTCCTCTCCTTAATGGTAGCTGTGCCTTGCCTGAGAAACTGACACCACGGGGAAGAGGCAGTAATTGGTGCACCCTTCAAAACCAGATGTTCAGGAAGCCCCCTTGGTGTCTTCAATCACTGTGTTCCCGCTGAAACATTTATGGGTCTGGGAGGTGCAGTATTCAGAAGAGTGCTCAACACTCCCTCCATGCTGTGGTCTGAAGCTGAACCAAGGCACCTGACTGAAGCATGTACAAAGACCTCCTGCGGCCGAACTCCAAACTTTTCCAAGGTGGCTTGCTTCTGGGTAAGGCTTCCTCTGGGGCATGAGAAGACTCCCCCAGCTTTCGCCTTCCTCTTCCTCATGGAAGTGCCGAAACAGCAGGAGATACTCGGAAGATGACAGGAACTCAGATGCACACATCTGTCTCCAGTACCATCTTGCCCCATCCTGAAATAACAAACTGTTGCAGTTTTGAAGTGATACCTATCCCAAACAGGTAAGCATAATTATTCCCAAAGCTGATCTCCATAGCTCAATCCAAATAGGAAGTTAGCTGATAGTTAAGTGTGACTCAGAGCAGGTAGAAAGAAATGTACATAAGTAATGCCATACTGGGAAAAGACCAAGGGTCCATCGAGCCCAGCATCTTGTCCACGACAGCGGCCAATCCTGGCAAGCTTCCCAAACGTACAAACATTCTATACATGTTATTCCTGGGATTTTGGATTTTTCCAAGTCCGTTTAGTAGCGGTTTATGGACTTGTCCTTTAGGAAACCGTCCAACCCCTTTTTAAACTCTGCTAAGCTAACCGCCTTCACCACATTTTCCGGCAATGAATTCCAGAGTTTAATTACACGTTGGGTGAAGAAACATTTTCTCCGATTTGTTTTAAATTTACTACACTGTAGTTTAATCGCATGCCCCCTAGTCCTAGTATTTTTGGAAAGCGTGAACAGACGCTTCACATCCACCTGTTCCACTCCACTCATTATTTTATATACCTCTATCATGTCTCCCCTCAGCCGTCTCTTCTCCAAGCTGAATAGCCCTAGCCTCCTTAGTCTTTCTTCATAGGGAAGTCGTCCCATCCCCGCTATCATTTTAGTCGCCCTTCACTGCACCTTTTCCAATTCTACTAAATGCTCCCATTTTAAAATATAGAGTACACATATACTTTGAATGTGTCAAATCCATATCTTCTTTAAATCTCTGTGTGCTGCCCATATATGCAGTGTCTTTTCTAAAATTGCTATTTATACATGTGTAAATGGTGCCTAAACCATCAAAAATCACATTCTATAAAACAAAGCTGCTATCATAAGGTTCCAAGCATATTGAACAACATCAAACACATCCAAAAAGTGCAAAATATGATAAAGTATGAAAGTGAACATTTGCAATTACTGTAGTCTCTGCCCTTAAACATAGACAAGCATTCCAATGAACAGAAAGAATAAGAATCTACCAGCATAAATGAGGAAAAAAACAACAACAAAATGGGTACAACAAGAGAAAATGTATTTTTTAAAGAATCAGATCAACAAACAAGGAAAAATAAATATAGTGAGATATACAGAGTTGTTCCAGGAGCTGCATGTCAAATCATGATATGGAAATGGTTAAAGAGAAGAGAATTTAAACCAAAGAAGACTGATAGTTAGTTGCAGCACAAGACAATGAACAAGATGGTTCACAGGGAGCACAGAAACTATTGATAGAACAGATAAATGCAGATTCTAAGAAACAAAACTGGAAAGTTACACATCTCATTGCTCGCTGCATACAGTAGACACTAGTTCTATAGATCTTGTAGGAGTGCGGGTGTATAAGCACTTTGATTATTCTTCCTCTCCTGCACTTTTATGGATCAGGAGCTGAGAGCTTCATGTTCTAGGACTGCAGGGGAGGACAGGAAGAAAACGTTTGGGTCTGCTCCTGCCTCTCTCCTCATTTAGAATGTTGACCCCCCTCCTCCCCAGCAGCAATACTGTAAGACTACTGCTAGGGATCACTACACTATTTTGACTCCCAGAACCAGGTGAGGTGACAGCAAAGGGGACAACTCCTTCCTTGGTCCACTCTTCCAATATGAAGGATTCCCGGGTGAGTTTCAGGGGTGGCTGCAGGGTCTTGGGGGAAGTATCCTTCCAATCTTTAAAGTCCACCTTCCATACTATCCTGCCTAACACCTTCCTTCTCTCTTCCCTTACTTAATCTCTATACAATACTAAGTGTATGTGATATCATGGAATGACAATGTCATAACAAACTCTGTAATCCACATTGAGCCTGCAAATAGGTGGGAAAATGTGGGACACAAATGCAATCAATTAATAAATAAAATAAATAAATAAAGTATGTGATTACAGGGGATATGAAAGATGCATTCAGTGGTGGGGTCATCCCTGATTCCCCTCCAATGGTCATCTGTTCATTTATGTCACCTTTTTGTGTCTTGTTCATTACAAAAATAGGTCTAGACCAAAACGTTGAAGTTTCAGGCCTAGACATATTCATTTTGTTCCATTATTGTTGCACAAAATGTCCAAATGTTGGGAACGCCCTAAGCTTGCCCCCAAAATGCATCACACATGCCCCCTTGTGATATGTACATAAGTACATAAGTAGTGCCATACTGGGAAAGACCAAAGGTCCATCTAGCCCAGCATCCTGTCACCGACAGTGGCCAATCCAGGTCAAGGGCACCTGGCACGCTCCCCAAACGTAAAAACATTCCAGACAAGTTATACCTAAAAATGCGGAATTTTTCCAAGTCCATTTAATAGCGGTCTATGGACTTGTCCTTTAGGAATCTATCTAACCCCTTTTTAAACTCCGTCAAGCTAACCGCCCGTACCACGTTCTCCGGCAACGAAGCGAATGCTACATACCTGTAGAAGGTATTCTCCGAGGACAGCAGGCTGATTGTTCTCACTGATGGGTGACGTCCACGGCAGCCCCTCCAATCGGAAACTTCACTAGCAAAGTCCTTTGCTAGCCCTCGCGCGCCCGCGCGCACCGCGCATGCGCGGCCGTCTTCCCGCCCGAAACCGGCTCGAGCCGGCCAGTCCAGTATGTAGCAAGACAATACACTTCAAGGGAAGACACAACTCCAAAGGGGAGGCGGGCGGGTTTGTGAGAACAATCAGCCTGCTGTCCTCGGAGAATACCTTCTACAGGTATGTAGCATTCGCTTTCTCCGAGGACAAGCAGGCTGCTTGTTCTCACTGATGGGGTATCCCTAGCCCCCAGGCTCACTCAAAACAACAACATTGGTCAATTGGGCCTCGCAACGGCGAGGACATAACTGAGATTGACCTAAAAAATTTACCAACTAACTGAGAGTGTAGCCTGGAACAGAACAAACAGGGCCCTCGGGGGGTGGAGTTGGATCCTAAAGCCCAAACAGGTTCTGAAGAACTGACTGCCCGAACCGACTGTCACGTCGGGTATCCTGCTGCAGGCAGTAATGAGATGTGAATGTGTGGACAGATGACCACGTCGCAGCTTTGCAAATTTCCTCCATGGTGGCTGACTTCAAGTGGGCTACCGACGCAGCCATGGCTCTAACATTATGAGCCGTGACATGACCCTCAAGAGCCAGCCCAGCCTGGGCGTAAGTGAAGGAAATGCAATCTGCTAGCCAATTGGATATGGTGCGTTTCCCTACAGCCACTCCCCTCTTGTTGGGATCAAAAGAAACAAACAATTGGGCGGACTGTCTGTGGGGCTGTGTCCGCTCCAGATAGAAGGCCAATGCTCTCTTGCAGTCCAATGTGTGCAGCTGACGTTCAGCAGGGCAGGAATGAGGACGGGGAAAGAATGTTGGCAAGACAATTGACTGGTTTAGATGGAACTCCGACACAACCTTTGACAGAAACTTAGGGTGAGTGCGGAGGACTACTCTGTTGTGATGAAATTTTGTGTAAGGGGCCTGGGCTACCAGGGCCTGAAGCTCACTGACTCTACGAGCCGAGGTAACTGCCACCAAGAAAATGACCTTCCAGGTCAAATACTTCGGATGGCAGGAATTCAGTGGCTCGAAAGGAGGTTTCATCAGCTGGGTGAGAACGACATTGAGATCCCATGACACTGTAGGAGGCTTGACAGGGGGCTTTGACAAAAGCAAACCTCTCATGAAGCGAACAACTAAAGGCTGTCCTGAGATCGGCTTACCTTCCACTTGGTAATGGTATGCACTGATTGCACTAAGGTGAACCCTTACGGAGTTGGTCTTCAGACCAGACTCAGACAAGTGGAGAAGGTATTCAAGCAGGGTCTGTGTAGGACAAGAGCGAGGATCTAGGGCCTTGCTGTCACACCAGACGGCAAACCTCCTCCAATGAAAGAAGTAACTTCTCTTAGTGGAGTCTTTCCTGGAAGCAAGCAAGATGCGGGAGACACCCTCTGGCAGACCCAAAGAGGCAAAGTCTACGCCCTCAACATCCAGGCCGTGAGAGCCAGGGACTGGAGGTTGGGATGCAGAAGAGCCCCTTCGTCCTGCGAGATGAGGGTCGGAAAACACTCCAATCTCCACGGTTCTTCGGAGGATAACTCCAGAAGAAGAGGGAACCAGATCTGACGCGGCCAAAAGGGAGCAATCAGAATCATGGTGCCTCGGTCTTGCTTGAGTTTCAACAAAGTCTTCCCCACCAGAGGAATGGGAGGATAAGCATACAGCAGACCTTCCCCCCAATCCAGGAGGAAGGCATCCGACGCCAGTCTGCCGTGGGCCTGAAGCCTGGAACAGAACTGAGGGACCTTGTGGTTCACTTGAGATGCGAAGAGATCCACCAGGGGGGGGCCCCACGCCTGGAAGATCTGTCGCACCACACGGGAATTGAGCGACCACTCGTGAGGTTGCATAATCCTGCTCAACCTGTCGGCCAGACTGTTGTTTACGCCTGCCAGATATGTGGCTTGGAGCACCATGCCTTGACGGCGAGCCCAGAGCCACATGCTGACGGCTTCCTGACACAGGGGGCGAGATCCGGTGCCCCCCTGCTTGTTGACATAGTACATGGCAACCTGATTGTCTGTCTGAATTTGGATAATTTGGTGGGACAGCCGATCTCTGAAAGCCTTCAGAGCGTTCCAGATCGCTCGCAACTCCAGAAGATTGATCTGTAGATCGCTTTCTTGGAGGGACCACCTTCCTTGGGTGTGAAGCCCATCGACATGAGCTCCCCATCCCAGGAGAGACGCATCCGTGGTCAGCACTTTTTGAGGCTGAGAAATTTGGAAGGGACGTCCCAGAGTCAAATTGGAGCAAATCGTCCACCAATACAGGGATTCGAGAAAACTCGTGGACAGGTGGATCACGTCCTCTAGACCCCCGGCGGCCTGATACCACTGGGAGGCTAGGGTCCATTGAGCAGATCTCATGTGAAGGCGGGCCATGGGAGTCACATGAACTGTGGAGGCCATGTGGCCCAGCAATCTCAACATCTGCCGAGCTGTGATCTGCTGGGACGCTCGCACCCGCGAGACGAGGGACAACAAGTTGTTGGCCCTCGCCTCTGGGAGATAGGCGCGAGCCGTCCGAGAATCCAGCAGGGCTCCGATGAATTCGAGTTTCTGCACTGGGAGAAGATGGGACTTTGGGTAATTTATCACAAACCCCAGTAGCTCCAGGAGGCGAATAGTCATCTGCATGGACTGCAGGGCTCCTGCCTCGGATGTGTTCTTCACCAGCCAATCGTCGAGATATGGGAACACGTGCACCCCCAGCCTGCGAAGCGCCGCTGCTACCACAGCTAGGCACTTTGTGAACACCCTGGGCGCAGAGGCGAGCCCAAAGGGTAGCACACAGTACTGGAAGTGGCGTGTGCCCAGCTGAAATCGCAGATACTGTCTGTGAGCTGGCAGTATCGGGATGTGTGTGTAGGCATCCTTCAAGTCCAGAGAGCATAGCCAATCGTTTTGCTGAATCATGGGGAGAAGGGTGCCCAGGGAAAGCATCCTGAACTTTTCTTTTACGAGATATTTGTTCAGGGCCCTTAGGTCTAGGATGGGATGCATCCCCCCTGTTTTCTTTTCCACAAGGAAGTACCTGGAATAGAACCCCAGCCCTTCTTGCCCGGATGGCACGGGCTCGACCGCATTGGCGCTGAGAAGGGCGGAGAGTTCCTCTGCAAGTACCTGCTTGTGCTGGAAGCTGTAGGACTGAGCTCCCGGTGGACAATTTGGAGGTTTTGAAGCCAAATTGAGAGTGTATCCTTGCCGGACTATTTGGAGAACCCACTGATCGGAGGTTATGAGAGGCCACCTTTGGTGAAAAGCTTTCAACCTCCCTCCGACAGGCAGGTCGCCCGGCACTGACACTTGGATGTCGGCTATGCTCTGCTGGAGCCAGTCAAAAGCTCGCCCCTTGCTTTTGCTGGGGAGCCGCGGGGCCTGGCTGAGTCGCACGCTGCTGACGAGAGCGAGCGCGCTGGGGCTTAGCCTGGGCCGCAGGCTGTCGGGAAGGAGGATTGTACCTACGCTTGCCAGAAGTATAGGGAACAGTCTTCCTTCCCCCGAAAAATCGTCTACCTGTAGAGGTAGAAGCTGAAGGCTGCCGGCGGGCGAACTTGTCGAATGCGGTGTCCCGCTGGTGGAGAGACTCTACCACCTGCTCGACTTTTTCGCCAAAAATGTTATCCGCACGGCAAGGCGAGTCCGCAATCCGCTGCTGGATTCTATTCTCCAGGTCGGCGGCACGCAGCCATGAGAGCCTGCGCATCACCACACCTTGAGCAGCGGCCCTGGACGCAACATCAAAAGTGTCATAAACTCCTCTGGCCAGGAATTTTCTGCACGCCTTCAGCTGCCTGACCACCTCCTGAAAAGGCTTGGCTTGCTCAGGGGGAAGAGCATCAACCAAGCCCGCCAACTGCCGCACATTATTCCGCATGTGTATGCTCGTGTAGAGCTGGTAAGACTGGATCTTGGACACGAGCATAGAGGAATGGTAGGCCTTCCTCCCAAAGGAGTCTAAGGTTCTAGCGTCCTTGCCCGGGGGCGCCGAAGCATGTTCCCTAGAACTCTTAGCCTTCTTTAGGGCCAAATCCACAACTCCAGAGTCATGAGGCAACTGAGTGCGCATCAGCTCTGGGTCCCCATGGATCCGGTACTGGGACTCGATCTTCTTGGGAATGTGGGGATTAGTTAATGGCTTGGTCCAGTTCGCAAGCAATGTCTTCTTCAGGACATGGTGCAAGGGAACAGTGGACGCTTCCTTAGGTGGAGAAGGATAGTCCAGGAGCTCAAACATTTCAGCCCTGGGCTCGTCCTCCACAACCACCGGGAAGGGGATGGCCGTAGACATCTCCCGGACAAAGGAGGCAAAAGACAGACTCTCGGGAGGAGAAAGCTGTCTCTCAGGAGAGGGAGTGGGATCAGACGGAAGACCCTCAGACTCCTCGTCAGAGAAATATCTGGGATCTTCCTCTTCCTCCCACGAGGCCTCACCCTAGGTGTCAGACACAAGTTCACGGACCTGTGTCTGCAACCTCGCCCTGCTCGACTCCGTGGAACCCCGTCCACGATGGGGGCGTCGAGAGGTAGACTCCCTCGCCCGCATCGGCGAAGCTCCCTCCGCCGACGTAGTCGGGGAGCCTTCCTGGGAGGTGGCCGCGGTCGGTACCGCACGCGGTACCGACGTCGGGGACCTCAACCTGGGCGATGGGCCAGCCGGCGCCACGCTCGACGGTACCGGTGGCGCAAGCACCGCCGGTACCGGAGGGGTAGGGCGCAACAGCTCTCCCAGAATCTCTGGGAGAACGGCCCGGAGGCTCTCGTTTAGAGCGGCTGCAGAGAAAGGCTGAGAGGTCGATGCAGGCGTCGACGTCAGTACCTGTTCCGGGCGTGGAGGCTGTTCCGGGCTGTCCAGAGCGGAGCGCATCGACACCTCCTGAACAGAGGGTGAGCGGTCCTCTCGGTGCCGATGCCTGCTGGGTGCCGAATCCCTCGGCGACCCAGAGCTCTCGGTGCCGACACGGGGAGGAGACCGGTGTCGATGCTTCTTCGATTTCTTCCGAAGCATGTCACCAGAGCTCCCCGGCACCGACGAGGAGGACGTCGAATCCATCCGTCGCTTCCTCGGGGCCGAGACTGAAGAAGGTCGATCTCGGGGGGGCTGTACCGCAGGAGCCCTCAGGGTAGGAGGAGACCCACCCGAGGGCTCACCGCCACCAGCAGGGGAATGGACAGCCCTCACCTGCACTCCACCCGATGCACCACCGTCCGACGACATCAGCAGACGAGGTCCTGGTACCACCGACGTCGATGCAGCTATCTGATGTCTCGGCGCCGATGCAGAGGCCCGATGCCTCGATGCACTCGATGCAGGGGCGGCCGAGGAAGATGGTCTGGACGCTGACGACGCCGATGCACTCGAAGATCCCGGTGCCGATGCCGACGAAGAGCCCGAGAACAACACGTTCCACTGGGCTAGTCTCGCTACCTGAGTCCGCCTTTGAAGCAGGGAACACAGACTGCAGTTCTGAGGGCGGTGCTCGGCCCCCAGACACTGAAGACACGACGAGTGTCGATCAGTGAGCGAGATAACCCGGGCGCACTGGGTGCACTTCTTGAAGCCGCTGGAAGGCTTCGATGTCATGGGCGGAAAAATCACGCCGGCGAAATCAAAAGCCGAAATGGCGAAATTTGAAGCACCAAATTTAGAGGGAGAAAAAATCTCGACCGAGGCCGAAAAGAGGCCTACCCCGACGACGAAAGAAAACTTACCGGGGCAAAAAAGCTGGAAGTACGGGGAGGATTTACACGAAACCCGGCGGGGGGTTTCCGGAGCACTTCCCGACTAGGACAAAGCTTTCCCGAAGGAAAAAAACACGTTCAAAACAAATTGGACGCGCGAGGTCGACTTTCCGGGGCTCGACACGGCGAAAACACGACCGTACCGAGTGCGGACAAAAGAAGACTGGCCGGCTCGAGCCGGTTTCGGGCGGGAAGACGGCCGCGCATGCGCGGTGCGCGCGGGCGCGCGAGGGCTAGCAAAGGACTTTGCTAGTGAAGTTTCCGATTGGAGGGGCTGCCGTGGACGTCACCCATCAGTGAGAACAAGCAGCCTGCTTGTCCTCGGAGAAATATGGATACACTATAGATTAATTGCATAGGTAAACGTCTGCAAGATAGGTTTTGAAAATAGCAATTTGGACTTTTGAAAAGAAATTCATCCAAATGCTGATTTATGACACTTTTTGGATGTTTTTTCCTTTTGAAAATGAGCCCCAAAGTGGAATTAGAAAAGGTTCAAAGAAGAGCGACCAAAATGATAATGGGGGATGGAAATCCTCTGATATGAAGCCTAAAGAGATTGGGCCTTTTTAAGCTGGGGGGGGGGGGGGGGGTGGGGGGATATGATTGATGTCTACACAATCCTGAGTGGAGTTAAATGGGTAAAAGTGAATCAATTTTTCAATTTTTTACAAAGTACAAAGACCAGGGCACACTTAATGAAATTAAAAGGAAATACTTTTAAAACATATAGGAGGAAATTCACTCAAAGAATAATTAAGCTCTGCAACTTGTTTCTGGAGAATGTGGTAGCAGAGGCTAATGTATCAATGCTGCCTTCGGCACCTAACTCTTACCTTCAGGATATCCAGACTGCCCCAATTTGACTACCCTTATCGAACTGACTATTCACTTGTCCTTTAGATTGTAAGCTCTTTGAGCAGGGACTGTCCTTTTATGTTAAATTGTACAGCGCTGCGTAACCCTAGTAGCGCTTTAGAAATGTTAAGTAGTAGTAGTAGTTTTAAAAAGGTTTGAACAAGTTCCTGGAGGAAAATCTATAGTCTGCTATTGAGATGGACATGGGGTTAGCCACTGCTTGCCCCAGGATTGGTGGCATGGAATGTTGCTACTAATTGGGTTTCTGCCAGCTACTTGTGACCTGGATTGGCCACTGTTGGAAGTAGGATACTGGGCTACATGGACCATTGGTCTGTCCCAGTATGGCTATTCTTATGTTCTAGAATATTTTTCATGCACTAGTTATGGATTTCCAGAAAACCAGACTGGCTAAGAATCTTTGCAATATAGTATTTACAGAGTCACTTCATTGGGTATTCTGGTGCTGTAAAGTTAAAATGCAATCACCAGCAATACTTAGACTCTAGCGATCCATTACCTGTATAAATACATTTTGCCTGACATTTAGTGGCTACTTACTGACTCTGTTAGACATGCAATGATATATGAAACTTTAGTTAATAGACCGTTCTTTAAATTCAATACTCATTTAAGGGAAACAATCATATTTGTTTGTAATGTTGGACAAGAACAACAAATCTCACAAACAGATATGCAATCTTTCTGGTCACAGAATTGGTTCACTGAATTTTTAATTGAGCAGATAAAATTGGTACTGAAAACATTTGATGAAAAAGTAAGTCATCTTCTGTTCAGCTCAAATACTTACAGAATGTCAAGCAATTACAATAACAGCCAAGGTAAATTCTTGTGTCGAGATGGACTAAGTTTGTTCTCCTGTAGACAGAAAATGAGTTCAGTCCTTACAATGTGTAGCTCATAGTCTGTAGATTAACCTATTTGAATCCTGTACTCCAGTGGTCTTCACTCCCAGTCCTCAAGGGATGCCAGCAGGTCAGGTTTTGGGGATATCCTTAATAAATATGCATGAATGAGATTTGTATAAAATTGAGTTACTTGGCATGCAAGTCTCTCTCATACATATTCATTAGGAACCAAATTCTATAAATGGTGCATGCAAAATTGTGCCAGAAAAAACTGCACTTAGCGCTATTCTATAAACCTTACCTAAAGTTAGGTGTGGTTTACAGAATCTGTGTAGTGCCTGTCCATATGACTAAAATGTAGGCACGAACAAAAAAAACAGCACCACGGGCCTTTAAAAATGGAATAGAGTTCTTTAATGAATGAGCCTTGACAAAAAGACCCGACACGGGCCATGTTTCGGTGACTACCACCTGCGTCAGGGGTCACAGTGATGACGTGGAAAACTTGGGGAATAACTCGAATATATTCCTCTACAATATATTATTCCTTACCCCACATCTCATATAGTAAAAGCTACAAAGCACCAAGGCACTTTCACTTTTTTTTTTTTTTTTACATTTGGATACAGAAAGTGAAAGTGCCTTGGTGCTTTGTAGCTTTTACTATATGAGACGTGGGGTAAGGAATAATATATTGTAGAGGAATATATTCGAGTTATTCCCCACGTTTTCCACGTCATCACTGTGACCCCTGACGCAGGTGCTAGTCACCGAAACACGGCCCGTGTCGGGTCTTTTTGTCAAGGCTCATTCATTAAAGAACTGTGTTCCATTTTTAAAGGCCTGTGGTGCTGTTTTTTTTGTTTGGACTTTAGTTTGTACTTCGTTCCCTCTCTTTTGTTATAAAATGTAGGCGCGACCATTTACACCAACTAAAACCTTTTGTAAATATCTGCATCTAACTCAGGCGCAGATCGGGCGTATTCTATAATACTGTGAGTAATTTTTTGGAACTCCCAAGGCCCACCCATTCCCCTCCCATGGCCGTGCCCCCTTTTGTGATCCACAAATTAGAATTTACATGCATCACTTTACAAAATATGCTTAGAAAGTTGTGTGTGCAAATTCTAATTAGTGCCGATAATTGCTTGTTAATGGCCAATTATCATCGCTGATTGGCTTGTTAAGCATTTAAGTTGCATGTGTGCTGATTTGCGCACATAACTTTAGTCATTGTTTATAGAATCCGTAGGTAGGTGTATCTTGAAAAGCTGACCTGTTTGACATGTGAAAGGTGGAAAGAATTGGAAAGAAGCATTGAATTTACTTATCTCATCCCCCCCCCCCCCAACCCAGTTTTTCTGCATGCGTAAACAATAGAACAACAACAACATGCTAGCCCACAAATTATATAATTTAAAACTAGACAGGATGCCATTTTTAGCAATGAACAATCAAATTTTCCTGTGCAAAATTTTGGTACCCATAGTTCCTCCCTTAAGCCAGGGGCAATAACATGAGATATTCTACAGTACAGTATATTCAAACCAGTTCAAAATAAGTTAAGGATTCAAAACATTCTGTAAAGAAGTTGGAAGGAAGAACACTGATTATTTATTCTACTTTTGGAAAGTATAAGTTTGGGCAGTATGCTCTGTTGTTTAGAACTGATGTTAACTGTTTTCCTTTTAAGTTTTCATTATTGTAATATTTAGTCTTTTTGAACTCTTGGGTGAGATGGTATATAAATAAATTGTTATGTTATGTTAATTGTAGAAGCCTGCAAACAACTTGTTGCTAAATTGGTATCTTTAACTGGCATGGGTCCCTAGAACCCAACATAGAGGCAATAACACCAAGACAGGCTGACCTGAAGCTGCCTTCAGTCTTTAGAGTCCCTAGGAATAGAAAAGATCATTTCTCAGAGGGGAGGAACTGGGGGCTGGTCCTTAAAACAGGGATCATTATTTCTCTGAGTTAGGGAATTGGAGGAAGGTCCCTATGGGCCAGGGTTGTAAGGATCCAGAGTGGGAAAATACAGTAGGAGCTCCACAAAGTTAAGGTAGGCATGCTGATTCTATGGTTCCTCACGTAACTAGAAGAGAAGATGAGCCAGTGAGTATCCTTGGCAATATCAAAGATCTGATTGAAGCAAGTTTTTCCATCATGGATCATTGGGCTGAGGTATTTCGGTTTAAGTTAAACAAAGATAAAACTCAGTGCCTGGTGCTCTCATCCATCCATACCAGATTTTCATCATGCTTGCTTGTCCTTAAAGACCAGACTCTTCCTATTTCAAAGAGCTTAAAACTTCTAGGTGTTGAGCTGGACCCTTACCTTCAACTGGATTTGCAAGTGCGAGCGGTCACCAAGCGGATGTTCTACGCAATGTGGAGACTGCGGCGCATTAGGTTTTGTCTCACCAGAGAGCTCTTCCGCACACTTGTTCACTGGTTAGTTCTCTCTCACCTTGACTACTGCAGTGGGATTTACGCAGGCTGCCAGGAGCAACTACTGCGAAAGTTCCAGACTGCCCAGAACACTGCTGCAAGACTCATCCTGGGCAAATCGTGCATGGTTCCCGCACAACCTCTACGTCTCAATCTTCACTGGCTCCCAGTTAGAGAGCGAATCGCTTTCAAGCTCTGCACCTTAACGCATAAAATTATCTACGGTCTAGCTCCGGAATACATGATTCCTCTAATAGACCTCCCACCTATAAATGCCATCAACACAGTCGGCACCTATCTCCAACTTCATTATCCGTCTTGCCGGGGTGTCAAATACAAGCTTCTTTTTGCCTCTACTTTTCACTACTCCAGCCCGAAGACTTGGAATGCTTTACCTCTGAACCTAAAATCTCAATCTGATCATCACCTTTTCAAGAAGATGTTGAAAACGTTCCTTTTTGAAAAAACTTACTCCATTAGTAATTCTGCTTATTAGTCACCCTAATTTTTGTTAGTGTTCTCTCCTTATTCTGCTGTAAAATTCATGTGTTGTACTTCTCTACTTTTGTAATTCATGTAAGCCACGTTGTGCCTGCAATTGTGGGAAACTGTGGGGTATAAATGAACCATAAATAAATAAATAATATAACTAGTATAAGCTTAAGCTTAAAGAAACTACTTACTGGTGAGATCTCCTGTTGCCCTGACCAACCAGCCTAGGAAATTAATACAGGACATGGAAGTGGATCATGGGGGGAAATGCTATGTAATTCTGTTGAAGACTCTAGGATGGAGTACCTGGGCTACTGAAAGAACTGTAAGTTATCTTTTTCTTTTTCTGTTCAGAACTAGCATAGAGCAAAGCTTCCAGGGAGAGAGAGACAGCTGTTATAAAGGATATCAGAACAAGGTTTCCTATATGAAAGTAAAGCTGGGAGTTTAGTTTCTTTTCCCCCGATATTCATCCAGCAGTGGTGAGCGTTTTGCTGCCTGCCGTTGGCGTTATTCCCAGATATTCAATGGCGGGCCCTGTCTAGGCTTTGGTATTGACTATTTGCTTTTTCTTTTTCTTTTTTTTTTGAGCCAGCTAACATGTGGAGCGGCATTTTCGATATGATATCAAAGTCCAAATTGAGACATTTTTCCGAAAATGTCTAGCTCACGGCCACATTTGAACCAGAAAATGTCTAAATTTCTGGTTTGATAATGGCTGTGAGCTAGACATTTTCAGGGAAAAATATAAAAAACAAACGATAGCGACATGTGTCTGGCAGCATTCCTAGTGAACTGGCCACACATACATCCCAGCAGTGCAAAGGTGCATCTTAGTGGTCAGTTAAGTGGACTTCATATAAAGGGACTCTGAAGAAACAGTGTGCTTTAAGGGCCATGTTTACTAAGTCACATTATAGGCGTGTTAGAGTCTTTAACACGTGTTAACCTTGTATGCATGTTAACCATGTATGCACCTACAATATCCTTATAGGCGCCTACACGGTTAACGCACATGCTAATTGTAGGCATGTTAAAAATGCTAACGCACCTAAGTCTGTAAAATGTATTGAATATTTTCCTACCTTGATTATGTTCTGAAGTGTATTTCTCCTATTTGGCCAGCAGGTGATGTTTCTGTGCTGTAAAGCTGTTACAGAGAATGGAGTGCTTTTTCTTTAGTTTGACACAAACAGGAAGCAAGAAGCAGTATATATTTGAAATCTTGTTGACTGAGCTCTGATTGGCCCACAAGTTCATCTCATTTGGACTTTACTGGTTTTGAGTTCAGTTTCAGCCCAGGAGAAGGACAGAGCGATCTCTTTGCTTAAGCTCTGTGAACAGCTATATATGTCCTGATCTCCCCAGGTACTTTCTAGGAAGTATGCAAATGTTTAGTTAGTTTTCTAATTGATCCATTTTTCAGGTACTTTGTTGCTGTTTTTTGAACACTGTTCCAAGTTCTTAGAATAAACACATTTGTTTGTTCATTCTGCCTTTCTGAACTGATAAAGAATCCTGGTGGTTTGTATGTTGGGTCTGTGAGTGCTTTCTGGGAACCTAGAAATCACTGGGGATAATTTGAGATTCACCCAGAGGTGGTTGTGATCCAGTCGGTGAGAGTAGAGCACAAAAGCAGCAAGTGCAGGAAGACCTGAATTGTGCTGGAGATAGACCCTCTAAATGGCCATGGGGGTAACCTCTGGTGGAGGGCTAGGTGTTTTGTGACAGGGACCCAGGTACAAATCCCACCTAAACCCCTTCATATTGTATGGTGAACCCTCACAGAGAAAACCTACTGTACCTGAAGGTTCTCTACTGCAATAGCACTTAGACTTGAAGATTACTTACTGTATATATTTAGGTGCAGGAAGTATTTCTGTGTTCCAAGAGGGCTCACTTATTTATACTTAGATGAAAGATTTAAAGAGGAAATTGAACCTGGGTCCTGTTGTTCACTGTCCACTGCACTAACCACTAGGCTACTCCATCCACTTGCTTGCTGCTTTCTACTGTCCGGTATCTACTGTCACTATCAAATCTCTGGGAGGTGAGAGGGGGGCAGTGACCACTGGGGGATTAAAGGGGGTCATGTCTTCATCCCTCCAGTGGTCAGCTGGTCAGTTAGGGCACCTTTTTCAAACTTAGTCATGACTGGAATATGTCTAGATAAAAACGGACTTCTTTCCTGCCCTTGACATTTTTTTCTGTTCCATTATCACAGAAAAATGTCCAGATTGTAAGACCACACAAGTCCTTCCCAAAACACGCCTCCAAAATGCCCCCTTGCTATATATTGATCATTGCCCCAGGCATATACATCCTTATACACAATGCAGCAACAGAATTATTCACATTTCAAAATTCCTTCAGATGTTTTTCCAACTGTTTTACAAAATTTTATAGCAACTTTTCCACATTTTAATGTTGTTCTTATAATGATCATCAGAGTTCACAGCATTAACGTCGCTTTAACTTCGATCCATCACATTTACTTTTTAATTCAACCTTCAACTTAGTAATTCACCCTTCACCTTAATAACTGTTTTTTTTTTGTTACATTTTATCAGATTTTGGAGATTTTATTTTAAAAACAGTCCAAAAACATTCAGCACTCATTTAAAAATATAATAGTGCCACCTAACTTGCAGCTGTTTTCAAATCTGTAAGAACCTCCAATGACATGGCCAGGTTTTGTTACTTCCTCAGGGAACAGGTTCAGTTCTCCATGGCTTCCGTACTGTCACCCTTATATGGTGGTGAAGCCCTACCCAGCGCATTCCAGGATGCACTGGGCAGGGCTGGGCACCACCATTTTCAAGGCAGCACTGAAGAGGAGGGAGTGTACTACTCCCTCCTCCACCGTTAAGGTACTGGGGCAGGCCTCCAGACCACCAGGTTTTGGAGGGGTTCTTGAGTTTGCGGCCACTGGGCCACCAAGGCTTCTATGAGGGGGGGGTGAAATTGTGTCAGGGAGTTAGAGGGCTGGAGGTTCAGCCTGGACCTGTCAAACAAGTGTGGGAGGAGTCAGGTATAATCCTTTAGCACTTTACCCCATGATCAGAGACAACAGAACGCATACATTTGCATGCTATTATCTCTGATCTTAGGAGCAATAAAGCCCTGTGCTGTTCCAGTGCTACATTTAGAGTGCTGTTTTGAACAACGTGGGGCTTTTGATCATCTGCCCATGAGTGTGTTTCAGGAGCCAAACTTATTTGTTCATTTCTTAATGTTCTGTTTTATAAAAATGACTTGGATATTTTTTATTAAGATTAGATTATTGATTTTAATGTAATCCTATCCATTTGGGATATCTCTTTGCTGTGTGATCTGCTCTGAATCACAAATTGAAAGCGGAATAGAAATCACAGAATAGAATTGAATTATTTCAGGATTCATATATCAGTCAAAATCTAACACAAGAATGGTTGAAAACAGAAGAACAAATCTAAACTTGAGAGACTGATATTTACAATAGTGGACTATACAAGATGGTTCCAAGCAAGCTGAGAAAAAAATGTAAGATAAATGCAGAGACCATAAAGCTGAACTGGAACGGTTACACATCTTGTTGCTGGCTGTCATGTTTGGTATAGAAAGAGAGACACCACAAGCTTCCAAGGCTGATGCAAGATAAAAAGTAAATACTATAATACTGAAGTGCCAGAAAAATATTTGGATCATAAGCCTAAAACAAATATGGAAAATGAAGAGGTGGTGCTCACCTGTAATATTTCAGTTCTAACCGATATAAAACTTAATATAAGAAAACTGGATAGAGTGGTGGTGAAGAAGAAAAATATAAGAACAGCACTGCTAACAGACAGTCCTAAGTAACTATTCTAGAAACAGAGAAAAATGATGGCAGATAAAGATTATACAGCCTATCCAGCCCGCTCATCCACACCAGATACTAAGCTCTACTATGATTTCCACTCTCTCAGAGATCCTTCTCTAATGCTTTCTTAAACTGAAATATTACTGAAGAAATATTTGAATCTACTTCCTTTTACCCTGATCTTATGACCCCTTCTTAAAGAGCTTCTTTTCAATTGAAAGAGGCTCACCTCCCGTGCATTTATACCATGGAGGTATTTAAATGTCTCTACCACGTGTCACCTATCCTGTCTTTTATCCAGAGTATATATATTGTGATCTTGCTTTATGAGCATCGCAAGATTTTAAAAAGGTATGGACAAGTTCCTAAAAGAAAAGTTCATAAACCATTATTAAGGTGCAATTAGGAAAATTCACCACTTATTCCTGAGATAAGCAGCATGACATTAATTGTACTCTTTTGGGATCCTGCCAGGTACTTATGACCTGGATTGGTCACTCTTAGAAACAAGGTACTGGGGTTCATGGTCCTTTGGTCCATCCCAGTAGGGCGATGCTTATGTATTTATGAACTGCCCATTTTAGAAGCTGCCCTCTGGGCTGACTTCATGTCTTCCATAACCTTTTGAAGGAACAGTACACCAAATGAGGTCCCACCAGAGACTTATACAAAGGTACTATCACCTCCTTTTTCCTGCTAAACATTCCTCTGCCTGTGCATCCAAACATCTTTATGACTTTAGCCATCATCTTATATATACAGTATATATATATGTTTGGCTAACTTAAATTATCGAATGCAATCACCCCCAGATCCCTCTCCTTTTTTTCATGTACTGAAGAATGTCAGCCTCTATTCCATACCACCCTCTTGGGGGTTTGCAGCCCAAATGTATTAGCCTGCAATTTCTAACATTCTGTATCGTAAAAGGACAGAAGATCCTCGGGTACCAAAAAATACAAAGACCAAGAAAACATGGCCAGAAGATACAAAAATAGTCACAATTTTATTGGATACCACTGACCTAATTAAAAAGAATTTTCAATTGCATCTTGATAAGCTACTTATACATATTACATTCTATGATCTCCAGAAGGAAGCTCTCTTTGGGACAATGAAAGTACTAAGATGAGTACTGACAATAAGAAAGAGATTGAGATTGTTATTATTTGTTTATATTTAGCTCACACTGTTTTCAGTAGTAGCTGAAGGAGAGTTACATACAGATAAATTAGGTATTTCCTTGTCCCTGGAAGGCTTATAACATAATTTTGTACCTGAGACAATAGAAGGTTAAATGACTTGCTCAAGGTTACAAGGAGCAGCAGTGAGATTTGAAATGGGTTTTGCTGGTTGTCAGCCCAGTGCTCTAACTAGTAGGCTGCTCCTCTGCTCCACCATACCCTAGATTCAGGTTCATTAGCATCTTGGAATGTGCAAAACTAACCCATTTGGAGCCATCGACTTAGGGTGCATACAAAATAGAGAGTTTATCTATACATTGCTTCACTATAAGATTTTGCAAAATGGCATTCATTGATAGGCAAAGACTCAATGCAGATACTCTGAATCTGGAAATCATACTAGTTTTTCTGAGATCTCCTCCAGGATCACAATTTTGTCCAGTGTGCAGCAAGGAATTATGTTCTAAGGTAAATCAGCCATCAGGTAGAACCTGGCTTCAGGTTACCAAATGGTTGCTTTCCTCTTTTACTTGAAGATGAACACTGGATAATTAACACATTATAATTTATAAATTATAATTATAGACAATTTTGGTTTTTTTTTTAATGATTTTATGATATTTTATATTGATGTTAAAATCACCTTGAGTATTTTTTAAATGGAAATATTATCAGAAATAAATGTAGTTGATTGATTGCAGTGGAGTAGCAAGGGTGGTGCGGTGGGGGCGGTCCGCCCCAGGTGCACGCTGCTGGGGGGGTGTCGGCTCTGCTGGTTCCCTGCTCCCTCTGCCCCGGAACAGCTCAAGTTATCAGATAGGTAGGTCATCTAATTGTAGAGGTAAGCAGAGATCTCCCATAATCATTATCTTTCAGGACATATTGGAAGGCAATTCTTTAGGGGCTCTTTTACTAAGATGTGCCACGAAATGGGCTTATAATGTTTTAATGTGGGACTTTCCCCACACGCTAAGTCCATTTCTAGCACGTCCGTAAAATAGAGCTTTTTTTTGTTTTGTTTTTTTGCAGGTCTCACACTAATTTTTCCACTAGTACATGAGACCTGCAAAAATATTAACAGTGGGGTACTTACTGCCTCCTGTATTAATGGGCTTCCACCTATTACAAGTCCCCTCCAAATTTTTTTTAAATAAATAACACAGATTAGTGAATGCTGACAGGCAAATTGCTGCAAAATGCTTTAACAGAGTAAGACATTTTACACACATTACGTGTGCGTTAGTGCTTGTGGATTTACTAAAAGGGCCCCTTAGTAACTTCTCCCTGATACCCTCTTTCCCTACTTACTAATGCATCACAGGAAGTGCATAATAAATCACAATCAAATGTGTGACAACATCTACAAACAGGACTAGAGATCAAAGATTCAACCTTGTTGACCAACTCAGGCAGGTTTCCTTTCTTTTGAAATTTTAGTTGCAAGTCTAATAATAAGATAAAGCTCAGCCAAAGACCTCTATGAAAATACAGCTTCCATCAAAGAGGCCAATATTTTAACCATGTACTAGTCACAGCAAATTTACTAACCTGTAGCAGATGTTCTCTGAGAATAGCAGGCCAGGTATTCTCACATGTGGATGACTTCATCCGACAGAGCCTGGTGCAGACGTTGGCTAGTATATAGATGTTTTCTAGCAGCTTCCAACCATTTAGGTGCCTTCCCACCTGATACACAAGTGCAGGTCCTTCAGTCAGGTCATATAGCTAAAGGAATCCAACTCCTAGGGGAGGTGGTAGGGTATTGGAGAATACCTGGCCTGTTGTCCTCAGAGAACACCAGATTACCCCTCTGAAGGGACACCACCTTGTAAGTGGTGGAGGGGCTTCCGTGTTTCAATGACTCAGAGGGCTATGCTGAAGGGTTACCCATATCAGACAGGCCTCTGAGGAGAAACCAGACAAAAAGTGTCCCAAACTGGAGGATCCAAGGTGGCATCAAGGGAGGATGTACGTTAGTTGAGTTCCCGTTTTAAACCAGAATACCTGAAGAAGTAGGCGCGCTCCCCAGAGAATGGGGAAGAAGGAAGGCAAAACCGTGGTGTTGTCCTCCTCGAACACGGCTGGTGTTCCCACCGCTTCTCAGTCTACTTTGGAGAGATTCGGGGTCATAACGTCGAGGATATCGGTTCCTGCTTCGGGGAACAGCAAGGCTTTATTGCCAAATCTCAGTGGAGAGGGAGTGACTTTGAGTCCCCCTGTTGGCATGACCTCTCCAAGACCTGGAAACGGTAACACTTCGCTATGGAGGTCGACAGTGGAAATGCCAGAAGTGGGTTAAGATTTTCACGTGATCCGAGGAGATCCTGGCGCAGCATTGACTCTAGATAATAAACCAACTGGGGGATTGGAGAGTGAGCTCTTCCCCCCGAAGATATCTGGAGCAGTTTCTGTGGAGAAATTGGACCTGGTGAAGCCAAACAATGTCACAATGGACGCACTATGGGAAGTGCTGCAGAGTGTGAATAACTCTCTTCTTCAGATGTCAAAAATATTTTAGGAATAAATATGTGATTATATCAATACTTATCTAACAAAGTGGAAGTCCAAGATTAAAAAATAGACTTTGATTTTGGAAATGGTTTCTCTACGAAAATCAGTTAATCTGGTAATGAAGGACAATTATGTTTCTTGTAAAAAATTGGAACTTCTGGAGAACCAATTAAGGAAAAATAACTTGAGAAAGATAAATTTTCCTAAAATACCCTGTATATAGAGTTATATTATTAGTGACTTTTGCCTTTGATTTAGATAGGAACAATGTTTTGAAATTGTATTTCTGACATATGGCTGATAGTTTTTTTGGGTTCAAAGATAAATATATTTCCTGACATATCAAGGGAATCGCAGACTAGGAGGTGTGAACTCTTGGCTTTTAAGCCAAGAATCATTGCCCTAGGTGGGACCTTCCTAGTGCGATTCCCTTGTAAGTGTTTTATTTCCTGATTACTTATTTGTTGAACCCAGGAAATTATAAGAGTTTGTGGAGTTAAAAGAGCAGATGAAGAACCCTCTGCAGCAACTTCCTTTAAGTTACCACTGTACCGGCTGCAATTACCGATTAACCTTCCTCCCTCAGAAAATATGAATTGTAAGATTAACCATTCTGTGTTTTTCTTATTTTCTTTGAGATTGTTTTCCTGATCTTGGATCCCCCAATTGTGGACAATAATGTGATATTTTTCCTTAATGTTTGTTTTAATTGATATTTTCTCTTTTCTTTCCCATTTATGTATTGGACATAAATGTAATATAAAATGAATAAATAAAATAATTTAAAAAAAGGTAAAAAAAAAAAAAAAAAGAACACCAGATTACATGTGAGTAACTTCATTTTCTCTGAGGTCAAGCAGGCTCAGATGTATTCTCACATGTGGGAATTCCTAGCTTCCAGGTTCACTGAAAACAGCAATGCTAGGACAATAGGGACTCGAAAAGTTGAGGCCTCAAAGTAAATTAACCTGAAACTATATACATACTAGTTGTGAAGGTGCAGCCTGAATGTCACGGTTGTGGCCTACTGTTGTTCAGACCTACTGTTTCTCGGTATCTAGCTCTGTGACCTCTCCAGTCTGCCTTTTTCCCTGTTGTTGTTCTTCCTGTAAGCCAAGCCTCGTTTGGTCTCCCTGCTTCTGCTTCATTTCCTGTTGTTCTTCCTGTAAGCCAAGCCTCGCTTTGGTCTCCCTGCTTCTGCTTCATTTCCTGTTGTTCGTTCTGTTAGCCAAGCCTCGCTTTGGTCTCCCTACTTCTGCTTCATTTCCTACTTGTGACATCAGCAGCCTACTCCTTTATAAGGACCCAGGGAGCTTTCCTACGTTGCCTTTGAAAGAGGTCTCTTAATCTTGTGTTACCTCTTTAGAGCATTTCCCTGTTTGGCTTTGTTCCTGAGTATCTTGCTCCTGAAGGTCTGATCTGTGTTTCTTTGAGTCTTGTGTTTCAATGCTTCCTTTGTTTCTGTGAGTTTGCTTTTGAACCTTGTTTCCTGAAAGCCTGTCTGTAGAGTCACACCCTGCTCTTGGTGTCTGTATCTGTTTGACTCTATCCATGGCTGCTGCTTTTAGTCTAGCCCTGCTTTTGACTCTTGCTATAGTTAAGCTCTGTGTTTAAACCAACCTCTGTGTTTGGCCTAGCTCTGTTTCTGTATTCCCTGTTCTGTTTCCTGTGTGTGTGGTTCTTGTCTGTTTATTCTGAATCTGTACAAGCCAGCATCAAACCGGATTACTTAACTGCTATCCAGCTGTGGGTGCTGGTAAGCACATTGCTTCTTTATTTGTTTGTTTGTCTTCCCTTAGTCTGCTTAATCCTTTGCCTGCCATGTTTGTTTCCTGGCTCTTGAGCTCTGTTTCTGCCAAGTTCTGTTCCTGTGTGTGTTTGAGCCAGGTTCTGCTCCTGCTCTATGTTTGAGCTAGTTCTGTCCAAGTTCCCTGCTAAGCCAAGTCCCTTTCAGTATCCTGTTCCAGTCAAGCCAAGCCAAGTCCTTTTCAGTATCCTGTTCCAGCCAAGCCAAGTTTGTTCCAGTATCCTGTTCCAGTCAAGCCAAGCCTGTTCCAGAGTCCTGTCCAGAATCCTGTTCCAGCCAAGCCTATTCAAGAATCCAGAATCCTGATCCTGCCCTGTTTATTGTCTTGCTTCTGTTATTCTTGTTGCCCAGCTCCTACCCTGTCTTGCTTGTCTAGTTGTGCTTTGTCTTGTCTCTTTCAGTCTAGTCCTGTCTGGATCCAGTCCTCGCCTTGTCCTTGTCTTGCCCTTTTCTGGACCCAGTTCCGAGTCTTGCCTTGTCCTGTCTAGGTTCCAGTTCTGGCCCTTTGTCTTCTTTTCCTTGTCTCGTCTGGATCCGGTTCTTATGTTGTCCATTGTGTTTAGTTACCTCTGTCCTGCCTTGCTGAGTCTGTTAGTTTATCCTTATCCAGTCTGTTCTGATTCCTGCCTGTGCCAGCCCAGGTGATTTGTCTGCCAAAGCTCCGGCTTTGGTCCTGACAGTTGTGACACTGAAGCATAACAACATTGGGCCTAAGAGGGTGGAGTTGGACCCTAGACACCAAACAGATTCTGCAGGAATGTCTGATCGAACCATCTGTCTCGTCAGGTAACCTGTTCAAGGCAATAGTGAGTTGTAAATGTGTGGACTGAAGAGCACATCACAGCTTTGCAAATCTCCTCTATGGTGGTTGACCTCAAGTGGGCTACTGACGTAGCCATGGCTCTGATATTATGAGCCTTGACATGACCCTCAAGAGTCAGCCCAGCCTGGGCATAAGTGAAGAAAATGCAATCTGCTAGCCAATTGGAAATTGTGCATTTGCCAATGGAAACCTCCATTCTCTTTGGATCAAAATAAGCAAAAGGCTGGATGGACTGTCTATGGGCTTTAGTCTGCTCCAAATTGAAGGCTAAGGATTGCCTGCAGTCTAAAGTATGCAGTATGCTTTCGCCAGGATAGGCATGTGGTTTGGGGGAAAATGTTGGCAGAACAATTGACTGGTTAAGATGGAAATCTGACATCATCTTAGAAAGGAACTTAGGGCGCTTGTGAAGAACTACTCTATTATGATGGAAATTAGTTTAAGGTGGATCAGCTACTAGGGCCTGAAGCTCACTGACTGTGAGTTGAAGTGACCACCACCAAAAACAAAATTTTTGAGGTCAAATACTTCAGATGACAGGAGTCAAGTGGCTGAAAAGGAGCTTCCATCAGCTGGGTGAGAACAACATTGAGATCCCATGACATAGTGGGAGGTCTGACAGGGGGCTTGGTCAACAGCAAACCTCTCATAAAATGAACAACTAGAGGCTGTACAGAGATGAGCTTACCTCCTAAAAGGAGATGGTAAGCACTAATTGCACTAAGACGAATCTTTACAGAGTTGGTTTACAAACCAGACTTAGTGAGGTGCAGGAAGTATTCAAGCAACTTTTGAATAGGACAAGTATAAGGATCTAGGGCCTTGTCCTCACACCAGATGGCAAAACTCTTTCACATAAAATAACACCTCTTAGTGGATACTTTCTTGGAAGCAAGCAAGATTCTGGAGGCACTGCCAGGTAGATTCAATGACCTTCAACAACCAGGTCCTAGTGAAGCTTGAAGAATGGTCCAATATTTGGCAACTAAGATTTAATGCTAAAAAATGCAGAGTCATGCTCTTGGGTCACAAGAATCCTAGGGGATGGTACAATATAGGGGGTGCTTCTGTGTATAAAGGAAGAATGGGACTTGGGGGCGATGCTGAAGGAAAGGATAGTGAATTTCCTGGAAGAAAATGAGTTGCAAGATCCGAGACAACATGGTTTTACCAAAGGGAAATCGTGCCAAACGAATCTCATTGAATTCTTTGATTGGGTGACCGGAGAATTGAACCGTGGACGTGCTATAGACGTAATCTACTTAGATTTCAGCAAGGCTTTTGACACGGTTCCCCACAGGAGGCTCTTAAATAAACTGGATGGGCTGAAGATAGGACCCAAAGTGGTGAACTGGATTAGGAACTGGTTGACGGACAGGCGCCAGAGGGTGGTGGTGAATGGAGTTCGCTCGGAGGAGGGAAAGGTGAGTAGTGGAGTGCCTCAGGGATCGGTGCTGGGGCCGATTCTGTTCAATATATTTGTGAGTGACATTGCCGAAGGGTTAGAAGGTAAAGTTTGCCTATTTGCGGATGATACTAAGATTTGTAACACAGTGGACACCCCGGAGGGAGTGGAAAACATGAAAAAGGATCTGAAAAAGCTAGAAGAATGGTCTAAGGTTTGGCAATTAAAATTCAATGCGAAGAAATGCAAAGTGATGCACTTAGGAAGTAGAAATCCAAGAGAGGCATATGTGTTAGGCGGTGAGAGTCTGCTAGGTACGGATGGGGAGAGGGATCTTGGGGTGATAGTATCTGAGGATCTGAAGGCGATGAAACAGTGTGACAAGGCGGTGGCCATAGCTAGAAGGTTACTAGGCTGTATAGAGAGAGGTGTGACCAGCAGAAGAAAAGAGGTGTTGATGCCCCTGTACAAGTCGTTGGTGAGGCCCCACCTGGAGTATTGTGTTCAGTTTTGGAGGCCGTATCTTGCTAAGGATGTAAAAAGAATTGAAGCGGTGCAAAGAAAAGCTACGAGGATGGTATGGGATTTGCGTTACAAGACGTATGAGGAGAGACTTGCGGACCTGAACATGTATACCCTGGAGGAAAGGAGGAACAGGGGTGATATGATAAAGATGTTCAAATATTTGAAAGGTATTAATCCGCAAACGAACCTTTTCTGGAGATGGGAAGGCGGTAGAACGAGAGGGCATGAAATGAGATTGAAGGGGGGCAGACTCAAGAAGAATGTCAGAGGGTGGTGGATGCTTGGAATGCCCTGCCGCGGGAGGTGGTGGAGATGAAAACGGTAACGGAATTCAAACATGCGTGGGATAAACATAAAGGAATCCTGTGCAGAAGAAAGGGATCCTCAGGAGCTTAGCCTAGAATGGGTGGCAGAGCTGGTGGTTGGGAGGCGGGGCTAGTGTGGGCAGACATATACGGTCTGTGCTGGGGCTGGTGGTTGGGAGGCGGGACTAGTGCTGGGCAGACTTATACAGTCTGTGCCGGGGCTGGTGGTTGGGCGGCGGGGATAGTGCTGGGCAGACTTATACGGTCTGTGCCAGAGCCGGTGGTGGGTGGCAGGGATAGTGCTGGGCAGACTTATACGGTCTGTGCCAGAGCTGGTGGTTGGGAGGCGGGGTTGGTGGTTGGGAGGCGGGGATAGGTCTGGCCAGACTTATACGGTCTGTGCACTGAAGAGGACAGTACAAATAAAAAAAGTAGCACATATGAATTTATCTTCTTGGGCAGACTGGATGGACCGTGCAGGTCTTTTTCTGCCGTCATCTACTATGTTACTATGTTACTATGTCTGATGACCTTAAAGTTTCCAAACAGGTAGAAAAGTCGACAGCCATTGCCAGAAGGATGCTTGGGTGCATAAGGAGAAGGATGACCAGCAGGAACAAAGAAGTGATTGTGCCCTTGTATAAGTCTCTACTGAGACCCCATTTAGAGTACTATGTGCAATTCTTGATACCGCACCTACGGAAGATGGAGTCAGTCCAGAGGGCGGCTACAAAACTGGTAAGCGATCTTGCACATAAAGCATATAGGGACAGGTTTATGAACTTCAACATGTATACGCTGGAAGAGAAGAGGGAGAAAGGAGATATGATAGAGATGTTTAAATATCTCAGGGGCATTAATGTACAGGAAGTGAGCCTTTTTCAAATGAAGGAAAACTCTGGAATGAGGGGGCATACGATGAAGTTAAGAGGAAATAGGCTTAGAAGGAATCTAAGAAAGTATTCATTCATGGAAAGGGTGGTGGAAGCATGGAATGGCCTCCTGGTGGAGGTCATGGAGATGAAGATTGTGTCAGTATTTAAGAAAACATGGGACAAGCACGTGGGATCCCTTAGGAAAAGGAAGAGTTAGTGGTTATGGAGGAAGGGCAGACTGGATGGGCCATAGTCTTTATCTGCCATCATGTTTCTACATAACCAGGCCATGAGAGCCAAGGTTGGGATGCAGAAGAGATCCCTCATTCTGCATGATGAGGGGTGGAAAATATTACATTCTCCATGGCTCTTCAGAGGTCAACTCCAGAAGAGAGGAAACCAAATATGCCTTGGCCAATAAATGGCAATTAGGATCATAGTTCCCCAATCTTGCATGAGTTTCAGCAAAGTCTTCTCTATGAGGGGTATTAGAGGATATGTATACAGAAGACCTGTTCCCCAATGTAGGAGAAAGGCTTCTGATGCTACTCTGCCATGCGATCTGAGCCTGGAACAGTACTGGGGGACTTTGTTGTTGAGCTGTGAGCTAGAAGTTTTCATGGACAAATGTAGAAAAACAAGCCATAGGGATGTCTTTCTGGTGCCCCACTCTCAGAAGATCTTGTTGGCTATGCCCATATTGAGAGACCACTCACAGGGTTGCATAACCCTGCTAAGTCCATCCGTCACACTGTTGTCCTTTCCTGCTAGGTACATGGCTCACAGGACCATGCTGTGTAGGAGGGCCCACTGCCATACCCCTATCACTTCCTGACACAAGGCATAGGAGCCTGTACCCTCCTGCTTGTTCACATAGTACATTGTAACCTGATTGTCCATTTGGAAGAGGATAATTTGGTTCTGTAACCAATCTCTGATAGAGTTTAGAATGTTCCAAATGGCCCTCATCTAGAGGAGGTTAATATGGAGGTTTGTTTCCTGAGCAGATCATGTCCCTTGGGTGTGAAGCCCGTCAACATGCGCTCCCTGTGCCAGGTTGCATGCATCCATTGTCAACACCTTCTGAGGAAGCAGAATTTGGAATGGTAGTCCCACAGTCAAATTCAACCGAATTGTCCAACAGAGAAGGGAGTAACTTAACTCTGGAGGGATCTGTATGGCATACAATATATTCCCAGCTGCCTGAGACCACTGGGAAGCTAGGATCCACTGGACCTCTCTCAAATGTAGATGAGCCATGGGAGTGACATGCACTGTGGAGACCATGTGGCCTAACAATCTCAACATCTGCCAAGCTGTGATCTGCTTGCTGCTTCGGACTTTTGAGATGATTGATAACAAATGCATTCACTCTTACTTGGGGCAGAAAAGCCCAAGCTTGCTCTATATCAAGCAGAGATCCTTTATACTCCAATTACTGTACTGGGAGAAGGTGGGAGTTGGGGCAGTTTATGATGAACCCTAATATCTCCAGTACCCGATTAGTTTTATTTCTTGACTCTTGTGCCCCCCTCCTGTGATATGCTCTTGGCCAGCCAATCATCCAAATAGGGAAACACATAAACTCCGAGTCTGCTTAGCATTGCTGAAAATTCTGCATTGGGAGCTGATGAGAGGCCAAAAGGCAGAACATGATACTGGTAGTAGTGTTTCCCTACTCAGAATCTGAGATACTTTCTTTGACTGGGAAGTATTGATATGTGGGAATTAGCATCCTTCAAGTCCAGAGATCATAGCCAAACGTTTTCCTAAATCATGAGGAGGGTACCCATGGAAATCATCCTGAACTTTTCTTTCACCAGGAATCTGTTCAGGGCCTTTAGGTCTAGGATGGGACAAAATCCCCTTGTTTTCTTGGGCACAAGGAAGTACCTGGAATAGAATCCCTTCCCTTCTTCCCCTGATGACACAGGTTTGACCACAATGGCCTGTAGAGGGGCATAGATTTCCTCTACAATTACCTTCTTGTGTGGAGAGCTGAGGTAAGATGCTCATGGTGGGCAATTTAGTGGTTATTGATGTCAATGAAGTGCATAACTGATATGGACTATTTAAAAAACCCACTGGTCAGAGGTTACAAGGCGCTACCTTTGATGGGAAAAAAGTGAGCCACCCACCTCCAGGACAATTACTTTGACTGTGACTATACTCCTGGAGCCAGTCAAAAGCTTATCCCTTGCTTTGACTGGGGAGCCGGCTAATACTTCTGAGGGCAGGACTAATGAGGGTGAGAACACTGGGACTGGGGCTGCTGGGCAGAGCAAGAAAGCAGCAGAAACCTACACCTTTGAGACTATTAAATCCATCACCTAGGCTCACTCAAAAATCTCCTAGTAGAGGATGAAGTTGGATGCTTGTGAGAGATGTACTGGATGGTATCAGTGTGCTTCATGATGAGGACAGTGACCTTCTCCACCTTGTCCTCAAAAAGATTATCTCCTAGGCAAAGTATTTCCACTAATCTCTCCTGAACCACTGGCTTTAGGTCAGATACATACAGCCATAAGAGTCTCTGCATCCCCACACCCATGGCGGACAGTCTAGATGCAACCACTGGCCAGATACTTTCTGTACTCCAGCTGCTTACCGAGCAACTGGTGAAGCTCAGAGACCTGCTCCTGAGGGAAAAAATTTGTGAGACTAAGAGTACTGCGTAGCAAAGACTTCAAGTAGATGCTCATGTAGAGCTGGTAGGATTGGATGCGGGCAATAAGCATCGAGGCCTGATAAACCTTCCTCCCAAAAAAGTCTAGTATCTGAGCCACTTTACTTGGGGGAGCCAAGGCATGAGTCCTGGAACTCCTGGCTCATTTGAGGGCAGATTCGACTACTTCAGAGTGGTGAGGCAGCTGAGCTCTTGCAAATCCAGGTACTGCACATCCACCTTATTAGGTATGACCTGCACTGAGAGGGGAGATTCCCAGATCTTTGCCAGTGCATCTTTAAGGAAAGGGTGTAATGGAACTGTGACTCCTTCCTTAAGAGGTGACTGATAATCCAGAGGTGACTGATAATCTCTGCCCTCGGTTCCTCCTAAGTCTCCAACTTAAATGGGATGGCCAAAGCCATCTCCTTCACAAAATCTGTGAAAGAAAGACTCTCAGGTGGAGATTTATATCTCTCTTGAAGTAGGGAGGGATCAGAAGGAATCCAATAAGTCTCCTCCGAGAAATAATAAGGGTCCTCTTCTGAGTCCCATAAGCAGTCCCAATCAGATTGAACAGAGTGAGTCTATGCCTGCCCCAACTCAGTAGGACCATGCCCACACCCTGAAGGGCATCAAGCTACAGTTTTTCTCAACTAGGTGACATATTAAAATTACTCATACCCCCCTCCCCCCTCATTTACAAAGCCATGCTAGCGGCTGCCAGTGCGGTTATGTTGACACAGCCCATTCACTTTCAACAGGCTGTGTCAGCATTGCTTTGTAAACAGGGGGGATAGTTAGTAAATAGCTCCTATTTACTAAAGGCTCCTTTTACAAAGCTGCGGTGACGTTCTGTGATAATTTAGCAATCTGCATGTGCAAACCACGCCATAGCTTGTTTTTTACATGCCAATGGTGTGTTAAGGCTTAATGACCTTTAGTAAAAGGTCTTCAATATTTGTTGTTTCTGCAGACATCAAAATGATAACATGCAAAAGCAGCTTTTGTGTCATACAGAATATTTCCCCTTTGTCAAAACCTGAATATTTCAATATCCCTGCCAAAGAAAACGTCATAAGAACTTAAGAACCGCCATTCACCAAACATGACTCAGCTCTCTGCTCTGCATCTTAGAAGACCTGGCAGCATGGGAAAAAACCTATGAAAATACATTTTAAAATGAATGAAATAATTAAAAAATACCGATGCACACCTTACTCTTTTCTTGCTGGAGCTCGATTTGAATATCTGTCAGTTTGGCCCGGAGCTCTTCATTGGCAGCTTGTAAAGCAGCTAACGCATCAGGTTTTTCTCCCTTAGCTCGGCTGCTGGCACCCTTCTTTGACATTGTGAGAGGATATGACTGGGAGGATGAAGTCCCAAGCAGAGAGAACCTCCCAGTCCCAGGCTTGGGGCTCCTCTTTCCTCCTTCCTTTGTCCTACATTTTCTTGTTCACCTGAAAAACAAAGAAACAAATCGTGAAGGATATCATATTTTCTTTAAATACAGAACATCAAATTTGTAAAACCCACATGTTCACCTGAAAGTTTACAAGGCCTCAGTACAATTCCAGAAAAATTTACTTTAAAAAAATGCACATGTTGAGCTCAATAGATAGAGAATTTAGCATTCTGTGCTGAAACAGCAGGAAGCATCTCTGATAACTCTTCAAAATGCGTCCCATGCTTCTGCACTGTCTGTTCTTAATTATTTTCCATACAAAATCAACCAGATTACCATTCACAGCAAACTGGAAGGGATATCATTACGCTTCAAGTAGACTAATGATTGTTCATTTTTTTTACCATGGAATAAAAATGATAGCATAAAAAGAGAACCCTATAGTATGTGGATAAGTGTGTTAACTAATGATTTTTTGAATAGGCTCATATTGATGTGTGTGTGTGTCTAATGCACTTTAGTAAAAGGGCCCCAAAGTTACTCCAATAAATAGTTAAGCTCTGGAACTCTACTGAAGGTTGTAGCAAAAGCAATTAATGTAAATGGATTTTAAAAAAGGTTAGGACAAATTCCTGGGAGAGGTCCATAACCCTTATTACAGTAGGTCTGGAGAAACCCACTGCTTATCACTGGAAAAGCAGCTTGGAATCTTGCTACTTTTTGGGATCCCACCAGTTCTTCTGACCTGGATTGGCCATTGTTAGAAACAGGATGTTGAGCTACATCGACTCTTGGTGTGACCTAGTATTGCAGTTCTTTTTTTTTTTTTTTAAGTTTTTATTTATCAACATTTTCAAAATAAATTACATGAATACTCTTGATACAGAAAACAAATTGTAGACAATCCTATTGCATTTATAAACTATCAATAAGCTAAGTACAAAAGGTAAACATATTTAAGAAAATTACTTGCCTCAAATTTAAAGTCTACAAAATAGCTCTCATGCATATTCATTGGGGAAATACTGAAAATCCACTGGATTGCAGCCCTCGAGGGCCGAGGTTGCCCACCCCTGATATATAACTTTGTATTTTGCAAAATGTATGTGTAAAACCAGAGCTTTTTCATTGGCACCTTTTTTTCCTTCTTTCCAAAAGTGTCTTATCCATCCCATTTCTCACTCAAAATCTCCCAGCTTGAGCCAAAGCAGCTCATGGACTTTCTGGTTTCAAGGGAAAAAGTGGAGGTTCCTAAATAATTCAGGTCAGGCAGGGAAGAGGGAGGGGTGCCACTAAAAACCAGGGGGCAAAATTTTAAGTCAGAGGGAGAGAGGGAAGGAGGGAGTGGTCTGGTCATGTCGGGGGGGGGGGGGCATGGCACTAGACACCAAGGAAACCTGTTTTTTATTGGGGGGGGGGGGGGTTGGGGCCCAAGCAGACTGCTGGCAACGTTTTTCTTTTTAAAAGTCTCCCTTCTTGTCAGTACCTGAGCCAAACCCCAGTCAGGCACTGACAGGAAGGGTGACATTTCACAGTGAGCTGTAGATTATTGCTGCTATTTTAGCGTAGCAGTAATTTGCATGGACATTGTTTATAGCATAAGCTAAAGACAGTTTGTAAAATAAAGACAACACCCATTCCCTATTCCTGAATTAAAAATATCCATGAATTACCAACTGAAACCTCAAACCTCCCAAGTAGGGGAATTCACAAAGAATTTATATACTCTCTTCTATCACAGGAGTCAAATCTTATCACTGGTTTCCATGATACAGAGAAAAAAAGGAACCAATGGAAAAAAATCCCAACAGGAGAAAAACGATTGGTTCCAAAAATCCTCCCTAACTATCTTTAAACACCAATCAGAAAATAGTGAATGATTGCAATTTAACAAATAGAAAAAAAATGTTTTAAGATAAGGTGAAAGATCAATTTAAAGAAAGAGGATATCCTGCCAAATTTATTTATTTGATAAAACAAGCCCAAAAGCGGGCACAATTTAATAAGAGAGATTTATTTCTGGACACTATCCCAAAGTTAAGGGAAGACACAGTTACCTGTATCATTAAATTTACTAGGATGTCAGGGAAAATTTCTTCAATTATTAAAAAACATTGGAATATTCTACAAACCCCTGAAATATTTAAACATCAGAGACTCATGATATCATATGCCTAGAATAGTAATCTACAAGATAGAATAAATAGAGCTGATGTGTGGTCTGATCATGGGCATCAACAAAGAGGACGTCAGAAATGTGGTAGACATTCGATCTGTTCCATCACAAAAGAAGGGTCGGAATTAATTTGGCAACATGGACAGAAAGTATTACAACTAAAACAGCATACTTCCTGTGAGTCAGAAACTGTGATATATGTGTTCATTTGCCCCTGTGATTTGCTAAATATAGGGCATACATCATGAATGTTTAAGACAAGAGTGGTAGAACATTGATATTGTAATACACATAATAAATCTGAAGCAAAGATGGTGCAGCATTGCCATCAATTGGGACATAGCTTTGGACAATTGAACTGTATAGTCATTGACCAGGTTATAATGGGTATGTTAAAAAAAAGTATTTGGCACAAAGAACAACAATGGATATTTCAGTTGAATACTATGGAACCTAAATAAAAATGTGTAGTGGAATGCACTTTTTAAAAATGTGCTGTGACTTTAAATTGTTCCAGGTATCCAATTGGAGGTTCCATTAGTTGGCGTCTTTTTATGGTCTATAGTCATCTTGGTTTGGATATTTGGATTGTGAAGTTCTTAATATAAACATCTTTCAGAAGCAGCAAGCTCCAGCGAAACAAGGCGCCCTTGTTCAAGATTTCATACGGATCAGGGGGAGTTTGGAGGCCTAGGCTGTGTCACAGCTTTTTTTTTCTTATCGGTATTTGCACCTGCACTACATTACATGCCGGATCCTGTATTGGTTGGTTAAATTGTGTGGAGCTATCCGCTGATTTTCAGAGGCACTTAACCAGTTAGTGACACTGAATATCACCACAAACCAATAAACTGAAAGCTGGCTATTTTGTGGGCAGTTCGGCATTTATATTCAGCACTTAACCACCTAGGGGCCGCTTTTACCAAGCTGCGGCAAAAGGAGGCCTGCGAGCTGAGGCCCCGTTTTACCACAGCAGGTAAAAGGGAAGTCTCTCTTTCCTGCAGGAAATGGCCATGCAGCAAGTAAGCACTTGCCGCACAGCTATTTCAGCAGGAAGCCCTTACCACCACCCATTAAGGTGGTGGTAGGGGTTCCCACCCTAACCCGACAGTAATTGGGCAGCATGTGGCACTGCCCAATTACCGCTGGGTACACTTCAGCGGTACAAAAATAAATATATTTTTGTAGTGCTGGATATGAGAGCGCTAGGGGTGAGAAGTACTGCCAGGCTGCTGTGGTAGCTGTTTAGCGAGCGGTAAGCCTGTGTTGGGCTTACCACCACTTAGTAAAAGGCGCCCTAGGTTAAGTGGCCAAATCAGACCGCATAAAAGTCAGTGCTATCTTTATGCAGTGTCATTTAGATAATTAAGGGTGCGTGCTAGCGTTTTTAGCGTGCATTAAAAATAGGCGTCCACTAAACGCTAAAGACAACCATAGGAATACATTGGCATCTTTAGCCTTTATCGTGCATCTATTTTAATTCATGCTAAAAACGCCAGCACACCTAAGTAAAAGATCCCCACAGTGCTAAATATCGCACTTAACCACATAAAAGATAGTGACTGCATAAACCCAGATTTTCAATGCCAGTGCCCGGATATGGTCCGGCATTGAATATCTGAGAATAACACTGGTGGTGGCTAAAAAATGCTCACTGCCACTGGATGAATATCTACCTCATAAATTTTTCAAAGGAAAAGCTAGAAACGGTTAATGGTCTTGTAAGTAGCTGCAAAGTGCTGATGGGAGAAAAATTCAAAAGACACAAAGTAGGATCTCATCTGATGGAAATTGTGTAAAAACTATAATATTGCTCTAACAAAAAAGCACTGACATCATGATACTAAGAGAACCATGAAGAATGATGAGGTTTTGATCACTCTGGGACATTCCCATTCCAACCAATATGGAGCTTAATGCCAGAAGTCTGGATTTGGCGGTAAAGGAGAAAAACACAAGAACAGCATCAATAACCAAAGTGTCAGTGTTAAGTGATTATTCTGTACATCATTTGGAAAGAGAGAAGATCCACAAACACCAAGAAATGCAGTTAGAGACCATGAAATATATCAGAAAGGAAGAAAAATATTTCCCATCATGCTAAGTGTCTCAGGCCTGATTAAAAGCAATTTCCAAGCACTCCTTGGTAAGTTGCCTATACATATTACATCTTATGAACTCCAGAACAAAGCTCCTTTTAGCACAATGCAAGTATTAATGCAAACACTAGCAATACGTTTTAGAGACAGAGATCATACCAATATACTTTGTCTTTGGAAGTTCATTACTGTCATGGTACATCCCATTAAAATAAATTAACCTGATTGGAAACATTGTCCTCAGCAGAACCTCTTCTACAGAGTATGTACTATATCTTATAACCAAAATATAATTTTCCTTACATAGCCAACTTTATTCCCTCTCTTCTGGATATACTCAGCCATACTTCACACGCTCATACCTGTACACTATACCTTTTAGCAAAGAACACAGGGGTGGAAGTGAACCAAGTCCAAATGACCAGCCCAAAGCACAGTAGTAAGAGCACCAAAAGAAAGTTTATTAGGACCCTACACAATCCGAGTTTTGGCTAAAAGCCTTCCTCAGGGGTCTAAAAACATAAAATACAAAATATGAATGTGCACTATAAAATATAATATATAAAAATATAAAAGTATAAGACATAATATAAAAGGAGAATAAAAAATATATAGGTAGGCTTTTAGCCGGAACACAGATCGTGTAGGTTCCTATTAAACTTTATTTTGGTGCTCTTACTACTGTGCTTTGGGCTGGCCATTTGGACTTGTTTCACTTCCACCCCTGTGTTCTTTGCTTTGCTTTTTTTGTGGAAGACGTGGACCCCCTTCTTGTACACTTTACCTTTTATACATGCATACCTATACCTACTACCATAGCAACACACTTCTCAATCATCCTTACTATCCAGAGGTATTGATAGCTATTTTAAAGTTCAGGTTCTCAGGCCATCTTTTGGGAGGATTTGAAGAACTTCAGTTCCTTGGAAAGACGGCAAGCTTGCATGCTTGTATCTGTCTGTGCAAAAGCTTAAAAATCTCCACAGCAGTAAGACAGCAGTGCATGAATGAGGATACAAAAGGCAGATCTTGAAGTGAATCAGCAGTTTATGATGAATGCACATTTTTAGTATGGAAATATCTAGTTTTGGTTCCTTACTAGGTACAATTATTAATCTTAGAAGTGTCCTCTTTGATGATATTGCTTTAACCTAGTATTGCTGTATGCTGTCTGGGAATTTAAAAGGTGCTTGCGTGACTTGAAATTTGATCTATGCAAACTAGCCATGTTAATAACCACCATGATGGTTATATTAGGGCATTTGAAAATTGCCCCCTCAATGTGGCTAAAAGTATGCATGTTGTTTCACAGTACACGTACTGTGCCCATGGACTTAAAGGGGCTGGACAAGAAGGAGTACTTGAGCACTGAAAATAGAACGTGAGCAGGAATTTCATTCTGAAATCCTCATGTAAATTTGCACCTTCTGTAAAACAAATGTATCATCTGTACGTACAAGTCCAAACTTTCAAAGGGAAACTATGGAGAAAGTTTTCCTTTGAGAATTAGCTTCCAGGTCCAGGGACCTAAAAATCACTGGACCTGCAAGCTCCCTCAACAATTTCAAAATTAGCCCCAAAGGTTTAAACAATTAAAACTGCAAAGAGAATATAATTTACTACTGAAAACTGTTACATACGCTAATAATTACAAAAAATGAAAACTATTTTTCTACCTTTGTTGTCCAAGGATTCTTTTCCATCATAAGGCTTATCAATCTTTCCTTTGTCTGTCTTCTGAATCCTTTACTTGATTTTTTTTTCCATTTTACTCTTCCTTATGTGACTCTTTTCTCCATCTTTCCCTCCCCTTCCACCTCTTGACAATATTCTCTCTCCCATTTCACTTCTCATTTTGCTCTTTTCCACCTTTTTCTTTCTGCTGTCCAATGCCTCTTCAATCTAAGAAACATACAAACAGAGAAAATGATGGCAGATAAGGACAGTAAGGCCCATCTAGTCTGCCCAACTTCATTACCGATGCATAGCCATGGACCTCTGCTGATCTCTGGCATTTCTTTATTACTTTGCATCTAGGGATGTTCTGAGATCATCCCAAGGTTTCATGAGCTAAGCTACCATTTCTAATTCTACTATTTCCAATTCCATGCATCCATCATCCCTTCCACAAAGAAATATTTTCTAACGCTGCTCCTGAGTCTACCTTCTTGGAGCTTTATACTATGACCTCATGTTCTAAATCATTTTCCCTGAAAAATGCTTACTTCTTTGGCATTATTTACACCTTTGACATATTTGAATGTATCCATCATAATCTATCTGTCTCTACTCTCCTCCAGGGTATATATGTTTTAAGCCTTCAGTCTTATCTCATATAGCTCTTGGTATAGATCCTGTTCCAGTTGAGAAGTCGCTCTCTGGTCTGCTTTCAACCTTTCTATATCCTTTCACAAGTATGGCTTCTAGAACTACATAAAATATTCTACTTGAGTACTCACCAGTGCTTTGGAGAAAGGCATCAGACATGTATGTATGGAAAAAGTGTGCAATTTCCTTTCAGATTTTTGGCTATTTTACCTGTTCTTTGGAATTTTATCTACTGTATCTCTCAGTTCACTTTGTTTTCTCTGAAAAATCAAGGATCACTAGATCAATTGCCATATTCACTTTTCCTTCTTTAAAAATTAGGGGCCCTGTTTACTAAGATGCGCTAGAATTTTTAGCATTCGCTAATGCTAGAGACACCCATATATTCCTATGGGTGTCTCCAGTGTTAGTGCATGCTAATTTTTAGTGTGCGCTAAAAATGTTAGTGCACCTTCAGTGCAGCTTAGTAAACAAGGCTCTATAATAAGATCCAGACTGTTAGACAACCTTTTTTCCTTCCAAGCTGCTCACCTTAATACAAATCATTTTATCTACTTCTTTAAATTATTTCCAGTTTTGAAAACACATCAAAACCTACTTATTTAGGAAATTTGTATTACAATCTAATAACTAGCTTGGCTTAGTCTACTTCTTTCAAACTAAAAGGTATATGTATAATTCTTGTTTATAATTTGTATTTCCTGCAAGTGTCCAGCTTCTTTTGAATTGTGATCCGGTTTGAACTGTATTAGCGGAATGCAAGCCATATTGTTAATGTTAATGTTAATAAAAACATTTTAATGCATGAGAACTTTCTAACATTCACAAATTGACTTTACAGGTATTAATTCATATATTAATATGTGCTAAATTGATTTTGTGTTTTCTACCAAACTAAGGAGCCCTTTTACCAAGCCACGCTATAAAGTGGCTAGCACTGTTGTCAGCCCATGGGTTTTCCATGTGCTGCAGCCACTTTTAGTGTAGCAGTAAAATGGATGCATTTCCATATTTTTTAATGGCCGCACACTAATTTCACAATTAAAGCATGACCATTAACGCCGGAGCTCTTAATGACACCTATTTTGTTGGCACTATGGGCTCCCACGCTAACCCCATGGTAATTGGGCAGCATGTGGTAATGTGCTCGTGCTACTCGATTAGTGCAGGGCACACCTACTCTCCACCCACAGTCACTCCTCCCAAAATTAAAAATAAAATAATATTTTTCAGTACAGGATTAGTGCGCACTAGCGCGTCCCACGGCAGTTCTTCTTGCCTCATGGTAGGCATGTGCTAGTGCCTACCATGGCTTAGTAAAAAGGCTCCTAATCTAAATATGTGCTAAAAAATGCTCATTCCTAAAAAGCATTATCTCCTTTTTGTACTGGTTATACCTCTAACTTTGTACCATAAATTCCCCTATGGGTTTGGCTGCCTGTTACACTGCTTCTAGTAGATTATCAGATGTAGTCAGCTCATGGTGTTCCTCTTTTTCAATGCACACTGGTATCTCCCTTCCATCGTATACCTTGCCCTTAGATTTCTCAACCAAATCACAGGATCTTGCCTTTTTGTATTGCGCCTTAACTGCCAATCACTTCATCATTTCTTAAATTTTCTTAGATCGCTTGTTCTGTTTAATCTCTCAGGGGTATTCCCTCTGTTACAGGTCTTATTGTCATCCATAAAAAAGCAAACCTTTCCTTCAATCTCCTCAAAAATACTGCTCACAAAGACACTGAACAGAGCTGGTCTCTGGACCAAATTCTGAGGCAATCCACAAATCACTTTTTTTTACTCAGAATAAATTTCATTACATATTACCTTTTATCTCCATAAATCAGTTTCTAATCCAGTCAGTAATATTTGGACTCACCCTCGCTTTGATCAATTTATTTATGAACCTATTATTTGGGACAGTATCAACATCTTTGCTTTCTACCCAATTTCAATTCTCTCCTAGTTCTCCCCCCGGCCTCAATAACCTTTCCCCAAATGCTCCCCATCCTCAGTGCTCCCCAGTCTCAATCTCCCTCCATTAACTACTAGTGGAATTTAGGGGAAAAAACTGCTGCACCACGAAATCTGAGGTCCTTTATTGTGAATGCAAACATTACCCAACATGGTGCCTTATTTTGCCCTGTGGCTGCTTCAGAGGTTCAGACACAACAAGGTGTATGTCTTCTCATGCTTCAAAATCCTCACACAGGTCCTTCTTCAAAAGGAGAGTCATAATTATGCAAATGAAGTAGCCAGGTTTTTTTGAAATGCTAAACAGTCAAACTGCATGACAACTGTGGCTTTCCTATGTTTTAAGGAACTTGTTAGGATTTTGATGTTATTAGGTGAAGCCTGAGAATGCATACACACACCCGTTGTGTCCGTACTTCCAAAACAGCTACAGGGCAAAATGTGGTGTTAGGTAATTTTTGCTGTTCATCACTTTTATTAGTGCTGCTTGCTATTTTGTTTCATGGATGTTTTGTGAGCTGACTGTGCCTCCTGATTGGTCTACTTCACCAGTGGAACTTAGCCAATATTGTATGTGAAAAGATCACAAAATCAACTCAGTGCATGTTCACTGTCCCTGTGGAAGTTCTGCTGTCGTTGCCCCTCTCACTCTTTGTTGTGTCTGTCCTATTTCAGAAACTAGTGATACAAATAGAGAAGGTAGTAAGACCACTATAGGGAAAGTAGGTGAAGGCCCATGAACATTTATTTATTTTGCATTTATTTATTGGGATTTATTAACTGTCTTTATGAAGGGATTCACCCAAAGTGGTGTACAGTAGGTACAGTTTAACATAAATTTTATAATTTTGTTAACAGCATAACAATAGTAAAATAACCAAGAATAAACATACATACAATAAATGAGGTAAACTTAAAAGCAGTAAACTGAAACCTAATAATAGAACTACCGTGAAACAGTATCAAAAATATACATGCTATTGGAATAGCCCTTTGACACAGTAGATGAGTTCTGCTGTGGAAAGGTTCATATTTATGACTGCCATTTAGAAATCCTGTGTCTGAATTCAAGGCTTGCTAATTTTAGGCCACTGTCAAACGCTGGCGCCATGTTCCTGTACCTGACACCTCTGCAACTTTCACACAAGGATTATTTACACATGCTTCAGTATGGGTTCTATAGAACTAAACAGAAAAAAAAACCAACATAAGAATATGTAACAAAATGATTTTTAATTCCAGTGGTTCTGATGGAGAAACTAGGTGGCACTTCTGTAATTAATTCCTCATAGTGAGCAGGACTTCTAGCCTTTTCACTCCCTCTACAGCAGACAGCACAAGGATGTCACTCTATAGGAAAGATAAGAACAAAATAAATTAGTATAGAAGAACATTAAACCTTCATGAAACAGCCTATAGTAGGGATAGTATGAAGACTGACTACATCAATTTTATAATGCAATCAGAGGAGGATGGAGTAAGTGGCTGAGAATGGGATGGAATACCCATTGTAAATTCAGAAGAAGCTGAAAGCATAATACTATAACAAAGGGAAGAGCCTGAAGTAAAGGTCAAATACACAGCTACCCTTTTGAACAAAACACAGGGCTGTGCATATTGTTTTTTGTTACTTCAGTTCATGGGATTCTGAGGGGCTTTCATTTCATTTAATGCCTTTTATCATGTTGTTTCCATTTTAGACTGCAGTATAATGAAAAATTAGAAAAAAACAAAATAATTCAGAAATGAATTTCTCTGACATTTTGTCCTCTTCTTTCAAATTCAAATAAAAGAAGTCTGATTTTTGTTTCAGAATAAATACACAGGCTAATATATAGCTAATACAGATGGCATTTGTGCCTTGGTCTTCATCCTTAGTCCTCCAGGGCCACCAACAGGTCAAGTTTTCAGAATAACCCTAATGAATATGCCTATTGCCTCCACTGAATAGATGTTCACTTAAAATATCGTGAATATCTGATCCACTGGGAGAGAAGTCCAAGGCACGAGCGTCTTCCAGTGCCAGATTCTATAAAGGTCACACAAATTTGTACACTAAACTTTGAGTGTGATCCTGAAAGTTGCATGTTTAGGTATGGACCCTACAGTGAATTAAATGGGGAATGCGTATGCTTTTTATACAAAGTCATTTGGATATTACAAAAATGTGCACAAATTAGCTTACACCCAAAAACCCCACCAGTGGGTTCGTATATCAGCCCCCAGGAAAAGAAATCCATGAATACACAAAAAAAGTTTAGAAGACCATAGGACTGTAGTAAAAAGAACACCATAAAATCATTTGGGTCAATAATAAAACCATGGCCAACAATTTTTTTTAAAGTTAGGTGCAGCATTTAAATTCTTCATGTATATTCTGCATCACTGTCCATAGATACAGCAGCACTAAATGAACATGTAGGGTGATGACTGGCATCACTAAACTGATAGCAGGGATATTCAACTGTGAATCATATAGTTGAGCGGTGTAAGTAAGAAGACTTTTTTGCTGTTCTAACAAACTATCTCCCAGATTCTATATATGGTGACTAAAGTTGCATGCGCATATTTGGCAATGTGGCCAAATTACATGTGCAACTTAATTGTTTAAGAAGCTGACAGGCGCCACTAGTTTGTCAATTTCAAGGAATTATCAGCACTAATTGACACTAATTAGAATTTATGCGCACAACTATAGTGGTGAGCATAGATTCAAATGTGCGGATCTCAAAAGGGGGTGTGGCCACGGGAGGAACATGGGTGGGTCATGGGAATTTCTAGAAATTACACACAGTTATAGAATACGTCTGATCTGTACCTAAGTTAAGTGAGGGCACTTACATCAAGTTTTAGTTGAGGTAAATGGTTGCGCCTAAATTTAGTTGCAGGTCTGGGTGGTACATGTAGCCTATAAACTGTGTATTCTATAAACTGCTCCTAACGTTAGGTACAGGATATAGAATAGCGCTAAATATTGCTGTATAATTGAACAGAATGCCCTCACTCCACCCCAACACTATAGGGCAATCATATAACTGGGTGTGTCCATTTAGGTACCCTGAGGGCACACCATAGAAGCCTATTCTATAAAGAAACCTAGGCACCTAGGTTCCATGTGCCAGAATATTAGCACAAGCTAGTATTGCCATGTCTAATGTTTAGGTGCTCATGCTTACATGTACTGTTAAATGTATAAACACCTTTAAACACCTGGCCCATTGTCCCCATCCATAAAAGTAACACTGACTTATCCCCAGAGTCTGATTACCTCAGAAAAATCCTAGAACATGAAAACAACGTAGCATCCATGCATACTAAAACAGTAAAGAAAGAATAGAAAAAAATGATTCATAGGAAAGGAGAAAAGAGCATACCACATGTACCCACCTGGGGCATGCCACCCTTGTCCACTATTACAGGCAGTGAGGTACCCCTCTACCCTCCAGGGGATTCTTCCTGTAAGGAAGAAGGAAAGAGCCTCCACTAATTTTCCACAGCAAATGTGAAGTGGTTAGCTTTAACTGTGAAGGAAAAAGTAGCATATTTCTACATTTATGATATGACTATTTAATAAACTATGAACAGTCCAGCTGTTGTAAATTCAAGACCCCCCCCCCCCCCCTTCAAAGATAGACTCTGGAATTCGTTGCCGGAGAACGTGGTATGGGCGGTTAGCTTGACGGAGTTTAAAAAGGGGTTAGATAGATTCCTAAAGGACAAGTCCATAGACCGCTATTAAATGGACTTGGAAAAATTCCGCATTTTTAGGTATAACTTGTCTGGAATGTTTTTACGTTTGGGGAGCGTGCCAGGTGCCCTTGACCTGGATTGGCCACTGTCGGTGACAGGATGCTGGGCTAGATGGACCTTTGGTCTTTCCCAGTATGGCACTACTTATGTACTTATGTACTTATGTACTTATCATCTATCATTAAACTATTGCCACTGTGTAAAATGTAATATGAACAAGAAAATAGCAGAAAGATGCTAATTACTACTATGACTAGGAGTAGCCCTAAGAGGACACTAAGCTGATAAAAGGGCTTGAGATGCAGGAGATGTTTTCCTCAGAATCACAAAGGCAATGGAGAAAACCAAATAATGACTCCTGTTTTTATAGCCCATATAAGGTCTCAAAGGATGGAAGAAACGAATTAGACTGTAGCATTTTGATATACATTTCACAGAGCTAATTGGTCATTGGGTCATATAGTGCTATATTCAGTAAATGGCACCCAGATTTGGGTGCTGGGAAAAATCAGCACTCGTGCTATTCTATAAAGGGCACTCTGGGATAAGCGTCTTTTATTGAATAGCACATATTGCTGATTCCCATGACTAAAATAAGGCACCGGGACAGACGCCTACCGAAACCAAGTGTAAATCCTGGCATGCAGCTTGGGTGCGCATCTCCCCAATTCTGTAATACTGTGTGCAACATTTGGGAATGTCCATGACCCATCCATGCCCCTCCCATGGCCACACACCCTTTGGGGTTGCTCCAGTAAGAATTTAGGCAGAATTCGTTATGGAATTGTGCATAGGCAATTGTGCATGTGATTCTAAATCAGTGCCAATTGATGCCAATAATTGATTGTTAGCAGCCAATTATTGAGTGTTAATGGCTCAATAACTAATTTAGATGCATGTTCAACGCAGAATTATGCCCAAATTTGGGTGACCTTTGTAGAATCCAGGGGATAGTGGCCCTGTCAATATAAGAAGTACAGGAGGTAGAATGTTATTCTCAGTCTAAGTGACTTTTATTATTAAGGGCTCATTTTCATACTCGTGCGCCAGGACAGTCATGTGTTTTCCTACCTTGTGCTAGGTTGATTAGTAACATGCAGCATAGTTTCTTTCTCCACATGCTTCACACAGGATATTTTTCTTCTGTTGATACTTGCCAGTATCTAGTACCAGTACTTTTATCCCCTGCATAGTTCCCTGGGAAGGCGAGGGGCTGGATTAGGGAACAGAGTATCTCTTCTCTGATCTGTCTGTTTCAGCCTCATCCTTCCCCTCCTATTCCCTAGAAAAGAGATAAAAGAAGGGGACTGGAGGGTGAGGAAGAACTACAACAAGAGATGGGATTAGGGAATAAAGTAGCCATTGTCTTCTCTTACTACTACTACTTATCATTTCTATAGAGCTATTAGACGTATGCAGTGCTGTACACTGGACATGAAGAGACAGTCCCTACTAGACAGAGTTTACAATCTAATTAGGACAAACAGGACAAATAAGGGACATACAGCCTCAATTCCTTCTGTCCTGTTCTATGCATGCTGCCTGGAAGGAAAAAGGTTCCTTTCTGAGTGAGATTTGGGATGCCACCCTGTGCTACAGCATGGACACACAGTTCTGGTGTCTCAATCAGGGATGTTTTAATGATATACAAGGCCCTGGGCAGACTTTTAAGGATGGGCCCCCTCACTGGCTCCACACACCCCAGCAACTGCCTAGCACATTTCTATGGTCCTCTGATGTCTGATGTTGGAATGGTGGTGAAGTGATTGAGGAACAGGCAATAAAAACCATTCATTGATGCCTGCCTTTAATTTTTTTTCTTGAGCAGCACAGAACATGGCAACGTCTGCCACTGACAGAACGAGAAAAATAGCCGGCTGTGGTCCTGGTCCCTAGTGATGGTTTAGTGCAATGCACCCCCACAAAGAAAACATGCAGTAGGCAGCAAAACTAAAAGGAATTTCCCTGAAAAAGAGTTTCTTGTATTATTCAAACACTCTATGCCATTGCTGTAGTAGCAGGTGATCTTCTGAGCCTTTTTATGTCCATTAGCAGGTGGCTGCTTATTAGAGGGAGACTCTAGAAGGCAATCCACATCATTGTAGGTGTTCTTTCACCCTGTAACTAGCCTCACCTGTTGTGGCTGATGGCCACTGCGTTGTTCTGTCCAAAGACAACTGCAGACATATTGAGACTTCAGCATGAAAAGCTGTCAAAATGTCACTGTTACTCTAACACTACAGCAGCACTTACCAAACATTCTGGTGCCACATGAACATGCATGACCCCCCTGGAGGCATTGGCCAATGAGGTCTATATGAAGGCCCTACCCAGGTCGTGACTCTTAATGTGGGTTCATGACCTCATTTAGGGTTGCAACACATAAGTTGGGAAGCCATGTGATACAGGGTGCTCACAGAGGATAATCAGATATCAGTTTCATTCAGAATCAGAACTGACAGTTTTCTTATGCTTTTTGGTTTGTTTCCTCTCCTATTAGTTTCTTTTACTTTGTCTTGAGAAGAGCAATTCTATAACATGGCACTCAAATTTATGCCTCTTTTAAGTGTGCAGGTGTATAGAATACTGTCACTTTCACAGGTAAATGTACACTCATGCATGTAAGTGGCACAAAACACCTAAGCACTACTCTGTAAGGGGGCGGGTCATAGCACGAAAATGCAAGGGAGGCATTTACATGGGCAGAGCGTGCATGGGAAGGGCATAGGCGGGACTGCCACTTACAGAATACAGTAAGTTATGTGAATCCTTGTCACTTTTAGGCACCGACAGTTACACAAGATCTACGATTGATATAACTGTGGGCACCTAACTATAAGGTACATTGATACCAGGTTACACTGGTAATCTGGGCACCAATCTACCGTCATAGATACAGCATCAGAGTGCCTAAATGGAGGTGCCCGCTTATAGAACTGCCCCCTAGTGTCCAAACGCTCTCTTAAAATAACCCTCAGTACTGACAACCCCCATTTACCAAGCTTATCTTAACAGCAGTTTGCAGCAAAAGGTTGAGAACTATACATGATCATTCAAACTTGTCCGTGATACTTCATAACACCTTCACACTTTTAGGAGACAGATGTTATTAGTGCATTATGGCCTTACCACATAGCCCACTATTTTTATGAATGTTACATGGCCTTAGTGTAGTCCTTAAGTTCTAGTGTAGAGTTTTCTAAGGACCTGATTCACTTAGGTCCTAAACAGAGTTGTTCATATTTAAGCACCGTGGTCAGTGTTTCCTTTAAATGCTAGTCAGTGTGTTAAACATATGCCGGAATATTAAGCATTACCGATATCTAGATATCAGTGCACAATATTTAAGTATAACAGGTACCACCAACGTTATGCAGATAATGATGATATTCAGCACCATTATCCAGATGGTCAGCTATTTGTATTGTTTATCTATTTTAGATTTTGTGTTTTATTGTGATCCCCCAAGGATGGTAGATTGGTGGAATAATTTTTTAAAAATAACTTAGGACAGCTATCCGGATACTTTGCTGCACCACAAAAGATTCACCCCCACATCACCCTGTTGCTATCTGGATAGTGTCAGGGATATCTGCAATAATTTCCAGTGCCATTAGCTGGATAATACCACTGAGAAGAATGACTTGTCCTGGTTGGCGTGACTTCCACAGGTAACAGCATCAGCTATCAGGATAAGTATCTTTTAAAATTGGTCCTTAATATTTCTAATAAAGAAATATGATTGACTGAAACATAGCACATATACATCTAAAAAGGTATGGAATCTTTATCATTGATTTAGCTGGTTTTACATTTCAGTGATGGTAATCCTGTCCTGGTCTATCACGCAATACCTGCAGTCGCTTAGATTGGTAGCCTGAGCACAGATTTCACTTTATGCTTTGAGGTTTATCAGACAGAGTGTTAGCAAGAAAAGTCCCACGCAGAAGAACTACTGGTTAACTGGTTCCTCATATGAGAAAAGGTTAAAGAAGTTAGGCTCTTCATCTTGGAAAAGAGATGGCGGAGAGGAGATATGACTAAGGTCTACAAAATCCTGAGTGGTGTAGAACGGGTAAAAATGAATCGATTTTTCACTCTTTCTAAAAGTACAAAGACTAGGGGACACTCAGGGGTCCTTCTACTAAGCCTCGGTAAAAAGTGGCCTGTGGTAGTGTGGGCGCATGTTTTCGGCGTGCGCTGGGCCATTTTTTACCATGGTTGGGAAAAGCATTTTTCAATAAGCAGTAAACGGCTGTGCACTACAGTTAAAAGTGACACGCGGCTATTTGCTGCTTGAGCCCTTGCCACCACTCATTGATCTAGTGGTACAGGCTCATGCGCTACTTGTGTGGTAATCAGGCAGCGTGCGCCAGTATGGCCACGCTGCCGATTACTGCTGGGAACACCCCCCATGATAGAAAATAGAATTATTTTCTACCATGGGAAACAGCATGCATCAACTTTAAAAGTACTGCAGGGCACCCACGCTACCCCTGTGGTTGTGCCGATTTGGTGCATGCTACCCGTGCATTAGCCCTACCGCTGCTTAGTAAATGGCCCCTCAATGAAGTTACATGGACATACTGGATTGGACACTGTTGGAAACAGGATACTGGACTGGATGGATCATTGGTCTGACCTAGTATGGTATTCTTATGCTCTTATGTATTTTGAAATGAAAGATGGAAATTTTATATTTCATTTAAGTAGACAAAAACTGATGCTGCCTGCTGAATGAATACATTCCATGATGTCTGTAAGAGCTGAGTTCAACGATTCTAACTTCTTAAAACTAAAGTTAACCTTGGAATAGAAGGCATAAAATTATGTTTGTCAGGTCCGGTGTTGGCAAGTTGACAACTAATTACATCATAAACCAACCTTAGAAGACATTTACCAGGCTTATCATGCAGTCTGCCTACCTTTGGCTTGTAATTCAAAACCATTCCTAATTGGAAAATGTGTTTGCTACCTGAAGGTTTCTGAAATCAATACTGCGATATACAGGCTGTAATTAAAAAATCTTCAATATCTGTAGTATAAATTCTCTTCCTAGCCTCTTATTGAACTGCTAATGGTTAAACATTTGATAAATAAGACAACTCTAGATGACGAAAGGTTATAATTACCTTATAAAATATCACTGAAGATTGTGTTCATAATTGCAGGTTTCTTCTACACATTGCACACTGTTCAATGTACACATACATGTACTAAATCTTTATAGTATATATTTTAATATTCCTGTACATTCCCTAAACTCTAAGATTCAAAAATAAGTTTTTGGATTGTCAAATAATGCCAAAGTCCTTCAATCACATATACAAATAATTCTTAGAGGGGCATAATCGAACGCAAACGCCCATCTCCATGGGCAACTATCTCCAAGGACGGGTACGTTGAAGGGGCGGGACAGACCGTATTTTCGAAAAAGATGGACGTCCATCTTTTGTTTTGATAATACTGGTTGGTGCCGGGCAAATGCATCGGATTTGGGCAGATTTGAGCTGGGCGGTATTGGTTTTCAGCGATAATGGAAACTGAAGCCGCCCAGCTCAAAAACGAACAACTCCAAGGCATTTGGTCGTGGGAGGGGCCAGAATTCGTAATGCACTGGTCCCCCTCACATGCCAGGACACCAACCAGGCACCCTAGGGGGCACTTGTAAAAAGTAAAAAAAAAAATTTAAATACCTCCCAAGTCCATAGCTCCCTTCCCTTGGGTGCTCAGCCCCCCAAATCCCCCCCAAAACCGACTCCCCACAACTCTACAGCATTACCATAGCACTTATGGGTGAAGGGGGCACCTAGATGTGGGCACAGTGGGTTTTGGGGGCGGTTTGGAGGGCTCCCATTTACCAGCACAAATGTAACAGGTAGGGGGGGGATGGGCCTGGGTCCACCTGCCTGAAGTCCACTGCACCCACTAACAACTGCTCCAGGGACCTGCATACTGCTGTGATGGAGCTGGGTATGACATTTGAGGCTGGCATACAGGCTGGCAAAAAATAGTTTTTAAAGTTCTTTTTTTTTGGTGGGAGGCGGTTAGTGACCACTGGGGGAGTCAGGGGAGGTCATCCCCGATTCCCTCCGGTGGTCATCTGGGCAGTTGGGGCACTTTTTGGGGACTTGTTCGTGAAAAAAAGGGTCCAAAAAAAGTGGCCCAAATTCTCGCTTCTGCCGCCCTTCTTTTTTCCATTATCGGCCGAGCGCGCCCATCTCTCCATGGCCGATAAACACGCCCTAGTCCCGCCTTCACCACGCCTCCGTCAACTTTGTTCGTTCCCGCGACAGACTGCAGTTGGAGGTGCCCAAAATCGGCTTTCGATTATACTGATTTGGGCGCCCACGGGAGAAAGGCGCCCATCTCCCGATTTGGATCGAAATATGGGCGTCTTTCTCTTTCAAAAATAAGCTAGTAATCTAATTGTTTTAACTTTATTTTTATGCAGTTAACTAAACGATACAAACAAGTATAGCACTCGAACAGGAAATATTAGGGCAACGGTAAGTTCATCATTAAGGAAATCATTGTACAGCAAGAAATAGTTTTTTTTTTTAAAAACAAAAGTCTAACATTGAAGTTCACTAACCTGCAAATTCTACATATGGGGCCAGATTATATAAATGGTACATGAAAAATGCATGCGGAAAAAACTTCCACCTAAACATATTCTATAAGCAGCACCTAGATTTAGGCGTGGTATATAAAATACGCTTAGTTAATATCTCTGCATCTAAAACTATGCCCTTCCATTTACACTAACGAAAATGTGACAGAAATTCTGGCGTGTAGATTTAGGCACACAGGGCCATATTCTATAACAATGTGTGTAAAGTTTGGATTACCCACAAAACACCAATTTCCCCACCTATAACCATGTCCCCTTTTGCCTGCACACATTAGAAGTTAGGCACATTGCATTACAGAATATGCCTAGCGAGTTGTGGGCGTAAATTCTAATTATTGCCAATTAGTGCTCATTATTGTTTTAAGTGCTGTTATCAACACTAATTAGCTTGTTAAGCCAATTAAGTTATGAGCATTGCTATAGAATATGCCTAGATTTCAGCGTGGATCTCTAGGTGTGCTTTATAGAATCCGGGGGATGGTGCTCAAATCCTTGTGTGTAAATTTGGGCATGCGCTCAATTTGTAAATGCAATTTAACTGAATAACGAGCCAATTTGTACCAATAATTGGGTGCTAACAATTATTGGTGCTACTTGACAATTTGAATTTATGTGCACATCTTCCAAGTCAGTATTCTTTAAGGATGCACATGTAAATTTTTATGAGCAGATCTGAAAAGGGGGTGTGGCCATGGAATGGACAGGGGCGGGTCAGGGGTATTCCTAGATTTTGTGCACAGTGTTATAGAATATGGCAGATCTGCACCTAATTTAGGCACAAGGAGTTACATCAGGTTTCAGTTGTTGTAATTTTTCATGCCCAAAATTGGGTGCAGATCCCGGTGCTAACACTATTCTATAAACGGCATCCAACTCAGCACTCAATGCACAAGACATCTCAGCATATTCATGATTATCTATCAGGCCCCATGCTGATCTTATTTGTCTTACTGAAACTTGGCTCCTTCCAGGAAAAGAGGCCTATGTTTTTCAATGCCTCCATACAGATTACTCAGTCCTTTATTCCACACGTCTAACGAAGCATGGTGGAGGACTTGCTATCACTTCTTCAAGTGCTGTTGTTGCACCTTTCCTTACCCAGAAATTACTTCTGGCTGAGATTTGTGGAAACAGTCATCTACTGCTTCTGTTTTGCTCCCCCCCCCCCCCCCCCCCCGTGCAGCAGAATGGGACCTGGTTTATCAAACCTTATCTGATGTCATTGTTAGATTTCCGAACCTGATTATTATGGGAGACTTCAATATCCATGTCGATCTCAATCACCCTAGATCTGCCTGTTCACTCTGAAGTCACACCGTGGACCTGATGCTTACCCATTCTCTAACTTCCATCTCTCTCACCATCCTTAATTCCACACAGTGTCTTGGTCTGATCACTGTCTTCTATCTTTTTATCTAACAATTTCCCTTCACTTCTCTTCTATCACCCATTTGGGTCACTGGAGAAGGCACCCTCATTTGGTAGACTAAAATATACTTCCCTTTCTTGCACCACTATATCCTACTGATTTTCAAACCTTATTGATAGATGCACAGCTACAGTGCTGGGACTCTTTACTTCTTAGTACCTTGGACTCCGTGGCCCCATTTCATTTTTGTAAGCTCTTGAACCGACAGGAAACAGACAGGTAGGATGAGCTGAATGTGCCTGGAGAAAGAATAAGCCAGTTGAAACCTATCAGATCTACAGTGCAAATCAACGATTCTATACTAATGAAGTGAGGAAGGCCAAAAGATCTTTTTTCTCTGATCTGTTTAAAAAATCATCAAACGTAGCTATGCAACAACTTCTTACCTTCTCTAGTCTTACTAGGACTTGTTCTGTAACCCTAGTGACAGTCTGCCGCAGCAGAGGAACATTGAAATCCCACGAAAATAGACAAACAAAAAAAGTGGGAACTAGACCAGGCTGTCCAGGAATAACACGGAGACTTCTAATGATGATAAAACCTTTATTTCAGAGACTCGATACAGACCTGTGTTTTGGTAGTGAGCCTGCTTCAGGAGTCTTCATATAAAAATATGTAAATCACAAATGGATAATCATGAATTGTAACACAAAAACAGTGAAAGAAACAGCAAGTTATCTCTTCCTGGACAGCCTGGTCTACTTCCCACTTTTTTTGTTTGTCTGTAACCCCTAGTAAAAGCTCTCCTTCACCAGATTCCCTAGCTGAGGCCCTCATGATCCAAAGCCCCGCGCTGTTCCAAACAGTGCTCTAAAAATAGCGCTGGAACAGCGCAGGCTTTTCTGCATCGATGATCAAAGATAATGCATGCAACTTTAAGCAGCGCAATTATCTCTGATCAAGGGGTAGAAGTGAGGGAGAATTGTACCTGAGCATGCGCTCAGCACAATTCTCCCGCACTTGTTTGACAGGTCTGGGCTGCTAAAAGCCCAAACCTGTCAAACACAAGGGCTGGAGGTCCATGGGACCACCAAGCCCTGACTACCCCTGCCCCGAGCAAGGCAAGACGATCTCACCCCCCCCCCCCCCAAGTTCAGGGAGGGCTGGAGATCCGGTGGGTCTCCAGCCCCCCAAACCCCCAGAAAATATCAAGTGGCCGCCGGCAGCCAAACCCTCTCCCACTCTCCCACCCAGCAAGTGATGGGGGGGGGGGCTGGAGGTCCACCTCAACTCCCCCCCCCCGCGTTGTCGTACCAATCCCTGGTGGTCCAGCATGAGTAGGAGTAGTGACAACCCCCTCCCTTCCCCCCTACCCTTCCCATCCTCCCACCCAGCGAGCGAAGTCACCCCAACTCCCCCCCTCCAGCGTATACCAATCCCTGGTGGTCTAGCGTGAGTATAAGTAGTGACAACCCCCCTCCCGGCCCTTCCTACCTTTGGTTGGAGGAGGGATGCAGCCTGCCTCCCTCCTCTTCCAGTGGATGACACCGCAAAATGGCAGCGCCCAGCCCCGCCCATTGCATCCTGGGATGCACGGGGTGGGGCTACAGACCATGTAAGGGAGTGATTCCCTTACATGGTTTGTAGCCCCGCCGTCGCTCGCTGGGTGGGAGGGTGAGAGGGGGTTTGGCCGGCAGCGGCCACTTGACATTTTCTTGGGGTTTGGGGGGCTGGAGATCCACTGGATCTCCAGCCCTCCCTGAACATGGGGGGAGGGTGGGTTCGTTGAGGGGGACCGGAGGTCCACCGGACCTCCAGCCCCCTGTTCGCGTTTGCTTTGGGGGGGAACGGGGGCCTGCCAGCATGCAACTGCATGCTGGACAGGGCTCACCATTCCTCCCCAATGATCGGCGCAAACCTTAATGCCAGCTCGGAGTTGGCGTAGATTTTGCCACGGCCAGCAACCCAATCTTTGGCGCGCTGGACGCTGATCATTGGGGATAAATGCGTTAAGCGCTGATTAGCATGCATTTGCAAGCTACTTGCACTGAGAGCCCTGTTTAGCATGCATTTGCCTGCTACTTGCGCTAAGAGCCCTTGAGTGCATTGTTTCACGCGCTCAAGGGCTCTGATCATGGGTTGGCAGCAAACTCCAGCGCTAGTATGGCGTTAACAGCCTCTAGTGCTGGAGTTTGCTTTTGATCATGAGGGCCTCAATATTTCTGTTCTAAGGTCCATCTGCTACATAAAAAAATGACATTCCTCATCATCTATAGTCTTGCAGTACACATTGAGCAGCCTGTATATCAACGCAGAAACACAGTGGCAGGTTAGGTAATGCAACAAATATTTTGTCTACACTTTCACTATGAAGGTGATAACACTGACTCAGACACTGAGGCAAGACCCAGTGGCCAGCAGCCTCAGTAGCCACAGGAGCAGCTGGAAGAGGGGGCAGCGGCAGACACAGCAGCACCTGTACCTTCATAGGGTAGCAATAGGGGTGCAGAGCACACACAGCAGGATAGCATACAGGAGCACCCTGCAGAGGAGACAACTGAGCAGGCCACATTGTTGGATGAACCCCTCCCCCCACCCACACACAGGCATTTGCACGTGGGGCCAGAGACAACACAAGGAAGCTGGCAAGGAGCCCCAGCCCACCCAGAGGGGGTCCCATCGGCAAATGCGACAGGTGGTCCAGCTGGCAAAGCAACTGCTGATGCAGAACCAGGGGGTGGCGGAGTACCAGTAGCAAAAGCTGGAGTTGCTATGCCAGGGGTCCAGGCACAGCAGGATATGGCTGAACAGCAGTGCCTCATGTGCCAAGAACAGCAGCAGACCACAGAAAACATCTGGCAGCAGCTCCTGGGGAGCCATCAGGATCTCCAGGCCTACACAGCCACCTTGTCAGCCACAGAGGGCAGTGTTGCTGCTGCTGCACCACCACCTCCCTCCAGCAGGCCTGCTCCATCTCCAGGCTAACCACCGGCCAAACGTGCCAGCATAGATACCCCAGCACACATGCCCTGATCACCAACCTTGAGCTAGGGTCTCATAGGAGGCCCGCACACCCTAGCCAGGTGCATGTCCATGCAACACCTCAGACTCCTGACCATCCAGTTGGCCATGTTTCTGAGGGGCAGCTGAGGCAGCAGCCATGTCAAGTGGCAATGAGAGTGAGGACAGTGTGAACCCCACAGGGGAGGATGAGGACTCTACATCTGCAGCTGGGAGGGCCAGCATGCCTGCAGAAGCTCATGGACAGGGGGAAGAGGTACATCCCAGAGAGAACGGGGATGGGGGAGCTGTGGGATGCTACAGGATTAGCTGTTCACTGGGGGAGGGGGGTATGATGGGGAGGGGTTGTATGATGGAGGAGGGGGGTTATTGGGGAGTCTGATGGGGAGGGAAAGGGGAGGAATGTGATGGGTGTATGCACAGAGAGGGTGACAGTGGTTTGTGTGTTAGCACAATAAATGATATTTACCTGCACTAGAAATTGGTCTGGGTCAGTCTTTCTCTGGATTGGACCCCAGCTGGTGATGACTTTATTCATCTCTGTGGGTGGGATGGAGGGGGCTTTTCATCCTTGGCATCTTCGGCCTGCTGCTGGGGTTGCTGTCCCTCTTCTGGCAGTGCCTGTCTTCTTCTCAGAGCCAGGTTGTGCAGCATTCAGCAGGCCATGAAAATTTTGGCTACCATTTCAGTCCTGTAGACGAGCTTCCCTCTAGACTGATCGAGACATTGGAACCTATTCTTAAGCTGTCCAAATGTCCATTCAATTATGATGTGTATTGTTGTAGTCCTCTTCTGCCACAGTTTGGGGATTGACAATGGGGGTCATGAGCCAGGTTCATTGTGGGTATCCTCTATCACCAATAGAGGGAAGAATGGGAGACAATTGTGTATAGGCTGGTCTTCTGACCTTGTGGTGGTGTGTGTGGGGGTGGGGTGGGGTGGGGGGGAATTGCATAGGCACATAGAGGGAGGCAATGTGTAGACAGTTGGGGAGGATCCCTGTAGCACTTACCTAGGAGCAAGCCGCCAGTGATCTTCCCATGGTTGAGCCTCCAGTAGATCCCAACCTGCATATTCACAGAGTGGAAGGCTTTGTGATTTTGGTAGGTGGCCTTGCGTGCCGGGGGGGGGGGGGGGGTGGTGGTTCTGAGCACGATGTGTGTACAATTGATGATGCCTATGACCAAGGGGAAGCGGAGGAGGTGTGGGTGAGGAAGTCATCAAGGAACTAGGTGAGGCAGTTTGAGATGGCAGGCTGTGTGAGACCCACGTTGACCCCTTACACAGACTGGAATGTGTCAGTGGCTAGAAATGCAAGGGAGGTGGTGGTGACCTTGAGGTGGACAGGGATGGGAATGTGTGGTTGTGGCTGGGGAGATGAGACACAGAGGAGGGAAGTCAGGGAATGTAAGGGTGACAAGGTTCAGATTAGGGCAAACAAACAGTAACACAGCACTCAGCAACTCCACTATCCAACTCCACAAAATTGCAAATGGGTTAAAAGACAAGTTATCTCTTATCCTAAACGCTGTTAAAACAGGTCTAACTGCAGACATTTTTCTTCCTGCCAGTAACAAATCATTTTACTATCCGTTATGGTCTGGAAACAACCATTCTGTAAATCTGTCCACATAATGCCTATGGAATGCGTTTTAGACTGTTTTTTTTTCCTTTCTTTGGATATTTTTCTGTGAGAAAAATGTATAACCGCCATGTTTTCCTCTTTCGAAAATGAGCCCCATGGTGTTCATAGAGGCCTGATACAGATTGTTTTTCAGTAAAAATAAACTTATTGTAACATAATCATAGATACATAAATAAAATTAAAATGACCACAGAAAACTTTAAATCAAACAAATGGTTGAACAATCAAATAATAAGTGGTTGATTGAACAATTAAATACATTAAAAATACAGATTCCTCCAAATTCTATGTATGGCAAATTAAGTTGTGAATGCTAATTTGGCTGCATGGCCAAATTACATGAACAACTTAATTAACAAGCCAATCAGTGCCGATAATTGGTATTTAACAACCAATTAGCAGCACTAATTCACTTTAATTAGAATTAACCCACACAACTTTCTAGGTGTATTCAATAACGCAGTGCGTGTAAATTCTAATGTGAGTAGTAAAAGGGCTTGGAGTTTTAAAAAACTATGTGCACTATTATAGAATACTCCCGATCTGCGCCAAACATAGGCTCAGGTATTTAGGCCTGGTTTTAGGTGGCCTAAATGGGTGCACCTAAATTTTAGTCGCAAGAACAGTGTGTGAGCATATTCTATAAACTATGCATAACTTTAGGTGTAGTTCATAGAATCACGCTAACCGCGTGGTTTTTCGGCAACAATATTTATGCCACCATATATAGAATTCTCCCCATTATGAATAGTATGAACATAATACTAATAAAATCAGAATATTGTGACATAATCATAAATACATAAATACAATTAAAATGACCACAGAAATCTTTAAATAGCAAGTAGCTGAACAATCAAATGAAGAAATACTTTAAAGATGGGTTATGAATGATAAGAAAACTTGTATTCACTTATAAAATCATATTCAACCTGTGACATGCCAAGTTTCACATTTTTAATAAGAAGAATCATTGAATATGCTTTAACTGTGGGGAACAAGCAGACAAATATATCCACATTTACATATGCTTGTTAATGACCTCAATCCTGCTGGGTCAGTCAGAAAACAAGATGCAGATTACCAAAAATGCAAGACACAGCTAGAAATGAGCTGGCTTATAGCAATCATTTAAGAGGCAGAGTAGATCTTGCTGGAAGATGGCTGCTTTCTAACCTACAGGTTCAAGGTTGTCTTGTACATGAAGGCAACTAACCCTGGAAAATATGCTGCAATTTTTCAACACTTGAATGAAATCTGTCCTTTTGAGTTCAAATTTATCTGAGTTCTTCTATCAGCTTTTTTAATTTATGTAATTGAGCCAATCTTTCAGTACCTTTACTTTGGCTGATTCATTCTGTCATGGGGCTTGAATACTAGATTAGAGCAAGACAAGATCAAGGATTGCTCAAAGTAAGTCTTAATATCATTGTACCACCCAGAAATGCATCCAGCACAAAACAGCATGCAATGATTTCTGAAAGAAAAAAGAACCAAACATGAAACAGAATCTAAGATCAACAGAAATATAAGACACTGCTAAGTATGGGCTGGGTATAGGAGACTTTCAAGAGGCAGAGTATCTCTTCCTGGAAGTCAGGTGACTTCTAACCTAAACCTTATAGATTCAAAGCTGGGTGACTGAGAACTATTAACACTGAGAAAAAAAATCACTGAAGTCTAATGATGCTAAAAAGAAACCTTTCATTTAGGGGGCTGTTCCTGTCTTTGGGTTAGAAGTGAATGCACATCCCCAAGGAATTTTCTTGCTGAATTCTGTCCAAGAAGAATCAGTGGAAGAGCTGTGGGGAGGGGAGGGTTTCAGATGGTCTATAGGACAGAGGTTTTGGAGAGAGAGGGTCTTTCTTTCCTGTCTCGTTCTGTAAAGCTGACAGCTGAAAAGCTGAGCTTCAGTGGAGAAAGCTATGACAAGTGTGAAGAAGCAAGAAAGGAGCCCTACTGGGAGAATATAGAAGATACTCGGTGCTATACATCAGAAAAGTCACCTAGGAAGGACCAGGATCCTGACAAGGAATCTGTGAATAGCGTATTACTGCTGTGAGAAATGGAAAGGTGCACTGGAGATGTATGTAGAGAATCCCCAAGGAAAAAGGTATACTAATGCAGAGGAAGAATAGCCTAACAGTCAGTACAATGAGCAAGTTTCAATTAGCACCGCAGCTCCTTGTGACCCTGGGCGAGTCACTTAATCCTTCATTGCCCCATGTACAAAAAGCATCTTAAATTGTGCGCCTACTAGGAACAGAGAAAGTATGTGTATATAATGTGTACAGTGCTGTGTTTGTCTATAATACTAATAAAATCAGAATATTGTGACATAGAAATAAGTAGTAGTAGCAGTAGCATTAGATAAAGGCTAAGGAGACAGGAAAGAGAGGAACCTTTACTCAACTGAGAACATCTAAGAATGCCATTACTGTAATTCTTTATTGCCTATGTTTAGGTTATACTTGCTTATAGCGCCTTGGTTAAATGTCTTCAAAAAGGTGGTAAACAAATCCAAATAAATAAATGAGAGAGCTTTGTCACAAATACCATCAATCCCTTGCACAATTGTTCTGAGGTTTTTTTTTAGCTGTTAATTTCATTGATCACCCAGTAAATTAATTTTGAACCAACTCATTAGGCGTGGTTAATGTGTAGCTGGTTGGTGTGCAGCAAGTGACAAGGGGCAGTGCTCTGTTGACGGCCTTCAAGACAGTCTTTTCCCTGTCCCTCAGGATGAAAACGAGAAGCATTCTCTCTAGTCCCAGATCCATCAAAACAAGAAGCATTATCACTAGCCCCGGATCCATCTTGTGAACTGAACCATAGGGGTCTGACCATAAGAACATAAAAATCAGCATCCTGGGTCAAGCCAAAGGTTCGTCAAATCCAGTATCCTGTTTCCAACAGTGGCCATTCTAGGTCACAAGTAGCTGGCAGGATCACAAAAAGTAGATAGATTCAATACTACTAACCCTCAGGGATAAGCAATGGTTTTCTCTTGGTCTGTCTTACTTATAGTCTATTGACGTTTTCTCCAGGAATTTGTCCAAACCATTTTTAAGTTCAGTTACACTAACTGATTTAACCTCATCCTCCAGCAATTAATTCCAAAGTAATGCTTGAAAAAGACTTTTCCTTCGACTTTGTAATTTTTGAGTGAGTAAACAGGACCTCCACTACACATACAACCTAAAAGAAAAACATTTTTGATATTTTTAAGAAATAGATTTTTCATATTTTTCTTTCTCCTCTTTTTTGGGTTTTTGCTGAGCAAAGGTCATTTCTGCCATATTTATGATGCTTTTTATATGGTGTTTATTGTAGCCAGAGTAATATGGTAAGAATTATTTCAAGTACACTGATGCACCTCCCTTTGGGGTCATCTTACTAAGCTGCAGTAAGTGCTAGCGTGCGCCTACTGCAGCTTAAATGGGTTTAGTGTGGGAGGTCATGCAGTAAGTCTGAAATTAGTGTACGTAAACTGCATGCAAAATATATTTTTATTTTTATAGCAGAGGGTGCATCAGGGGTGACGGAGAGTAAACATGCCAGCACTGCACACTAAGGGCTAGATTAGAAAAAAAACTGGCACCCAGTGCTATTCTATCTGTCCGGTCATGTGCAGTTGTGAAACAGGCTATGAAGATATTAGTGGAGGAGTGGCCTAGTGGTTAGAGCACCGGTCTTGTAATCCAGAGGTGGCTGGTTCAAACCCCACTGCTGCTCCTTGTGATCTTGGGCAAGTCACTTAACCCTCCATTGCCTCAGGTACAAACTTAGATTGTGAGCCCTCCTGGGACAGAGAAATATCCAGTGTACCTGAATGTAACTCACCTTGAACTACTACTGAAAAAGGTGTGAGCAAAATCTAAATAATATAAAGGGCACTCTTTATAGAATAGTGTCAGGCACCAAATTCCACACCTAACTTTGAGCATGAGGACTTACACCAGCTGAAACCTGGTGTAAATCCTGGCACGCATCCATAGTATTCAATAAAACTGCGTGAAATTTTATGGAACGCCCCTGACCCACTCATGTCCCTCCCATGACTGCACCCCCTTTGCAGTTATTTGCGAAGACACTTACCCCCAAAATGCACCTTAAGTTGTGCATGCTAATTTGGCCGCATGGCCAAATTGTGTGCACAACTTAATTGATTAACAAGCTAAGAATTTAATAGGTATGGGCTGTCATTTGCAATGACACAGGAAAGGTCAACAATGTATCCTGGCATTGCATGTCATTGCCAAATAAAAATGAACAGAAAAACAAGACAGTTTTGTTCACCAATAATAATTTGCAGCCTTGGGAAATAGTGCTCACTATGTGGGAAGAGGGAGCACTATTTTAGAAAGAGGGTGTACTCTCTCGATACTGAAGAAATGTAGGGCTTGATATTCAACTAGTGGCGATCAGTGTTTTGCTGACTGCTGCCAGCATTAAACCTGGAAATTCAATGCCAGGCCATGTCCAGACTCCAGCATTGAACTTCTAGGAATAGAGATCCAACCAAAACATAGCTGGCAAAGGGGTCCTTTTACAAAGCTGTGCTAAAAAGTGACTGGCGCTGCAGTCAGCACCTGGGTTTTCCACGTGCTGCGGCCACTTTTAGTGCAGCGGTAAAATGGCAATGGCGCCATACTTTTTTGTAATGGTCACATGTTAATTTCCCCAAATAGTGTGTGGCCATTACCTTGAAAGCCCTTACTGCCACCTATTTAGGAGTCAGTAAGGGCTCTTGCACTACTCTTGTGATAATTGGGTGGTGCGTAGTAATGGGCTTGTGCTATCTGATTATCACAGGCACGCCTATTCTCTGTCCATGGGCTCGCCTCCCATGCTAGAAAATAAAACATATGTTCCAGTGTGGGATTAGCTCACGTTGAGGGGGAAATTACTGTGGGACACCTCAGTACATTCTGTGGTACTGCCCTTTTAGCACATAGTAGGCCAATGTTAGGCCTACCGCACCTTAGTAAAAGGACCCCTACTTATGCGGCTATGAAGAACCACACAAAGATAGGACAGAGATTTATGCAGTCCTATTTATGCAGTTATCTTAACCGGTTAAGTGCTGGCTCCGCCCACGGAATGCCACCAAAATAGCCAGTTTTGGCTTGAGCGCTAACTGGGTATTTTCGGCGGCACTATCCAGTCATGTGGTGCTGAAAATGTTCGGTTAGCCCCAGACAGGATTGCGTGGAATACAAGTTTTTAAAGAAATAAATATTTAAAAAAGACCAATTTCTTTTACTAACTGGATCTTCATCAAACGGAAGGGCACTGAATTAATGTGACATGCATTTGGAAGGCAGCAGGACATAAAAATTATAAATCTTACCAAGCAGTGGTTCACATTTCCTGTGATTTAGGGGCATTTCTCCTAGTCCTCATAACATGTGAACAATCTCTTCTCCTGAGCAATAAGGGATTCCCCTTCCTGAATGTACCACATTTTCTCCTTAACACGGGCAAGGATGGAACATAGCAGACCAAGGGGAACCCTTCAGTGTTCTGCATAAGGGAAGAAAAACAACTTATCCTGGCAGATTCCCACTAAATGATAGGCAAATCATGATCCAAATCACCCAAATGTACTACTGATCACTTACTGAAAGGTTCATGGATCGTGATCCCCAATTTAATTTATATTTGTCAATATTATCAACACTGTAAATTACAGGTCTCATTATCAGTGTTTACTTTTTCAAATCATCAGTAAGCTTTTGTTTTATTATGCTTACACATGACTGAAGAAGAGGTATGTGAGGGCTTGAAGACTCATACTAAAATTTATATTAGATATTATTTTGAAAGGTATTACAACCAACAGTTGCTACTACACTTACAATATATTATATAAGCTGTTTTAATGGATTCTGAAAGGTAGGCTAAACATCTGCTAAACAAACATTTTATTAAATAATATTGGTATGAAGACAACGCTGGTAATAACACCACAGATTATTTATTTTCCATTAAATGCTCAACAGTTTTTACTGCTATCTAGTCTGCAATTTTTCTGTTAGTAAGCCTTCTTTGCAGCAACGACTTTCTTCGTTAGCTGCCAATTCTACTTAACATCAGTGTGGCAGAACTGAAGCAACACATCCTCTAAAGTGCAGCTATATAACATCCACAATAATCTATCCACACTCTGCAATTTTCTCACAAAATGAAAATAAATTTTGTCTCTTGGAAAAAAACATGTTGAATCCCGTTTATAAAGGTGTGTTTTGTAAAATGCGTATGTACAATCTTATCTCTAATGATAGGCTTTATCATCTCTTCAGCACTTCTAATTTCTAAAGTATCACTTATAGTGCTTCAATAATTCAAAGTGCTAGCAATCATATCGGTCCTAGAAAATACTAAAGTTTTTGTAGGGTGTGATACGTGTAATTAAACTCTGAATTCGTTGCCAGAGAATGTGGTAAAAGCAGTTAGCTTATCAGGGTTTAAAAAAGCTATAGATAGCTTCCTAAAAGAAAAGTCCATAAGCCATTATTAAAGTGGACTTGGGAAAAGCCACTGCTTAATTCTGGGATAAGCAGCATAAAATGTATTGTACTGTTTTGGGATCTTACCAGGTACATGTGACCTGGATTGAACACTGTTGGAAATAGAATACTGGGCTTATGGACTTTCGGTCTGTCCCAGTATGGCAACACTTATGTACCTTTTATTAGATCAATGTAGGCAGTGACCTAGGGAGAAATTAATTTTGGGGGAAGAAGAGGTGACCAGGGTGAACATGGGTAGGCACTAGGCATACAAATCTAAGGCATACTAGTGACAATCGTATTGACAAATGATGCCTTGGAGTGCATCTGACAACAGATTTCTTAGTAAACAGTCTATGGCAGCTGTCATGCACCATGGGTGACACTTTAAATATTTTTAGCTCAATTATTTCAAGCACTTACTAATGCTAAATTGCATACATACCTATGGGCACTATTCAGATTTATTAAAAGATATCTCAAGAGGCAGTATCCTATACCTAAATTTAAAATTAACTGGACACAACATCCGAACACTCATTGGAATTATTTATTTATTAGGATTCATTTACCATCTTTTTGAAGGAATTCACTCAAGGCAGTTTACAGTAAGAATAAACCAAACATAAGCAATAGGCAATTATAGAAGTAAAAATATTCAAATAACAGTACAACGTATGGCATAGCATACTATTTACAATGTCAACACAATACGTGATAGAAAATTTTAATTGATAGTGAAGGGTATAAGCAAAGATGGAACATATAGATAGGTAAGAGCAAGAAGAGCTAGAAAGTAAGGTGACTAAATTAAAGAAAGTTGCACATGAGGTCAGAGAGATGGTTCACATATAGATAGGTAAGAGAATAAGAGGCATTAGAAAATAAGGTGACTAATTTAATGAAAGGTGCACATGAGGTCAGAGAGATGGTTAAATAGAATCTCAGCTAGGGTAGGAGTGGATAAACATGACCTGCTGCAGTATATGCAGCCCGTGTCACTCCGTGTGTGAGACTAACAAGTTAGTTAGTTCTTCCATTCAAGGCCTGGTTGAAAAGCCAAGCTTTGAAGGAGTAGGTCACACAAGGACACTGTTACATTTACAGACTAGTTTTATGTTGCCTTTTACTTCCTACCTATGAATAGAACAGCTTTAATAAATGTTTTCCTTTACCTGCAACTGTCTTACTTGGGCTCTGGGCCTGCCCTTGTTCCTATTACCACTGAGAGATTATAGTATCTGCCTCCTTAGATGTTTGGATATATGAATGTAGAATATCTGAAAACATCATATAATTTTGTAACTGAGATTATAGGAATAGTTCTTTGTAAAAAGATTACAAGTTTTCTTTCTTTAACTACCCTGGGTTATAGGCTATATTTACAATGGCCTTACAAGCTGTCAGCCTTCTTGATAAATTGGGTTTTCATATTCCACATTTCTATGATGTGGAGGCTCATTTTCAAAGCGCATAGCCTTACATAGGCTACTATCCAGCTCATTTTCGAAAGTGATCGCTGGCCATTTTCCGACATAAATCGGAAGATGGCCGGTGATCTCGGAAAAGCGGCCAAATCGGTATAATCGAAAGCTGCTTTTTTGCCAACATCGCCGCTTTCCCGTCGTGTCGCCGGCCAAAGTTCAAAGGGGCGTGTCGGCGGCGAAGCAAAGGCAGGACATGGGCTGGCATGGGCGTGGCTACCAGATGGCCGGCTTTCGGCGATAATGGAAAAAAATGGCGATAAGCAGTATATCGCCAGGTTTACTTGGTCCTTTTATGTTCACGACCAAGCCTCAAAAAGGTGCCCCAAATGACCAGGTGACCACTGGAGGGAATGGGGGATGACCTCCCCATACTCCCCCAGTGGTCACCAACCCCCTTCTATACTAAACAAATAAAACTAAACAAATAAAAGCCTTTTTGCCAGCCTGTATGCCAGCCTCAAATGCCATACCCACCTCCATGACAGCAGAATGTGTTGTATCCTCCAAGAGCCCTTCCCTGGTTGTGATGTGGCTCTCGGGTGAGTGTGACACCTTTTCTGTTAGGTGCCCTGCAGAGTCACATTAGCAATGCATTGTGGTGGGTGTAGGGTACTGGGCTCTACTCCCATGGTGCTTCCCCCCCCCCCCCCCCCGATAACTGGGTTCAGAGTGTGCCCTGGTTTGTTTCTGGTAATCCATGAGGTAGTGGCCATTTTTGTAAGCCAGTTTTAGATCCCTTTCATGTGTCACCCGTATTAGAAAACGTTATTACCTTGAATGTGGCTGAAAGAGGGCATTGTACAGCATTCTGCCAGCTTTGACCTACTGCTAATCTCAGTACCAGGGAGACTGTTTGCCAGTGGGGCACAACCTCTGATCTGCAGTTAACTGTGAGTAAATGTGCTTATTCAAATAAAGGACTTTTTCAAAGAGATTAGTCTTCAGGTGTCAACTGGTGTGCCAAGGTTATACAGCAGCAACAGGTCCTAGAGGCCTGCGTGTATGCAGGTCCCTGGAGCACTTTTAGTGGGTACCGCAGTGCACTTAAGGCAGGCGGACCCAGACCCATCCCCCCCTACCTGTAACACTTGTGCTGGTAATGGAAGCCCTCTGAAACCCACTGTACCCACATGTAGTTGCTCCCTTCACCCCTAAGAGCTTTGGTAGTGTTGTACATTTGTGGGTAGTGGGTTTTGGGAGGGGTTGGGGGGCTCAGCACACAAAGTAAGGGAGCTATGCATGTGGGAGGTTTTTCTGAAGTCCACCGCACTGTCCCCTAGGGTGTCCAGCTGGTGTCCTGGCATGTCAGGGGGACCAGTGCGTTACAAATGCTGGCTCCTCCCACGACCAAATGCCTTGGATTTCGCCGGGTTGGAGATGGCCGGCATTTTTTTCCATTATCGCTGAAAAACAAACCCGGCCATCTCAAACCCGACGAACTACAAGGCATTTGGCCGGGTTAAACTGTATTATAAAAAAAAAAGATGGCCGGCCATCTTTTTCGATAATACGGTTCTGGCCAGCTGTAGCGCCGCCGCCAACATAGATCACCGGCGATCTATTTGGCCGGCGACGTTCGATTATGCCCCTCCACTCTATGGGGTTCATTTTCAAAAGAGAAAAATGTTAAAAAGTGTCATAAAGCACCACTTGGATGGATTTCTTCTCAAAATGTTCAAATCGGTATTTCTGAAACCTGTTTTGCAGATGTTTATTTATGCATTTCATCTGCAATGTATCCAAACGACAAAGGGGCATGTCAGGGGCATTTCAAAGGTGAAAAATGTTAAAAAGTGTCATAAAGCACTATTTGGATAGATTTCTTAAAACGTTCAAATCAGTATTTCTGAAACTGGTTTTGCAGATGATTATTTAGGCATTTCATCTGCAGTGAATCCAAATCACAAAGGGGCGTGTCAGGGGCATTTCAAAGGTTCAAAGGGCGGGCCTACAGTGTGCCTAACACTTTGACCTTTTATAGCCATATTGGAACAAAACGAAAACATCTAAGGCAAAAACTTCAATGTTTTGATTTAGACCTATTTTTACAACGAATAAGACACAAAAAGTTGCCCTAAATGACCAGATGACCGCTGGAGGGAATCAGGGCTGACCCCCTTACTCCCTCAGTAGTCACTGACCCCCTCCCACCCACACCCAAAAAAATGTGAATAAAAATAGTACTCACCAGCTTCTATAACAGCCTCAGATGTTATAGCCAGGTTATTAGAGCAGTATGCAGGTCCCTGGAGTAGCGTATTGGTGGATGCAGTGCACTGTAGACAGGTGGACACAAGCCCATACCTCCCTCTGTTACATGTGTGGTGGAAACTATGAGCCCTCCAAAACTCACTAGAAACCACTGTACCCACAAATAGTTGCCCACTACTCTATTGTAGTGGTGTACATTTGAGGGTAGTGGGTTTTAGAGGGGGGTTGGATGGCTCAGCAGACAGGATAAGGGTGCAATGGTGAGATGTGTACCTGTGAGCATTTGTATGAAGTCCACAGCAGTGCTCCCTAGTATGCCCATTGCTCTCCTGAAATGTCTGGGGGATGTCTTCTAAAAATGCTGGCCCCTCCTATATCCCAATGGTTTGATTTTCTACAATTTTCACTTGTATGTTTTTTTTCTAAAATGACCTTAAAAAATAAATTCACAGAACACAAAATATTGTTACAAATGGTATTTTTGAAAAAAAAAAAAGGATAGACATTTTGTGGTTTCAAAAATGGTCATGTTTTCTATTTGGATTTGGGACGTTTAGCGCAAAATGTCCAAAGTCTGACTTAGACATCATATAGAAAATGCCCCTCCACGTGCTTTGAAAATGAACACCGTTGTATAAGCCACAATGTAATGGTACTAGCAGCAGTAATCAAAGAAGACTACAAATTAAACTATATAAATGCTATGCAATAAAGTGAGAAGGTAATCCTGACTTCTATAGTAAAACAAAAAAATTCTACTCAGAATCAGCGGTCTACTTTCTAGAATGCATACGCATCCCATCTAAATGTGCATTCCAAAAATAAATATCTTGACATGTCCTGAAAATGTGATTTGTATTGGGGGAAAGACATGATGACCTTATTAGCCTTCTTCACTTGGAAAGCTGGCTAAAATGAGAGGGATTCCAAGATGTCTGAACAGCATAAATCTATAGATATGACTGCATTAAAGGCTAATATGGTATCAATCAGATGGACAGTGAAGGCAAATTAATGTAATGAGGACTGGGCCAATGACATAAAAGCTCATGTAAATGCAAATAAGTCTGCTTCACTCCATTGGATTCTACTTATGACAAAGGAGATTCTTTGCTCATAAATCCCAAATGTGGTGTGTTAACATTAGTTGTTATCAGACGTCATTCAAAAAAGGCCTGCTGTATATAAATGGGTCAGGTATTTCAAATGTTGAAAAGTTGATGCTGAAAAATTGGTGAAATAAGATTGCTTGTGACAGGGAACGTAGGGTGTTACGGATCACTTATTAGATGCACTATCTTACAGGCAAATTTGACTATTTTCCTTCTTAAACGTTCCTTTAATCTGATATTTTTCTGAGCAAAAGTACCAACAGAAGGAACATTTACATTATAAAAACCTAATGATTTGTCACTAGTAATCAGAGAATATTTTAGCTTGTACTATAAAGACTACAATGACCTCTGATGTTCCAAGTAATATATAACACTATATGCTTATGATGCTCTGAGTGCCCACAGATAATGGGAACAAAGGCTGTCTTTTCTAACTCTTACTTTAAAATTCTGATTCAGAATTTTGTCTTACAAAGATTTTAATAAAAAGTGTTGTGGGCCTCTTTCAGGGGATCATGCTTTTGTCAATGTTTTATTTAAAAAAAAAAAAGGGCCAAAAGACTTTAGGGGCCCTTTTACTAAGCTGCAGTAAAAAGTGGCCTGCACTAGTTTGGGCATGTGAAATTGAGGTGCGCTGGGTCATTTTTTTATTGCGGTGGAAAAAAGGCCTTTTTTTTAAATGGGGCAGTAAATGGCCATGTGCTAATATTAAAAGTAGTGCACGGCTGTTTATTTATTTATTATTTATTTATTTATAACATTTGTACCCCACACTTTCCCACTCAATAGCAGGCTCAATGTGACTTACATAGTAAAACAGGATAATAAAATGATATAGAATGGATGCAACTGTGAATTATGAGTAATAAAGTTACTGTCTGAGCCCTTACTGTCACCTATTTACTTGGTAGTAAGGCTCATGTGCTATTCATGCGGTAATCAGGCAGCGTGTGTTATGTATCTGCTCCACTGGGAATGCCTCCCCTTGGTAGAAAATAGAAAATTATTTTTTACTGTGGGAAACTGTGTGCACCAGTTTCAGAACTACTGCTGGGCACCTGTGCTATCCCAGCAGTAGGGTCGATTTGGCGTGCGCTACCCGTGCGGTAGCCCTACCGCAGCTTAGTAAAAGGGCCCCTTAGTTGCCAGCCCTATAAGGAACCTTTTTCCTGTAATATTTGTTTAAACATATTAAGTTTGGGGGTAAAATTTGTGTGTTTGTGGATCCAATTCATTTGAAGAATTTTGTTGAAACCAAGTCTCAACTGGTCTCCATCACCATCTCATCTCTTTTCTTATAGTGGATAATACACCTGCTAATGGAAGTGAAAAGTCTCTTTAGAAGCTTTACTTTCTCTGCTCTATTAAGAAATTATTTAGAATGTATTATTTAGATTTTAATCGGATAGTGACTTCCAACTTTGAATTTCCTTTTCTTGCCCCCCCCCCCCCTTTTCCTAATCAATTGGGTTATCTTATAATACATTCTGTCATATGTAATATTTTTCACTATTGCACTTGAATATGTGATGTGTTTTTTTCTTATATTTACATATTTCTACCGATAGAGTGTATTTTCTGTTTTCAAGTCTTATACTTGTGGTGACATTATGGAATTTAAATAATTTTAAAAAAAGAACCTCCTTCGGTCTAATACAGTGGTTCCCAAACCTGTCCTGGGGGCTCCCCAGCCAATCAAGTTTTCAGGATATCCACAATGAATATTCATGAGAGAGATCTGCATGTATCCTGCCCCCCTGACTTCTCCTTCAATTCCGCTACTGTTCCCTCTGCCACCTGGAACAGCTATATCCTTTGATAAAAGTGTTCATTCTGCAAGGGCTACCACTTGTCCCCTGGATCCCATCCCTTCTACTTGGTTGAGATTAGCCCAGCATGGTCTTCTTCCTCTTGCCTTTTTGTTGGTATCTAATATTCTTGCTGGTACCTTCCCTTCCTCTTGGAAATATGCCATTGCTCACCCTGTCCTTAAGAAGCCTTTTTTGGATCTATCTTTAGTGATTAATCATCGGCCCATCTCCAATTTTTGCTACTTTTCAAAACTGATGGAGTGGGTTGTCTTTCAACAGCTCCTACAATTTACTTCTGTCACTAATGTTCTTCATATACAGTGAAACCTCGGTTTTTGTTGACTTCGGTTATCGTCGGTTTCATTTTTCGTTGATTTTTTCAGTGAAAAATTTGTCTCGGATTTCGTTGGTTGCCTCAGTTTTCACTGCTAATTTTGCAAAAACAAAGGGTGACCCACGCATTCTCCTGCTCATTGTGGCATTGTTTCTCATTGTGTGAGCATCACCTCGCGCGTCTAACGCAACACACGCAAGATAAAATCACATGTGCTCAAATCTCATTTTCCCTGTTAAGTGTTTCCCTTGCTAATAAGTTAACCCTTTCCCTTTAGCTCCATCATGGGACTATATTTATTCTCTATAAAATGTGTTTTTGGTATGTATTTTGGAGTATCTAGAACGAATTAATTGGATTTACATTGATTCATATGGAAATAATTGTCTCGGTTTTCATCTGTTTCGGTTTTCATTGATTGTTTTCAGACGGATTATCAATGAAAACCAAGGTATCACTGTATATCAATCTGGGTTTCACCCAGGTCATAGTACTGAAAGAATTCTAGCTTGCCTGGTTAGTGATCTTTATCAGGCTTTAGACCAAAGCAAGATGGCTCTTCTCATGTCCCTTGATTTAACTGCCACTTTTGACCTTATCGATCATACCCTGCTCCTGGCTCATTTGTCTGACATTGGTTTTGGTGATACCATGCTATCCTGGTTTATCTCTTTTCTCACCGAGAAGTCTTTTTCAGTTTCATTTCAATCCTCTGCCTCTGCTCACCACAGCCTAGGCAGTAATCAGCACCAATTTGAATTTGTGCACACATCTTACTATGTTGTATTCTGTAATAATGTGCACCCGAATCCTATGCGTGCAACCCAAGAGAGGGCATGGCCACGGGAGGCACATGGGCGGGTCAGGGGTATTCCTAAAATTTGTGCTTAGTGTTATAGAATACCGGGGATGTGCACCCAAATAGGGTGATAGGAATTACACCTGATTTCGACAGGTGCTCAATGCTATTCTACAATGGACGCTTATCTTTTTCAGTGCCCAATTTTCGGAATTATTTACTGAATCTAGCCCACTATCCAGCTTATTTTCGAAGGAGATGGCCGGCCATCTTCCGACACAAATCGGCAGATGGTCGGCCATCTCCTAAAGCCGCCAAATTGGTATAATCGAAAGCCAATTTTGGCCGGTGCCAACTGCTTTCCGTCGCGGAGCCGGCCAAACTTCAAGGGGGTGTTTCGGAAGGGTAGCGAAGGCAGGACAGGGGCGTACTTTGAGATGGCTGGCTTCGCCCGATAATGGAAAAAAGAAGGGTGTCCCTGGCAAGAATTTGGTCCACTTTATTTGGTTCCTTTTTTTCAGGTCCAAGTCCCAAACAAGTATCCGAACTGACCAGATGACCACCGGAGGGAATCGGGGATCACCTCCCCTGACTCCCCCAGTGGTCACTAACCCCCTCCCACCTTCAAAAAAAAAACTTTAAAAACTTTTTTTGCCAGCCTCTATGCCAGCCTCAAATGTCATACTCAGGTCCATCGCAGCAGTTTTAGTGGGTGCAGTGGACTTCAGGCAGGCGGACCCAGGCCCATCCCCCCTACCTGTTACACTTGTGGTGGTAAATGGGAGCCCTCCAACCCCCCCCCCCAAACCCACTGTACCCACATGTAGGTACCCCCCTTCACCCATAAGGGCTATGGTAATGGTGTACAGTTGTGGGGAGTGGGTTTGGGGGGGGGATTTGGAGGGCTCAGCACCCAAGGTAAGGGAGCTATGCACCTAGGAGCTATTTTTAGAAGTGCCCCCTATGGTGCCCAGTTGGTGTCCTGGCATGTCAGGGGGACCAGTGCACTACAAATGCTGGTCCTTCCCATGACCAAATGCCTTGGATTTGGCCGGGTTTGAGATTGCCAGCCTCGGTTTCCATTATGGCCGAAAACCGAGGCCGGTCATCTGAAACCCGGCCATCTCTGACATTCGGGTGGCCCCAACCGTATTATCGAAACGAAAGATGGCCGGCCATCTCGTTTCAAAAATATGGTTGGCCCCGCCCCTTTGCAGCGCCGTCCTCAGAGATGGGCGCCCTTAGAGATGGGCGTCCCCGATCAAAAATGCCCCTCCACGTACAAAGAGTGCATATTATTATCCACAAATGAAAAAAACATGAAATGGGTATTTTCTGCTCATTTTCATTTGTTAACATGCGTTGACATGAAATGTTGTTTTCAGATGAAAAATCTCTCTCTGTTCTTATTTTAACAGAATCTTCTGGCAGCCACCCCCTCTTTACAAAGGGGCAGTCCATTGTAAAGCGAGATATCTCAATGACTCAAAATTATGATTCTGTTGGATACAATATGCTGCTAATGGTAATGAAACTTTCTTTCTTTCTTCTTCGTTTTATTGGAAGAATTTTAATTATACAAGAAAGATGAGCAAAAAATAAAAAGTAAAAAAAACAGGTTAACAATGGCTTCAATAGAAATAATAGTACATGTGGTCATTACTACATAGGACATTCGCATAGTAAGCACTACACTATGAGTATAAATATCTAGTTATTATTTTCAAGATTCTAGACAAAAGAAATCTAAACGAGCCCACATTTTTGAAACTGAATTAACATTGAGGTGTTTATGGGCTAGGAGAGTTTCATATTTTCTTATTACACATATATAACTCCACCATTCATTAAAACATAATTTTGAATTATTTTTCCAATTAGTAATAATACAGTGGGAAGCAACAGCTAACAGTATATTAAACATTTTCTGATCTGAGTACAGTTTCTGATCTGAGTCAAAGACAACAATGTAAGGGTGGGATGCTTGTAAAATTACAATTTCATATGTAATAGCTATATTCACAAGGAAGTAAAATATAAGGAGCATTTGAGACCAAATTAGGTTCCAATATGCTCTAACATTTTTACAATAGAAAATCATATGTCTGTTTTGTTGTGCTTTCCTATCACAAATGGATTTCACAGTATGTTTATTTACTGTTTTTAATGCTATATTTTAATGTTATATTATATTGTAAACCGTTCTGAGTGGAGGAGTGGCCTAGTGGTTAGGGTGGTGGACTTTGGTCCTGGGGAACTGAGGAACTGAGTTCGATTCCCACTTCAGGCAGCTCCTTGTGACTCTGGGCAAGTCACTTAACCCTCCATTGCCCCATGTAAGCCGCATTGAGCCTGCCATGAGTGGGAAAAACGCGGGGTACAAATGTAACAAAAACTTCTGTAACAAGTGACGGTCTAGTAAATGAATAAACGATAAACGATATGTTCTAAAGTACCATTGATATCATGGCAAGCCAGCAGATTGAGGAGGGGACTTTCATGGTAACCTTTGCCAGGCGAGCAGGAGTCCAATAGGCTTGATGTATTATGAAGAAAGAAGATTGAGATATTGCTCCTGATTACGTAGGATGCATGGTTTTAGTCCAAAAAATAGTCCAGTTGAAGTCAGATGAGGTAAAACACAGGTCTTGCTCCCATGATAATTTTATTGGAGCTACAGAGTCAATATTGGATTCTTGAAGATTTTTATGTAATAAGGAGGCTTTCTTACACCCTGTGATAATACTTTGGCCCAGGGAAGAACAACTCAGAGGAACATACTGAGAGAGAATTGGAGACTTGTAGTGAAGTATATTTAGAAATAACTTTCCATGAAGGTGAATCTATTAAAGAGATATTATGTAATAAAGACAAAGCATTTGGTGATAATAGATTACCAGACAAATACAACTGAGATAAAGACCATATTCCCTTCATTTTCCATTCAGGTTCTTGACAAGTTAACAAAGTGGAGTCAAATCTAGGATTGTACCAAAGAGGAATGTCTTCTAAAGATACAGTTTTGAGATTGAGGCCAGATTTAAATTCACGAATGGAAGAGGAAGACGCTTTTAATAATCTAAGATGTTTTACATAGGGATATGAATCCATGTATGGGAGAAAATATAGAGGGCAGGGTTGAACCAGTGCTGTTTCAAATATATGCCATCTAGGTGTGTGTTGAGATAAATCTCTGTGAAACCACGTTAGAGATTGTGCAAGTCTAAAAGCCATGTGATATTTTCTAAAATCAGGGATGTTGAGACCACCTTTATCTTTAGGTAATTTAAGCTCTTTGAGAGCTATACGAGGAGGTTTCTGTTTCTAAATGAATTTATTTAATAGAGAGTCAATCTTTTGTTATATTGAGTTTGGGAAAGGATGGGGAGTCATACTTAGTATATAATTTAATTTAGGAGCCAAAACCATCTTGATGGCTTCTGTCCTGCCCCACCATGTGAGGTAGAGAGGGGAACATGAATTTAGGATTGAAGAAGTTAAGGATATTACATGATCCTTAATAAGAGACGTGGAGGGGCATTTTCGAAAGAAATGTCTAAGTTGGAATTTGGACGTCTTTGTAAAACATCCAAATTCAGAGGTGGGGAGAAGGTCATTTTCGAAAAAAGATGGACGTCCATCTTTGGTTTTGAAAATACCATGGACGTCCTTGGATAAGGATTTGGATGTCTTTGATTTTCGGCTAATTTCGAAACCAAAGACACCCAAGTCTAAAACATCCAAATGCAGGAGGAGCCAGCATTTGTAGTACACTGGCCCCCCTGATATGCCAGGACAGCAATCGGGCACCCTAGGGGGCACTGCAGTGGACTTCATAAAATGCTCCCAGGTACACAGCTCCCTTACCTTGCCTGCTGAGCCCCACAAAACTGCCCCAAAACCCACTACCCCCAACCATACACCACTACTGTAGCCCTTATAGGTGAAGGGGGGTGCCTATATGTGGGTACAGAGGGTTTGTGGTGGGCTCGCTGTTTCCTCCACAAATGTAACAGGTATGGGCCTGGGTCCACCTGTCTGAAGTGCACTGCACCTACAATGAAATTAATCCAGGGTCCTGCATGCGCTGTCATGGACCTGAGTATTTTTTTTGTTAGATTTGTACCCCGCGCTTTCCCACTCATGGCAGGCTCAATGCGGCTTACATAGTGTATACAGGTACTTATTCGTACCTGGGGCAATGGAGGGTTAAGTGACTTGCCCAGAGTCACAAGGAGCTGCCTGTGCCTGAAGTGGGAATTGAACTCAGTTCCTCAGTTCCCCAGGACCAAAGTCCACCACCCTAACCACTAGGCCACTCCTCCGACATCTGAGGCTGGCAAGTAATATTTTTAATGATTTCTTTGAGGGTGGGAGGGGGTTAGTGACCACTGGGGGAGTAATGGGAGGTCATCCCTGATTCCCTCCAGTTGTCATCTGGTCATTTCAGACTCTTTTTTGTGCCTTATTCGTAATAAAAATAGGTCTAGCTGAACACATCCAAGTTTTAGTCATGGACATCTTTGTTTTTTTCCATTATGGCTCAAAGATGTCCAAGTCTAAGGAACGCCCAAGTCCTGCCTCCACCACACCTCCGATACACCCTCTTGAGATTTGGACTTCTTTGTGATGGACTTCCGATAGAGACGTCCAAAATCAGGTTTCGATTATACCAATTTGGATGACTCTGAGAGATGGACGTCCAAATGCCGATTTGTCACTTTTTGGACGTCCATCTCTTTCGAAAATGAGACTGATAGTCTTGTCAACTGAGTTGGAATACCATATGCGAAGGTTTTTAATTTTGTTAGGTTCCCAAGAGAACGTAAATGTGATAGCTGATGCTTATGTATAGATAAGTTTAAAGACAATACAGCTGACTTGGACCAGTTAATTTTGTAGCCGGATAAGGGTGAAAAAGAGATTATTACGTCTAATAAAGTAGGAAGAGAGTTTGGTGTAATGTATAATAATTTGTCATCAGCATATATGGAGAGTTTAAATATCTCACCCCCTAAATATATTCCAAAGATATTGGAGTTATTTCTAATAGCTATGGCCAATGGTTCTAAGGCAATGTTAAAAAGGAGAGGTGATAATGGGCAACCTTGCTTAGTGCCTCTTCTAAGATTAAAGAATTGAGAGTTTATTCCATTTACAGCAATTGACGCTAAAGGATTATTATTCACAACTTTTACCATTTTAATAAAAAGAGGGCTAAAGTTAAACCAATGTAGAACTTGAAAGGGATAAGGCCATTCTATTCTATCAAAAGCCTTTTCAGCATCAAGTGACACTGCAACATACGGGTCTTGAAAATTTTCAACATATGCAAGGATATTCCAGAAGAGTCTAGAATTATCATTAGCTAATCTTCTTAGGGTAAATCCATTTTGGTCCCTATGAATTACATCTGAGATAATATTTTGCAAGCGTAAGGCCAATATTTTTGCATATATTTTATTATATATATTAATTAAAGAGGTAGGACGGTAATTTTCCACTTTAGATGGGTCTCTATCTGGCTTAGGAATGACAATAATAGTGGATTGATAAAAAGAACCAGTTTGATTACAATGAGATAGCAGAGAATTATATATGACTATTAAAAGAGGCCCGTTTCAGAGCAAATGAAACGGGCGCTAGCAAGGTTTTCGTCGCCAACACACCCCCTCCCTCCCTGGCCAACCCCTTCGTTGTTCTGCCATTGCTCCGCCCCCAACGTCATGATGATTGACATGAGGGCGGGGCCCGGAGCGATTTCCCACCCACCCCCCGCCTCCCTGCCTCCCTCCCTGCCAACCCCTTCATTGTTCTGCCATTGGTCCGCCCTCGAGGGCGGGGCCCGGAGCGGTTTTGGTGGCTTCACCACCACGAACCTTCGAACCTTTTTGAAGGAAGTCAGGGCTTGGCTTCACTGACGTCAGTGTCCTCAGAACGTTGAGGGTGAGTTTTATTATAGTAGATATTCAATTTAGGGGACAGTGTATATATGCAAACGTTTGGTAAAATTCAACAGTAAATCCATCATTCCCTGGAGATTTTCCTTTAAAAAGAGGTTTAATAACCTCCATTATATCCTTAGTGGAGAAAGGTTGAACTAGAGTAGCATTTTGAGATAAAGTAACTAGTGGACATTGGAGATGGCTTACAAAATGGTTAAAGGAGTCAAGAGAATATTGAATTTCAGATTTATATAACTTATTATAATATATTTGGAATTGTTGGGCAATAGTGTTATCAGAGGTATGAGCAAAATCTGTGGAATCAATGATTGAGAGACTCTAGTCCTATTCATTCTTGCTTTGAGATATTGTGCAAGAAGGTGACTTGCTTTATTGCTTTCTGCATATATAGTAGATTTTTGAAGATGAAACTTTCTGAGTGCCTATAGTGATTCTGTGTTCCAATAAACGTGTCTTTAGCTATCTATCTGTCTCCCTGACATACAACTTACAAGTGATGCATTTAGGGGTCCTTTTACTAAGCTGTGGAAAAAAAAAAAAGGCCCTGCGGTAGTGGAAGGGGCCATTTTTCCAATGTGCCAGGGCCCTTTTTACTGCAGCAAATGCCCAAAAATTGCCACATGGTAAGATAACCATTACCACGTGGCCATGCAGCGGGGAGCACTTACAGACACCCATTGAGGTGGCGGTAAGGGCTCCCATGGGAGCCTGGCGATAACTGGGCAGTGTGCAGCGATGCCCGATTATCACCGGGTTAGTGCCATGCTATATAAAAACAATTCCAGAGCACCGGAAATAGTGCGCGCTCCAATGCGCCAGGGCCATTTTTACTGTAGCAAATGCCAAAAAATTGCCACATGGTAAGATAACCATTACCACGTGGCCATGCAGCGGGGAGCACTTACAGACACCCATTGAGGTAGCGGTAAGGGCTCCCATGGGAGGCTGGTGATAACTGGGCAGTGTGCAGCGATGCCTGATTATCACCAGGTTAGTGCCATGCTATATAAAAACAATTCCAGAGCACCGGAAATAGTGCGCGCTCCAGTGGAACTACCGCCAGTGGCTGCATTGGGCTGGCAGTAGTTTTGGATTAGTGAGCAGTACGCCCGCATTGGACTTACCGCAACTTTGTAAAAGACCCCCTTAACAACTGACCCTGTACATTTGCTCTGTAAAAGCTATCCCAGATTTTGGGGGAGGAGGGGTTGAAAGCCTGATACAGTTTTACTGATACTGTTTTATGGTTATAGCCATTGTAGGTTACCTCAGCCATCCTACTTTTTAAACTAAGTATACAGTGGGGGAAATAAGTATTTGATCCCTTGCTGATTTTGTAAGTTTGCCCACTGACAAAGACATGAGCAGCCCATAATTGAAGGGTAGGTTATTGGTAACAGTGAGAGATAGCACATCACAAATTAAATCCGGAAAATCACATTGTGGAAAGTATATGAATTTATTTGCATTCTGCAGAGGGAAATAAGTATTTGATCCCCCACCAACCAGTAAGAGATCTGGCCCCTACAGACCAGGTAGATGCTCCAAATCAACTCGTTACCTGCATGACAGACAGCTGTCGGCAATGGTCACCTGTATGAAAGACACCTGTCCACAGACTCAGTGAATCAGTCAGACTCTAACCTCTACAAAATGGCCAAGAGCAAGGAGCTGTCTAAGGATGTCAGGGACAAGATCATACACCTGCACAAGGCTGGAATGGGCTACAAAACCATCAGTTAAGACGCTGGGCGAGAAGGAGACAACTGTTGGTGCCATAGTAAGAAAATGGAAGAAGTACAAAATGACTGTCAATCGACAAAGATCTGGGGCTCCACGCAAAATCTCACCTCGTGGGGTATCCTTGATCATGAGGAAGGTTAGAAATCAGCCTACAACTACAAGGGGGGAACTTGTCAATGATCTCAAGGCAGCTGGGACCACTGTCACCACGAAAACCATTGGTAACACATTACGACATAACGGATTGCAATCCTGCAGTGCCCGCAAGGTCCCCCTGCTCCGGAAGGCACATGTGACGGCCCGTCTGAAGTTTGCCAGTGAACACCTGGATGATGCCGAGAGTGATTGGGAGAAGGTGCTGTGGTCAGATGAGACAAAAATTGAGCTCTTTGGCATGAACTCAACTCGCCGTGTTTGGAGGAAGAGAAATGCTGCCTATGACCCAAAGAACACCGTCCCCACTGTCAAGCATGGAGGTGGAAATGTTATGTTTTGGGGGTGTTTCTCTGCTAAGGGCACAGGACTACTTCACCGCATCAATGGGAGAATGGATGGGGCCATGTACCGTACAATTCTGAGTGACAACCTCCTTCCCTCCGCCAGGGCCTTAAAAATGGGTCGTGGCTGGGTCTTCCAGCACGACAATGACCCAAAACATACAGCCAAGGCAACAAAGGAGTGGCTCAGGAAGAAGCACATTAGGGTCATGGAGTGGCCTAGCCAGTCACCAGACCTTAATCCCATTGAAAACTTATGGAGGGAGCTGAAGCTGCGAGTTGCCAAGCGACAGCCCAGAACTCTTAATGATTTAGAGATGATCTGCAAAGAGGAGTGGACCAAAATTCCTCCTGACATGTGTGCAAACCTCATCATCAACTACAGAAGACGTCTGACCGCTGTGCTTGCCAACAAGGGTTTTGCCACCAAGTATTAGGTCTTGTTTGCCAGAGGGATTAAATACTTATTTCCCTCTGCAGAATGCAAATAAATTCATATACTTTCCACAATGTGATTTTCCGGATTTAATTTGTGATGTGCTATCTCTCACTGTTACCAATAACCTACCCTTCAATTATGGGCTGCTCATGTCTTTGTCAGTGGGCAAACTTACAAAATCAGCAAGGGATCAAATACTTATTTCCCCCACTGTAGATATTGCATCATTTGGAGCTGAAGACTCTTCTAAATTAGTCTCTTATTTGCCAGACTATAAATAACATCTCTCTAAAGTTGAACTAAACTCATTCTAAACCAACTTGCCTCTATTTTGCAGAATCCCTGCATCACAAAAAATGATCAGAAGATATCTTGTTGGTGGCATTTTTTTCATGCAGTAAACATCATATCTGTGTTCACTCAACTGTGTCCTGTAGAGATTTATGCCAGTGTATTATTTTTTTCACAGACCTCCAAATGACACAGGCTAGATATATTCAGCTATTTTCATCTATGTGGAGAGGTCATCGTTGCAAATACTGTTCAATGTTATATCCTACCCTAACCTCTTTTTCTCCATGCAGAGCATCTGGCAATGACTATCGTTCCATCTCCTATATGAAGTTTGTTGCTCTTGGTGTTCTCTGTTCTCATCAATATTCTTTGGCTATTAGGATGACAAAATCTATAATCAAGATGCATAGACTCAAACAAGAGAATGTGTTGCTGATTAGGACATTTTTCTATCCTGTCCAGGTTACCCTTTGGCCTTTCGCTACTTGCTCTGGGGTTTGGATATGTTAGAGTAAAGGAATTACAAGTGACAAGTGTGGTTCAGCAAGTGTAAAGCCATGGGGAAAAAGGATCAGCTTAATGGTAAGAGGAAAGAAAGCTGACTTGTGTATCTTCAGTACTCTTATTCCTATGAGACTTGAGATGAAGCATTTTAATTTTTGGTCTAAATTTGGAACAATCGTTTTCCCTTAATTTTCTATTTTTCAAAATTCTACTTATAACTTTGTTCCTCATTACAATACATAGAGACAATTTATTGGAAATGTTTACAAATTCAAGTATATTGTATTAGCACAGACCATAAGATTGCAATACACAAAATCAGTACCTGTTAATTCTCTATGAAGGCTAACTAGTGGCATACCTAGCTTGTTTGCCGCCCAGTGTGGGTCACCACTGTGCCCCCCCCCCGGGTGCATCACCCCTCCCAAGGCATGCCACACACCCACAAAATGCATCACCCCTCCCCTACCTGAAGCTGATCACCCCACCACCTTTCCTCCTAGCAAGGGGGTGTGTGGAGCAGGCACACGGCTGTCAGCTCTGACAGTCCCTTGCCCCGGAACAGGAAGTAATGTCAAAGGAGGCAGGGGACTGGCAGAGCCAACAGCCACACATCTGCTCCGCACCGCCCCGGCCTTGGTACGCTACTGAGACTAACATTATCCCATCAAATCTCTGACTATACACAGAGCTATATCATTAAAAACACACACAAACACACACATACAATTAAACACAATGAATAGCATTTTAGAAAAGACTCCGAACTCAGAATAAGGATGGCACTCATGGTGCTAGAATTTTAGATCAGGATCTGCAGATTTTAAAATACATAAGAAATGGATGTCTATGTGCTGGCGATGTCCAGCATGAATATTTATTTTAAAAACTGAAATGTCCAAAATATAAACTGAGCAAAACAAGGCATATAGATGTCACTGTGGCAACATAGGAATGTCCATGTTATAAATTATATATGAACAAACCCAAAACAATCACAGGTATTCAATCTACACACTACTATAAAAAACCAGGATTCTTAACTCAGTGATATGTAAGGAAGATATGTACTGAAAATTTCAAAACCCTTTTGGTAAAATAACTATTCAATATAAGTCTCCAGTACAGAGAGGATTCCCGGAGGAATTTTGAAGAGTTGTATCACAAGCGTCATACATAGGCTGCCAGGTGGGGTGACTGCACCCAACAGCCCTGAGATAAGTATTATTTGGCTACCTTTGACTGAGAGCACCACTGAAATTTAGTTTAAGTACATTGTGAAGCAGTCTGAGTGCAAAGTAACAATGTGAAATGCAATGAATATTGTCATGTGCAGAGTTCTGAAAACCAGAGGACCTAGTTCAAATCCCATTTCAGCTCTTTGTGATTTTTGTTTTTAACCATGAGCCCATCAGGGACAGAAAAATACCTACTGTACCTGAATGTACACCACTTCAATAGCACTCAGACTCGCAGGTATACCACCTACAAGCTTGAAGGCTATTGAAACAGTGTACATTCATGTACACCAGGCATTTTTCTGTCCCTAGAAGGCTCACAATTTAAAAAAGAAAATCACAAAAAGCTGAAGTGGGATATGAACCAGGGCTTCTGGTTTTCAGCCCCCTGCTGTAGCCATTAGGCTACTCCTCCACTCCAAATGGAGGTCTAATAAGAAGTTAATTGCAAACAAAAAAAAGTAAAATCAAAAGTATGAGAGAAAACATGTAGGAAACAATTTGACACTTGCCACATCAAAGGTTTTCAGATTGTGAAAAGTTCATATGATGTAAATGAAAGGAATTACCCTTCGACATTCAGACCACTTTTTGTATCATCAATCATCTCTCCCAAGTGCACACATAAGTAGCAAAAGGTATTCACTAATTCTTGTTATAAATACTCACTATCAAGTAACATGAAGAAATTTGTGAAAACAATTCAAAAACTCTCCTTATTTCAAAAGTTATCAAATGAATTCCAGCGATTACTTATCTCTCACAGCAGTCACCATCTTTAGATCATCAAAATACAGAGAGAAAAAAAACTATGTTTCAAAACTCTGAAAGGAAATATACTAAGTAGTAAAACAAAATCCCACAGAGTATCATCACTTAGCATTCATTAAATACAAAATTATATAAAGCTCTTCTCAATGTCCAATCGTGATTTAATCATCACAACCCCAGAGACTGTTAAGATGATTGACATAATTGATTTAATCGTGGAATATACAAAAAATTTTGATAAAAAAATTAGCGTTGAAATCAATGCCAACTAAGCATATTCTGTAATCAGTGCCTAAATTTAGGCGCCAATTATAGAATATGCTTAGTTGATATTTCAGCGCCTAAATCTACATGCATCCACTTACGCCAATGAAAACATGGCGTAAATCCCAGCGCATACATTTAGGTGCACTGGACTATATTCTATAACTAGGTTCGTAAATTTCAGAACACCCATGAAATGCCCATTTCCCCACCCATAAACATGCCCCCTTTGCCTGCGCACAGTAGATGTTCAGTACACATCATTACAGAATATGCTTAGTGACTTATGTGCCTAAATTCTAATCAGTGCCAATTACTGCTCATTATTTCTTGTTAAGTGCTGTTATCTGCACTCATTAGCTTGTTAAGCTTGTTAAGTTATGCACATTCTTATAGAATCCATTTGGACTTTGGTACAGCTCTCTAGGCGTGCTATATAGAATCCAGGGGTTAGTGAATAAAACCTGGTATTATCTCTCTATATAAAACGCACCTCCAACATTCTAATGAAGCCTCACTTTCCCAACGTTCTAAAGTGAGGCGGCAGAGACCACTTTTTAAACATCAGTGTTTGCCTCGCCCACGCGCTGCTGATTGGCTGTGCCTCAGGTGATGCACACAAAGTACGGTTCCACCTCCCAAACACTCACATGGACTTAGAAACCACCAAACACACACGAGTCCCGCCCCTTCCTGAGGAGGGGGTAGCTACCAGCACGGGGACCAACCGCGAGGAAAGCGCGGACGAAGAACACCACTAAACAACCACTACATCGCGGACCTTACTCTGCAAGCTGTTCATGCGGTGAGTCTCCAAGCCGGCATTCAGTGCCTACAACAGAGACTTCCAAACACATGCGCCCTCAGCCCCGCCCCCCCTACAGAACGCCACCCACATTCCACACTAAAACCAAACCAACCCCCCCCCCCAAAAAAACCACCCAAATGAAAACCTCCGGCGCCCAACCCCCCCCCTAAAAAAACGGATCACAGCCCACCTGAGTGCCCAGCTGAAATCAGTGCCTACAAGGAGACCTCCAGACACATGCGCCCTCAGCCCCGTCCCCCCCTACAGAACACCACCCACATTCCACACTCGAAAAAAACCCATATCTACTCCTACTGCCTGCCTGCAACGGATCCCTCTGGTTTCAACAAAAATACAAGTGCCTACAAATACCACATCAGAGTGCACTGCTGAATTAAGATTACTGTATCACATTCACACGCAGAGAATCACCCCCTACCAGCCACAAAAACCCCCCACATCTAATATGGACAATCAGCATCACTCACTAACACACATACATACAACCAAACTGCCCACCACCCAAAATGCCACACACTGCCATGGACAGACAACATCTTGCTTTCACACTCATACACACACACTCTCTCCCCCAACCCCCTTAATACAAAAACTGAAACAGTAAAAACCTACATCTCTCTCTTACAAACACCCACAGACTCCCATAATCCCCCCCCCAAAACACAAACACTCATACAGAACAACCCTACCCCACAAACACCCCCCTACAAACACCCCCCCCACAAAATGGCACACACACCCACAGACACCCACAACCCCCCTCAAAACCACAAACACTCATACAGAACAACACTACCCTACCCCACAAACACCCCTCCCCCCCCAAAAAAAAATAGCATACACTTATAGACCCCCACAACCCCCCCTCAAAACCACAAACACTCATACAGACTTTACAACTTAAAAAAAAACTCTTTTCCTTTTAAAAAAAATATATCCCTTAATATCAAACAGAAAAAGAAAACGAACAAAAAAAAACACATGCTAGCGCCCGTTTCATTTGTTTTGGAAACGGGCCTTTTTTACTAGTATCCCAATAATTGTCCACAGGTCTTTAAGTGGTGTACCTGCCTGCTTCCAGTGCTCTTCTTCTTCACAAAAAGTCATCATTCATCATAAATATGAAAGCAATTCACTTAAATAAGTAAAGCACATTCCATGCCTACTCAAATTCAATTCAAAAATTTAGTTCCATGAATGTCTATAGCTCCTGAAGCTGTGACATATTCTGGTATCCCTTGCCAGTTTCATATTTCAAGGAGAGAGGGGGACAGCAGAGACTGGGGGATAAAGCAGGTGATTTGACTTAATCCCTCCAGTAGAGAGCTGCTCAATTGGAGGACCTTTCTGTAACCTGGACGTGCTAAGTACCAGATCTAAATAATGTCCATCATTTCAGATATAGATACACCTTTCTCTTCTGAAATTGGAGCCCTGCCCCAAACATGCTGAGAACACGCCCCCTTGCCATATGGACATAAAATCAGAATTTGGACGTCCATGCAATATGGATGCCTAAATATCAGTTTTCAGACATCCCATAAGGGCCAATATCAAAAGCAGAGTTGCAGTGTATGCGTATATTTTATAAAATACATTATGTACACAGAAATTAGATGCACATATTTACACCTGACTCACAACAAATATATTTATTTATTTATTGCATTTGTATCCCACATTTTCCCACCTATTTGCAGGCTCATTGTGGCTTACAATACATCATGAATGGTGGAAACATAAAAGAGAATATACATTTAGTATTAACATAGGATTTTGGGTAACATGACATTGACGAAACATGACAGTAGTGTAACAAGCAAACACTACAAGACAATTCTGGATATATATGTAGGAGTTCACATTTGTTGATCTTTGTGGTATGCCTTGTCAAAGAGATGGGTCTTCAGTAGTTTACGGAAGTTAGTTAATTCCTAGATTGTTTTCTGGCTGTGCGGTAGCGCGTTCCAGAATTGTGTGCTCAAGTAGGAGAAGGTTGATGCATGCGATTGTTTGTATTTTAGACCTTTTCAGTTGGGGAAGTGGAGATTGAGGAATGTGCGGGATGATTTTTTAGCATTCCTGGGTGGTAGGTCTGTCAGGTCTGACATGTAGGCTGGGGCATCTCCGTGAATGATTTTGTGAACTAGGGTACATATTTTGAATGTGATGCGTTCTTTAAGTGGGAGCCAGTGTAGCTTTTCTCATAGGGGTTTCGCACTTTCATATTTTGTTTTTCCGAATATGAGTCTAGCTGCTGTGTTCTGAGCTGTCTGAAGTTTCTTGATTATTTGCTCTTTGCAGCCGGCGTATAATGCGTTTATATAAGCTTTATATAAGAAGATTCTGGGTTCCTATTTTACCCCCTCCCCTTTTACAAAGCCGCGCTAATGGCTGCCAGTGCAGTAATGCCAACACAACCCAATCAAAGTGACTAGGCTATATTGGAATTCCCACACGGCAGTCGCTAGCGTGGCTTTGTAAAAGGGGGGCGTTAAAAAGGCATATGGTGCCTTTGTTGCCTTTATAAACTAGGCATCAGATAAGAACCTTTTTGACATTCCACAATGGTGCTGTGTTATAAAATCAAGCCCTCTAAGAGTCATGTCAGTCATGTCAGAATTGTTAAGCTCTGAAACTCATTGCCGGAGGATGTGGTTAGAGTATCTGGGTTTTAAAAAGGTTTGGACAAGTTCCTGGAGGAAAAGTCCACAGTCTGTTATTGAGATGGACATGGAGGAAGCCACTGCTTGTCCCTGGGATTAGTAGCATAGAATGTTGCTACTAATTGGGTTTCTGCCAGGTATTTATGACCTAGATTCGCCACTGTTGGAAGCAGGATACTGGGCTAGATGGACAATTGGTCTGACCCAGTATGACTATTCTTATGTTTACCAATCATCTGAAGTGATGGGCTCCCTTGAAAAATAATCTTACATAAATCATTTTTGTTTGTTTCTTTCGTAGAACAGTATATGCTGACCAACATAACATTAAAAAGAAAAACAGACAACTAAGTGGAGGGGGAGGTTTGTTTTTTGCTTCCCCCCCCCCCCCCCCCCCTTTGGTTTGTTTTTGCTGTTTTTACTGTTACAGTTTGTTCTTCTTATAGGTCAGATGTATTAAAGAGAATTTTTTAAAATTACTATTAGTTCATATCTAAGAGGGAAATGATTGTATATCTGGCCCAATATGATGGCATAATCTGTCTAATTTATTCACTGAGAATTTTATGTAAATACATACTATGTTCATCTTGTTAATATATTTCTGTAAAGCACATGGCCACATGTGTCTCCCACAGTATGTCCTTTCATTTTCACTGTGACAGCAGGTTCCATGACAGTAGGCATAGCAGATCTTTGTTTATATCGTAGTGCATAATATGATGCCATATTTTGCATTATTCTTTAACTGAGCTCAGAGTTAAAGGATTTGGTTTAAAAATGTAGGCCCTGATTGCAATGGGGTATCTGAATTCAAGAAAGCTTGGGCAAGGATCGTTAAGGGAGAGAATTGAATAGTAGAGGGTATGGACTGGCAGACTGGATAGGCCATATGGTCTGTATCTGGCTTCGTTTTTTCTCCCCTCCCTCGAATGTACTTTTTTGCATATATTCTTTCTTTCTCAGATCTTCATTTATGAAAGGGCAGAGCACTGGGCTGCTGCTTAGACCTGGTGCTTTATCGGGACAAGCAAATTGCTAAAATGACTATGCTGACAAAATATATCTTCCAGAATTACTGAAACAAATATTGATTCCTGGGGCCCTTTTGGTTTCCATTGCCTTCAAGATTTCTCTAGGAAAAGATAAGGGATTTTCTGTTCTCCTTCAGGGGCCCTTTTACTAAACCGTGTATGCGCCTACTCACGTCCAAGGTGCACCAAATTGGAGTTACTGGCCCTTGCGGTAATTTCAATTTTGGCATGCGTCTGCTATGAGTGTCTGAAAAATAATTTTTATTTTCTGATGGCCATGGAATTTGATGTGCGTAGACCATTACCACCGCGTTACCGCGTAAGACCTTACCGCTAGGTCAATTGCTTGTGGTAAGGTCTCAGACCCAAAATGGACACACGGCATTTTTTAATTTGCCATTCGTCCATTTTCAGCAAAAAATTTTAAAAGCATTTTTTATAGGTGCACTACAAAATAATTCTGCGCGTGCCCAAAGCACGTGTCTACACTACCACAGGCCATTTTTCAGCACACCTTAGTAAACGGACCCCTCAGATTTGATCTTGTGTCTATAGTTTTTTTCAGCCCTTCAGAATGAATCTCATCTTTTCAATTCAGGATGGAAGAATTCCTGGGGTATGAGATGTGCTTCCTTCTTAGTAAATTCAGGTACCAAGGGCTAGATTCCATATATCACGTCTAAAAAAAAAAAATCAGTACTGAAAAAAAATATGCCTAGGCATATTCTATAAACTGTGCCTAAATTTTTTTTTTTAATTTCAATTTGTTTATTGATTTTCAATTTTAACAAGATTACACTTGTTTTGAAATACAGCAATAGTTAGATTAATAAGAAATTCAATAATTCTTCATATAAACAATAAAGCAAAAGAAAAAGTAATAGCATATTATCACAAACATACATTTTAGGCTTCCTTAGACCCCATTTAAATCATGGGGTGAACAGAGTTAGGGAAGAATTATTACTTAAACTCATATAAAGGAAATAAGGTGGCGCAAATACTCCCATTTACTTTAACTATTAGATTTGCTTAGAATCTAGAAATGATTTTAGACTATCTGGTGAAAAAAAGGTATATTTAACCTGACCCAACCTAACTAAGCATTTGCACAGATAGGCAAGGAAAAACATCCCGCCTATCTCCAACATTCTTGCTTTTAATGCTAGAAAAGCTTTCCTTCTCTGTTGGGTCGATTTTGTAACATCAGGGAAGATTTGTACTTTTATCCCACCAAAACAGGTTTGAAGATTTTTAAAATGTGCCTAAATTTAAGTGTGGTTTATAGAATACACCTAAATCCAGGTGTAGTTTAGAGAACACGCCCAACACCCATTTTCTGTGATTATATTTAGTTGCGGTCATTTATGCCAATGAAAACTTGCAGTAAATGCCGATGCCTAAATTGCATACAGAACGGGCATATTCTATAATACTGCAAGTAAATTCTAGGAACACCTATGACCTGTCCATATTTAGCCTCATAGAAGGAGAAATTAGGTCTTACCTGATAATTTTCTTTCCATTAGTTCTTCACACTATTCCAGGACAAGTGGGTAGTTATGTCCCATCGACCAGCAGGTGGAGATAGAAAATTCAGAACTGAGCACTACTACCTAGCCACGTGCTAGCCGCCCAGTTCCTCAGTATTGTACATAAGCCAGTATAAAACCAACCTAAAATGCATGAACAGCAACCAACCAACAAACAAGGCAACCCCCCCCCCCCCCAAAAAAAAAGCAACGACAGGATCCAGAACAGTGAGCAGGGCAGTCAGAAGCAAAATAAGCCGAAAACACCAGGAGGGCTCCTGGAATAGTGTGAAGAACTAATGGAAAGAAAATTATCAGGTAAGACCTCATTTCTCCTTCCATTACATTCTATCCCACTATTCCAGGACAAGTGCGATGTTCAAAAGCAATCCCTGCGAGAGTGGGACATCGGCCCTGCTGCTCTTAAGAACACCATCCCAAAGGACGCATCTGACCGTGCAGCAACATCCACCCTATAATGCTTGCTGAAAGAATGCAACGACGACCACATCGCTGCCCTGCAAATGTCTACCAGAGAAGACAAAGACATCTCTGCCCACGACGTCGCCACAAGCCTAGTCGAGTGGGCCTTCAAACCCAAAGGCGAAGCCTTCCCTGCCAGGAGGTAGGCGGACGACACCGCCTCCTTCAACCAGCGGGCAATGGACGCTTTGGAGGCCATTAGGCCCAACTTCTGTTTACCGAACAAAACAAACAATCTATCTGAGCGACGAAACTCGTTAGTCACCTCCAGATACTGGATAAGAACTCTTCGAACATCCAGAAACCTCAAGGACGCATACCAGCTCCCCATGTCCTGCCGACGAAAGGAAGGCAGCTCTACTGATTGATTAAGATGAAATTCCAAGACCACCTTGGGCAGAAAAAACGGCACTGTTCGTAGAGACACCCCCCCTCTGAAAAACGGAGAAAGGGGTCCCTGGAAGAGAGTACCTGGAGCTCAGAAATGCGATGGGCTAAAGCGATAGCCACCAAAAATACCACCTTCAGAGTAAGATCCTTCAGGGAAGCCAGACGAAGAGGCTCAAAGGGAGGACGCTGAAGCGCTCCAAACACTAGATTGAGATCCCAGTCAGGGCAGGGAGCCCAGAAGGACGGTCAAGACTGTTGGATTATTTGTAGTAAATAATTAGCAGATTTTTATACACACAGCTTCAGCTTTAGAAATGTTAATTTCTTTTCTTCATCTCTCTCTCATTCACCCCAGAATAATTCACTGCTGAGTCACTTTAAAGTTGAAGTAACAAAACATCTGTTTACTCACAGTTTGTAGTTAGATTATATTCAGACAGGCTTATATATACATAATACTATACATTTGGATTATCAGCTCTTTCCATGTGCTTAGATGGTAATGGATGCTCACACCATAGATCCTCAGCTTAGGAGAAATCATTAGAGCTCCATGTGCTGTGCTGTTTCTAACCCCCACAGGAAGTTGCATGGGTGTGACCTCTCTAGGCAATTCACATCAGAGGTCACAGAGTAATCACAGAGAGAAAAAAAAAAACATTGCTGACAGACAATGCATGTAAAACACAATACATTATTCCAACAAACCCCTTCTCATGCATAACTGTCATGCAATTATTAATTCATACAAAGTCCAAGCTTTATTCGCAGATTCTCAAAACGTTCTCTGGGTAACGGTTTGGTCATGATGTCAGCTGTCATCTCACTGGTGTGACAATAGTGTAGACAGATAACCCCTTCTTTCGCCAGCTCTCGCACGTTGTGATGTTTCGTTGCGATGTGCTTGGTGCGTGACTGAACCTTGTCATTCTGTGACAGTCTGATGCAGCTCTGATTATCTTCCATTATCTGGATTGGTCTCTGTTCAGCTATTCCAAAATCCAGCAAAAGTTTTTCAATCCACATCAGTTCTCTGCATGCTTCTGATACAGCCACATATTCAGCTTCTGTAGAAGACAGACTCACAATACTTTGTTTATGACTGGCCCAAGAAATTTGTACATTTCCATACATAAACACATATCCACTTGTGGATTTATAATCAGAATGATCCCCTGCCCAATCTGAATCACAGTAACATATTAGTTTTGGATTACTATTGGCTGAAATCTTTAATTTACAATCAATGGTACCTTTTAAATACCTTACCATCCTTTTAACTGCAGTCCAATCTGATTTGGTAGGTGAGCTGACCCTTCTGCTCAAAATTCCTACTGCATTTGCTATATCAGCCCTGTATGTGGTAGTTAGATATAAAAGCTTACCTATGGCTGATCTATATTGGATGTTATCTGGTAAAGGTTCTCTTACTGTTTCATCCTTCAGAAAATCAGTGATCATGGGAGTGCTTACAACTTGGGCATCTTGCATACCTAAACTTTCAATAAGCTCATTTATTTTCTGCTTCTGGCTTAGAAGATAAGAACCATCATTTTGTTTCTCAATTTCTATACCAAGATAGTATGACACATTACCAAGTTCTTTTATCTCAACATTCAGGTTTAAATATTTTACAATGTCCTTGTACTCTTGCTCACTTTCGCTTGCAATGAGCAGATCATCAACAAAAACTAAAATGTATGCATATTGTCCATTTCTGCACCTAGTGTACAAGCATTTATCTGCTTCACCTTGCTTAAATCCTAAATTTGTCAATATTTCATGCAATTTGTCATTCCAACATTTTGCACTTTGCTTTAATCCATAAAGACCTTTGTTTAATTTACACACTAGCTGTCTTTGTTTTGTATTTATGAAACCTGTTGGCTGTTCCATGTACAAGTCTTCAGTTATATCTCCATGAAGAAATGCTGTTTTCACATCAATGTGGTTGACTTGCATGCCTTTTGAGACTGCAATGCTCAGAAGTGTTCTAATTGTCGTGTGTTTCACTACAGGTGCAAACACTTCATCAAAATCTTCTCCATATTTTTGAAGATATCCCTTTGCGACTAATCTGGCTTTATACCTTTCCACTTTTCCTTGTGCATTCCTTTTTAACTTGAATACCCATTTGCATCCTATAGCTTTCTTGCCAGGAGGTAATTTTGTAAGAATCCAAGTATTATTTTTATGCAATGCATCAATTTCTTCTTGTGCTGCTTTATGCCATTCAGCAGCTTCTTCTGCTGGCATTTTCTCAATCTCATCCCATGTTAAGGGCTCTTGAGCTTCTGCTGACTTTGTTAGGTAAGACAGTCTTGGGGGTGGAACACCTTTGTTTTCCCTGGATGAGCGTCTGACAACAGGTTGGTCTGACCTTTCCGCATCCTCTAAATCTGAGAGTCCTTCTCCAATTGATTCCCCTTCTCCAACTGTACTGTCTTCTTCAATGATCCTTTCTGTGTCTGCTTCCTCTGCCTGTTCCTCGTTAGATACAGATGAGTTGCTTTCAGACATCTGCCTTGGTATGGCATTTATATACACTGGCATGTCTATTATGGTTCTAGTTTCATATTCTGGATGATAAGGCTCATCTGGGATAATCCAGCCTTTATCAACCCTTTTGTTTTCATCAAAATATGTAACATGTCTTATGCCAACAATGCCAGTTTTCAGATTCAAAATTCTATATCCTTTGTGTCCTGGAGCATAGCCAACTAAAATGCCCCTTTCTGTTGTGGAATCCAGCTTATGCCTTCTTTGCTTTGGTACATGAGCATATGCTGTACTTCCAAATGTTCTTATGTGTGACAGGTTTGGCTTCCTACCATGCCATGTCTCATGTGGTGTGCGCTCAGTGCCTTTAGTTGGCATTCTGTTTTGTAGGTACACTGCTGTGAGAATGGCTTCCCCCCATAGTCTTTTAGGGAGATTGCTATCTGACAGCATACATCTGGTCATTTCCACAAGTGACCTAAATTTTCTCTCTGCAACAGAATTTTGCTCTGGTGTATAAGCTACTGTTGTGATATGCTGAATGCCTTCTTGTTCTAGAAATGTGCGCATGCTTTGTGAAGTGAACTCACCACCATTGTCGGTCTGAAGAACCTTTGGTTTTCTTTCAAATTTATTGCTCACAATGGCTACGTATTTCTTCAGCATGTCTGTGACTTGACTTTTTTCTTTCAGCAAATAGGCCACACAGTATCTAGAGAAATCATCCAAGAATATTAGCACAAATCTGTTATTTCCCAATGATGGGATATTAAACGGTCCACATAAGTCACTGTGTATTAAGTCCAGTACTTTATTACTCCTACTTCCTGTGTATGCAGGAAATGAGGGTCTCACACCTTTTTGAGTAACACAGTCTATGCATTTCTCCATTTTACCAGTATCTGCACTTATTTCAATGCCTGTAGCAAGTTGCTTACTGTAAAGATCCTGGATCACCTTAAAATCACGATGTCCCAGGCGGCGGTGCCAGATTTCCAGACTACATTTATCATCATTCTTCCTTACTTGCGCCATATGTGAGGCTTCACCTGAAATGCTCAGTTTATAAATATCATTATGCATAAAAGCTTCAGCATACACTTCATCATTTTTAGAGATTGTGCACTTATTGTTTTCAAAATGAATCACAAATCCCTTCTTATCTAATGTAGATACACTAAGCATATTGCAAACTGCTTGGGGAATATACAAGACATCACTTACAGGAATTTCTTTAACTTCATTAGACACTTTGCATTTTAAGAATCCAATGCCTTTTGCTTGGATCTGAGTAGTCCCTGCGTTTGCAGTTTTAAGAATACCTTCTTCTGGACTCATTTCCTGAAAGAAATCCTTACAATTGGTTAAATGGCATGTGCTCCCCGAATCCAAAATCCAAGTACTTTCATTTGAATTATTATTTACCATAGTTAAAGATTTTTCTACCATTAGAAAGCTCTTATGTTTATTATTGTCTTTCATACATTTCCTGGTTGGAGAATTCTTTTGTTCCATTGGCTTAGGTGAGCTAGAGGGAGTGTTTTGTGTTTCCTTACACCATTTAGACACATGTCCCTCCTTTCCACATGAGTAGCAAATCAGCTTGCCCTTGGGTGGAGTTTTCCCATAGCTCCGCCTTCCTCTGTTCTTTGCCAAGAAATTTGTTTCATTTCTCTCTGACTTGCTTTGAGAACACATCTCCTCAGAATCATTAATTATGCATTCCTGCCTCAGTTTTGATGCTGCCTGTTCAAAAGATTGCCCTTCAATGGCTTCATTTACAGACCTAAAAACATCAAACTTCTTTGATAGTGAGGTAAAAAGAAATGCTCTTTTCAATGCATCACACATGGGAATTCCAGAAAGTTCTAACTTTTGAAATGAAGACATAAGATGCATAATGTGATCATTACATTTACTTTTATCCCTTAATTTGGTTTCATTCAACTCTGCTAACCAAATTGGTTGCTGTTTTGCATATGTAGTTGCATACATAGTTCTCAGTTTATATAAAATGTTGTTTGCTGTATCTTTTTCCTCCACTAATATGGCTTGTTTCTCTGAGAGAGCTTCCAAAAACATGCACTTCACATAATAGTTTGCATTGTCCCATTCAGCCATATTTTCAGCTGTTCTGTTTTGGTCCAAACATATACCCAATTTCTTTGCTTGAAGGAGACATCTGAATCTTAGTTCCCACTGCTGATAATTAAACTCAGTTAATTTAGGCACCTTGAGAGAGTGGAAAAATGGTGAATTTCCTCCCTCAGCCATTTTCTTAGCCTTGCCTTCTGTGTGGGGGGAGAGAGAGACAGACTGAATCTTTCTTTTAAAACTTAAGAGAAAAATGTGGCTTTTTTACTGCCTGGTAATATTTCTCTTTTTTCTTTTTCAATTCCTGGCCTGGGCCCATAACCCTTTTGTTGGATTATTTGTAGTAAATAATTAGCAGATTTTTATACACACAGCTTCAGCTTTAGAAATGTTAATTTCTTTTCTTCATCTCTCTCTCATTCACCCCAGAATAATTCACTGCTGAGTCACTTTAAAGTTGAAGTAACAAAACATCTGTTTACTCACAGTTTGTAGTTAGATTATATTCAGACAGGCTTATATATACATAATACTATACATTTGGATTATCAGCTCTTTCCATGTGCTTAGATGGTAATGGATGCTCACACCATAGATCCTCAGCTTAGGAGAAATCATTAGAGCTCCATGTGCTGTGCTGTTTCTAACCCCCACAGGAAGTTGCATGGGTGTGACCTCTCTAGGCAATTCACATCAGAGGTCACAGAGTAATCACAGAGAAAAAAAAAAAACATTGCTGACAGACAATGCATGTAAAACACAATACATTATTCCAACAAAGACGACCCACTCCTTTCAGAAAACGGACCACATCCAGGTGAGCCGATAGCGAAGAATTGCACAAGCGCCCTCAGAAGCAGGCCAAGGCCACCACCTGGACCTTCAAGGACCCCAGCGCTAAGCCCTTGTGCACCCCCTGCTGCAGAAAATCAAGGATGCTGCCCACCAAAGTTCTAAAGGGATCCAAACCCCTTTCTGCTCACTAATCTTCAAATATACGCCAGACGTGGGCATAGGCCGAAGAAGTAGACCGCTTGCAAGCCTGAAGCAGGATAGTAATAACCAAATCTGAATAGCCATTCTTCCTCAAACGAGATCTCTCAAGGGCCAGGCCATAAGTATAGCCATGCTGGGATAGACCAAGGGTCCATCGAGCCCAGCACCCTGTCACCGTGGGAGGGATCTTCCATGGCTACCGGTCCCTGCCAGAGAAGACCCCTCTCCTGTGGAAGCCGCAGTGGCTGGCCGTCCAGAAGACTGATGATGAGGTTGGCATACCAAGTACGCCTGGGCCAGTCCGGAGCCACCAAAATCACTCTGCCGCGATGAGTCACTACTCTTCTGAGCAGACGGCCCAACATCGGCCAAGGAGGAAAGACATACAGGACTCCCTCTACCGGCCATGGTTGAAGTAGGACATCCAGACCTAACGAGTCCTGCTCCGTGTGACGACTGAAGAACTGTGAAACCTTGGCATTGTCCTTCGTGGCCATCAAGTCCATGCAAGGAAGGCCCCAACACTGCACCACTAGTTGGAACGCCGGGACAGACAGCTCCCACTCGCCAGGATCCAAAACATGACGACTGAGAAAGTCGGCTTCTACGTTGAGGACCCCGGCAATGTGGGCGGCTGAGAGGTAGGACAGGTGTCGCTACGTCCAGACCATCAAAAGGCCGGATTCCTTGGCCAGACGGCTGCTGCGGGTCCCCCCTGCCTGTTGATATAAGCAACAGTCATCACATTGTCGGAGAAGACTCGGACCGCCGTCCCCTTCAGGAATGGGAGAAACGACTTCAGAGCTAGCCGCACCGCCCGAAGCTCCAGAAAATTGATTCACCACGAAGAAAATGTTTAATATGATGTGGATATTGAAACGAGTGAAGCCATATCTCCCATTCAACACTTTCCAGAACCTGATACAGTCCACTGTTATTACCCATGTTGACTACTGCAACAGTGGTTTTTTTAGGATGCAAAACCCAAATACTGAAGAGACTCCAAACTGCCCAAAACACGGCAGCCAGACTTATTTTTGGCAAATCAAAATTCAAAAGTGCGTCACCTCTTCGAGCGAAGTTTCACTGGCTCCCCATCAAAGAAAGAATAAATTTCAAGATCAACACAATGACCCACAAGATCATACACGGTGGACCCCTGGCTACATGAGTGATTTGATCGACCTCCCTGCCAGAAACAGATTTCTTCAAAAACTTATCTCAACCTACACCTTCCCAATTGTAGAGGAATTAAATACAAGACCTACTACGCATCCAGTTTCTCCTTTTTGGGCAGCCAGCTTTGGAATGCTCTACCCAGACTAATCCGATTAATTAACGACTACTTGCCCTTTAGAAAAATGCTGAAAGCTCATCTCTTTAAGTAAGCCTATCCTAATGTCCCAACCTAATCTCACCAACCTCCACTCCCAATTCTGTTCTGACTTAGATGATGACCTCATCATTGGTTTTATTTACCATACCTCCCCATTCCCCCCTCTATTCATCCAATCCTTCTCTACTCCATCTCCCCTTTATTTTATCCCTCCTTACCCCTTTTCTCCCAAATTATACTATCCTGTCTACCCTCTCTTATCCTAATCATACATTATCAAGCTCAACTTATCATACACTATCAAGCTCAACTATAATGTTTTGAAATTTCTATTATATGACTTTGTATTTCAATTTACTATGTAAGCCGCATTGAGCCTGCATTATGTGGGAAAGCGCGGGGTACAAATGTAATAAATAAATAAAATGGTCAAACGGGACTCCTGCGGTGACCATGTAACCCTGAAATAAATGGCCCCTGAAATGGGCCCCCCCAGCCCAACAGGCTGGCATCCGTTGTCACTACCTCCCACTGCAGAATGGGAAAGGGCATTCCCCGAGCCAGAGACGGGGCAGAGCCACCATCTCATGCTCCGTCACTCATGGCCCCGACCTTTGATGCCATTACATACAGGCACAGGCCACAAAAGAACTGCAAATCACAGCCTGCAAGCCCAAGGCACCCACCTTAAAGGCCTGTTTCAGGGCCTGCTCCAATTTCCTATCCTGAAGGTCCTTTAAGGCCACCCCACCTTCCACAGGCAAGGTCGTCTTCTTGGTGACCGCGGTCACCAAAGAATCCACCTTAGGAAAGCCCAACTTCTCCCTTTCCTCCGGAACCAAAGGGTAGAGATGGGCCATGGTTTCCCCACTTGCAGCCCCGCCTCAGGGGTATTCCACTCTGCAGAGATTAAATCCTGAATATCTGGATGCATCGGGAATGCCTTAGAAGGACCCCTAAGCCCCCGCATGGGACCAGACTGCTAGGGACCTGAAGAATCCCCCCCAGGTTCAGATATGGAGAGAGCCAATAAGGACTCCGAAATCAACGCACCCAATTCATCTTTTTGAAAAAGCCGGAGCACCCGAGGGTCATCCCCATCTCCCGAGGGCAGCTCCCCCTCCTCTAAAGGCTCCAGGACCGAAAGGCCCCCCGATGAAGCGGACTCCGCGTCTGACCCCAGAGAAACGGGTGAAGAGCCCTCCAAAGGGTCATCCACCAGGATAGGCCGAAGTCTCTTGGGAGGAGAAGGGGCTGAGTCCAACTCCGCACCCCCCCCCCCCCCCGGGACCCCTGGAATAGGCAGAGCAGCGCCCCCTGCTTCAATAAAAATGCCTGGTGCATTAACAAGACAAATTCAGGGGAAAAAGGCATACCCTGATCAGGTAAGCCCCCTGCTGCGACTGCCCCTTTCTCTGACACCAGCAGAGCACGTTCCCTGACCGCGGAGGACAAAATGGCCAAATTCCCGCCTATGACAGAGAGGAGTCGCCAAAAGATCCCCCCGGGGACCCAGAGCGCTGATCCAGGCCTGTTATCCCCAGAGAAAGGCCACCAGGAACTCCTCCTCCACTCGGGGACATCGGTCTGCACACCGAGCAGCGGCCCGAGGAGCGTCTACCCCCACAGGAGGTGTAGCGCTTCACCACCTCAGCAGGGACTGACATGCCGCCGCGCCAAAAAACACCCGGTCAGAGGCCCGACTCGCAAGAGCGCACTGCAAGCCCGTTAACTTGCTCCCTCTCCTTATTTATTTATTTTTTTAAACTTTTGGCGCTAGTGTTTAATAGAAAAAAAGGCGTGCTGCGGGAACCGCGTGACTGTTACCACAGCCCGCTAACAGATCCCCAACTCACCACCTGGATCCTGAAACAGGGTGTGCACCCCCCCGAGCTCTCCAACCTCCTCACCTCCCCAGCCAGAACAGACACCGCCGGACTGGAGCAATTCTGATATGGCCAGAAGAAACATGGCTCTTTTTGTTGTTGTTGTTGTTGTTGGTTGCTGCACAGACTGCCACAAGAGAGGCTCAGGAGGGAAATAAAGGGAAGAAAGCCTCCAGGTGGGAGCAAGACAGGGACCCAGCACCACCAGGTATGTCTAAATTTCCTCAGGTGTGACTCAACTGGGAACCAGTCACCAACCGGACCAGGAGAAACCAACTGGAACACAGAGAGAAACGAAGTATGTCCATCCACCTGTTGGAGATAGAAGATACTGAGGAACTGGGCGGCTAGCACGTGGCTACATAGTAGTGCTTAGTTTTGGATTTTCTATCTCCACCTGCTGGTCGATGGACTAACTACCCACTTGTCCTGGAATAGTGGGATAGAACGTAATGGAAAGTGGGCTTACTGCTCTCTCTTCCAGGTGTACCACCGGCCCAACACGGATGACAGCGGTAGTCCCACTCTGAGTGCGTGCCATTTCTGGGGCAAGAAGAAAACCCCTGGAAATGGCTTGCGTGGCGATAACCCGGCGGTAATCAGGCATCACTGCACGCTGTCTGGTTACCGCCAGGTTAACGCGGGAGCCCTTATCGCCACCACAATGGGTGGCGGTAAGGGGTCCCTGCCACATGGCCATGCGATAAGAGTTCTCTTACTGCATGGCCATGTGTGCTTGGGGCTTTTTTACCTGCTATGGTAAAAAGGGCTCTGGCATGCGGGAAAAACAGCCCCCGCCACTAGCACAGGGCCCTTTTTCCCACAGCTTGGTAAAATGACACCCTAATATCCTAACTAACCTAAAAGTGTAGTAGCTGTTAAAAAAAATACACATAAATTGAAAGAAAAGAAATATTTTATTCTTACATAACCACAATTACTTATTACTTGGATGTGTACACCTGTTGGGCACCACACACCTTCTCAAACCCTGGAATCAGATTGGACATAGTCATCCTTATTTTCTGCTGCACACTGATTTTTGCACGGTACTTGGTTTGTGTTACAGCAACCGCCGAAAACCCTGCCTCGCAAAGATATGACATCGCAAATGGAATTAGGATTGCTGAGCTTCAGTACTTAGCAGGGGATATTAATCTTTTACTGATATCCAAAACTCAGTTAGTTCTATGCTGCCAAACTTTGGGGCCTTTTTACTAAGCTGTGCTGAAACATGGTCTGCCCTTTGACTAGGGTGTTGGTTTCCCACACGCTGAGACCGCTTTTAGCATGGCTGTAAAATGACTGCATTTCCTATCTCCACCATTAATTGCTGTGCATTAATTTCCCAATTAGCACATGGCCATTAGCGCAGGATCCCTTACAACACCTATTTTCTAGGCAGTAAGAGCTCCCGCAAAACCATGAGCTAATCGGTTAGCATGTGGCGCTGCAGCTGCGCTAACCAATTAACACTGGACACACCTACTCTCTGCCCTCAAACACGCCCTGTCACTAAAAAATAAAAAGTCGTTTTTAGCACATGAGAAGTGCGTGCAGATGTCAAAACTACCATGGGTCACCTGAGCACAGCCTACAGTAGTGATTCTTAACCTGTGCTGTGTTAGGTGCTCCTCAAAAACAAATTTAAGTTCATGGGTCAAACACCATTGGAAGTAACAAACTGTTGCAACAGGGGGAAAAAGTCTTTGCAAACATCTTCTTTTAATTTTCTTCTTCATAGTAGTAACTTTTTTCTGAAGGCTGAGACCTCCTCTGTGAGTTTCAGAATGCGTGTGTTGCTTCCCTGCAGCAAAAGATTCAATTCAGTTTTTTGAACAAACAGATCCTAATTTTGACAAAAAAAAAAATCAGTATTCAAGAAGTTTTTGGCACACTCATGTTCTTCTTCGAGATAAGAGTACAGTTCCTGTCATAATGCAAACATACCAGATAGTATACTACTATGGGAAAGTGATTGGGAGCTACTACAGTACAACAAAGAAGAGTGCTCAAATCCCATATCCTCAAACATTTTTCTTTTTAATCTTGCCTTCTATTGCTGAGTTTTCAACACATTTTCCATGACTAGGTTCAGTGCAGGACACTGAGGTGGAGCGTCCAACAGTAAATGCTGGGCTATGATTTTTACAGGCATGAACATCTGAGCAGTTCACACTGAAGTTGTTGAGTCAATGGACACTTCATGTTTTATTAATACCTTGTGAAGATTCTTCTCTATCAGAGGTCCAGCTAAGCAGATCTGTTCCGATTGTGGAACCAACTTTGTGAGCGCTTTAAGAGAGTTGAACATCACATCTACTAAATTAGACTGTTCTGCCATTGAGAGATACCTATGCGACCAAAGGTGTACTTGGATCTTCAGTCCTACTCACTCTTCACATATGGAAGGCGCATGAGAGCGAATGATTGGAGTAGCTTGTTGTATCCTTGATGCCATGCTTTTGTGAACTGATCAACTTCAACTAACACACGAAGCTCTGACAACCTTTCTTTAGAAGTCATTGATATCATAAACACCAGACCCTTGGTACCAGTATCAACAGATCCAGAGTCGCTATCGATTTTAACTCCAGCTATGCTTTTAACCCAAAAACCTAATGCCATTCCTACTCCACCTGGATATTTCAAAGGTAGCAACATCTACAAGCATCAATTGAAGCAGGTTCAATACCTCTTAGGTATTTTTTGGAAAAGTTAGAAGAGAGAATACCTTCCTACTCTGCAATATTGGAATAAGTGGCAGGATAATCAGCCTAACTTACAAGAAGGCAACCTTGTATTACTAAAAGACAGTCAAACACATCATAACATTTGGCCTTTGGGGCTCATCACTAAAACATTTCCAGGTGAGGATGGGAAAGTCCACAAATTGGAAGCCAAGACCACGAATCAAGTGACAACGAAGAACTTCATCCAACCAGTCACCAAAATGGTACTTCACTTACCTCATGAAGACACTTGAACACCATGGACCATTGTCAATTCCAGAGATTCAAAGACTTTTTCTCTCTCTTATATGTTGTTTGTGTTGTCTGTCTCTCATTTCAGCTCCTGCAAGACTGCAAGAGAGAAGCCGCCAGAGCAACAGTGAACCGGAGACAAGCAAGAAGTTGCCAAGTTTTAAGATCCAGAAATGAATGGACTTTTGCATGTTTATAATGTTTATTGTTTGAGGAGTTAAATAGTGGTGTCAACCAATACCAGGCTAGGAGTGGTTGTCCCCATTATGTGAGTATTATTTGTATTCAATTGCATTGTCTGTGTAATAGATAGTACTGTGTATTAGGACTGCTTTTCCTATATAGTTTGCAGTGTCCTGTGATTGACTCCTTCTGAGCTTTTCTTGTTGATTGTTACCTCTGAGCTAGAGCCAGTCTTCACTCTCTGCTCCTGCAGGTTGTGTGAGAGAGTCCAGTTTTCCTTGCATGTCTTGGTGATCAGCAGCTGTTCTAGGGGGCTGATCCCTCCTTAATCTACTATAATTCCATCAAGATTTTTCACCATCTCCCCAAGTCATTCCTCTTTTATCTACCCTACGTTTCTCCCCCTTATTTCCTTTGAGAGCCGTAGATTTTCCTCCCAACTGGGCTGAGGTTCTGGCCATCTCCTTGCCTCTGGGGTGGCTAGTGGTTAGATACAGACTCTATGCAGAAGGCAACATTTCTCTTCTAAGCAACTGAACAGTAAATTGGATTTTCTTTCTTTATTATGAGTACTACAATAAAGAAGATATGCTTAAGAATTGAGAGTCTACTGGTAAAGCTTCTACTTGGGAATGATTTAAGCTGGAAGTTTAAGCTACACTATACTTTGCCTAGAACAGTACAATGCATACTAACATTTTCATTTATATCTGACCACTATATGAGGAAGGCAGCTTAAGAAAATAGCAAAGTGATTGAGAGGGCATTTTTATACCCTGAATCCAAGGAGGTTTATTTGACAGGAGATGGCGGGAGCGTGCTTGGCTTGAAGCCAGTAGGTAAAGCTTGCCGCTATACAAAGTAATGTACTTTGAGTGTATCAAGAAGGCAGCTGCTGCATAGGGAAGCAATTAAACTTCCTTGGGTGTAGATGGCTTCAGTCTTGTCACATGACACCATCTCCTGTCAACCAAACGTCCTTGGGTGAACTTTACTCAAAGATGAATAGTAAAATTGAATGGTCACAGGCAAGGATAACATAAATGGTACTTTACATGTTATTAAAATATCCTTAATGTAAAGAAATGTCCTGGTCTCTAGTGCTTTTCAATCAAGACTGCAAGTACTACAACACTGATCCAATATGTCCATCTGTCTGGGGACATAGAAGCTTCTATAGCAAATCACTAATCAGGTCTAAACTCAAAGGAGAGGCAGAAGACGTCTGGCACCCACCCTATTGAAATTTTTTTTTTAAAAGGCATAAGCATGGTATTCACGTCTCCCCTTATTTGTCATTCAAGAGGCCTTCAGAAAAGAGTGTTACTTTGCTAGGGAAGAATCAGTGCTATACCAAGGACTATTTGACCAGTGCAGCCACACAGAGCACAAATATGAATGGGCAGAAAAATTGCTTCCAGGATATCTGTGCTGAGTCCTCTCATTGGCTGTAGCAAAATGGGTGGGGGGGGGGGGGGGGGGGGCACCAGAAGGCAAGTCACAAAGGATGCAAATGTAGCTTGGTGTGGTCCTGGAAAGTGCATCTAATTTTGCATCAAAACATAAGAACACTTACTCAAAGACAAAATTGTACATATTTTACATATTTTCGGAAGTGCAATATTAGATTTAGTGCAAGACTGCTTAGAATTGGAAATACTGAAATAAGAGTTCTAGAAAATATATATGCTTCCCAACTTCTATAACACATAAGTGGCTAGAGCCATGAGTATTCTGTACCAAATAAAAACAAATTTGAGAAAATACTTTATTCCTAATATTTTTTTGTCCCAAACCCTTAATCAATGATCCATCTGATTTGCTTTGGGGGTGAGGTTTGTATAAAAAGTTTAGGGGTCCTTTTACTAAGCTGTGGTAAAAAGCACTACCGCAGGGCATGCTCAGGCATCCAGTGGTAGGTTGGGGATCAGCGTATGCTTCCCACACACTAAAATAATAGAATTTATTTTTTAGCACTGGGGCGGAGAGTAGGCATGTACTGCACTAATCAGTTAGCGCAGCTACATCACCACACGCTAACTGATTATTAAGTGAGCCCTTACCACCTTGAAAATAAATGTCAGTAAGTGCTCATGCGCTAATGGCCACATGATAATAGGGAAATTAGCATGTGGCTATTAATGGGAATACTAGAAAATGGGATTATTTTACTGCCACAATAAAAGTGGCCTTGGCATGCGGGAAAGACCGACGCTGGGAATAGCAATGACCACTTTAAGCGCTGCTTAGTAAAAGGGCCCCTTATTTGTGAGGATTTGTCATTTATTTACCAACTTACTTCTTGATTTATTGTGGAACAAAAAAAATCCCAAAACTGTATCTGTTTAAAAGATGGGCGTTAATTCCAGTGGGAAAAGTTTGGGGCCCTTTTAATAAGCTGCAGTAGGCGCTAACGTGTGCCTAATGCAGTTTAAAATGGTGTAACAGAGAATGCTCTCAGGCTTCCTGAGGTAACTGCCAAATTTGTGCACACTAACATTGTGCTAAAAATATTTAAATTTTTTGAATGGGCATGTCTGGGGGCAGAGAGTGGGCAGTTAGTGTAGCTACAAAATGGATAGTGATAAGAGCACAAGTGCTAATGGCAACATTTATTTATTTATTTATTTGGATTTTGCTCACACTTTTTTCAGTAGTAGCTCAAGGTGAGTTACATTCAGTTGAGTGGCAAAGAGATCCACTGAGGGGGTGCCCCACTCTCGAAAGATCTTGTGGGCAATGCTCATATTGAGAGACCACTCATGCAGTTGCATAACCCTGCTCAGTTTTTCAGCCAGGCTATTGTTTTTGCCCACCATATAAGTGGCTCGAAGGAACATGCCATGTTGGTGAACCCAGTGCCACATCTGGATGGCTTCCTGACACATAGGGCATGATCCGGTGCCCCCCTACTTGTTAGTGTAATACATTGCAACCTGGTTGTTTGAATGAGCACAATTTGACCGGACAGCTAATCTCAGAAAGCCTTTGGAGCATTCCAGATCACCTGGAGATCCAGAAGATTGATCTGAAGACCTGTTTCCTGGAGGGACTATGCTCCCTGAGTGTGAAGCCCATCTATATGAGCTCCCCAACTGAGAAGAGATGCATCTGTTGTCAGCACTTTTTGTGGCTGAGGAATTTGGAATGGAAGTTCTAGGGTCAAATTGGAGTGAACAGTCCACCAGAGCAGAGATTGAACAAGGTCTGGAGACCCTTGGATGACATCTTGCAGTTCTGTCATAGTCTGGTACCACTGGGAGGCCAGGGTCCATTGGGCTGATCTCATGTGAAAGCATATCATGGGTGTCTCAAAAACTGTGGAAGCCATGTGGCCTAACAACCTAAACATCTGCCGAGCTATGACTTGCCGAGAGGCTTAAACCCGAGAGGCCAATGCAACTAAAGTGTCCACCCTCAGCCCTGGAAGGAAGGCTCAAACCTTCTGCGTATCGAGCAGGGCTCCAATGAATTCCAACTGTTGAGCGGGGTGAAGATGGGACTTGGAGTATTTTATAATGAACCCTAGTAGTTCTAGCACCCAAATAGTTCTCCGCATGGACTCCAGAGCACCATCCTCCGATGTGCTCTTCACCAGCCAATCATCGAAGTAAGGGAACACATGGACTCCCAGTCTGCATAGCGATACTGCAACTACTACTAGACATTTGGTAAAGAGCCTGGGAGCTGATGTGAGACCAAAAGGCAACACATGGTACTGGTAGTGATGTGTTCCCAGCCTAAATTGAAAATAATTCCGGTGGGCTGGAAGTAGCGGGATGTGAGTATATGCATCCTTTAAGTCCAGAGAGCACAGCCAATTGTTTTCTTGAATCATGGGAAGAAGGGTGTCCAGGGAAACCATCCTGAACTTCTCTTTGACAAGGAATTTGCTCAGGGCCCTTAGGTCTAGGATGGGATGCATCCCCCCTGATTTCTTTTGCATGAAGAAGTACCTGGAATAGAATCCCTGCCCTTCTTTCCCTGGTGGAATGGGTTCGACCACATGGGCCTGTGGAAGGGCGGAGAGTTCCTCTTCAAGTACCTGCTCATGCTGAGACCTGAAATAATGAGTTCTCAGTGGGCAATTTGGAGGGTTTTTAATCCAATTTAGTGTGTATCTGAAACGGACAATTTGGAGAACACACCAGTCAGAGGTTAAAAGGGGCCACCTTTTGTGGAAAAACTTCAGCCTTCCCCTGTCAGGTCATCTGGTATGGACACTTTGATAGCGGCTATGATTTGCTGGAACCAGTCAAAAGCTCGCCTCTTGCTTGGAGTGGGGAGCAGCAGGGTCCTTAGGCGCACACTGTTGACGCGAATGAGTGTGCTGGGACTGAGCCTGAGCAGGCTGGTGAGAGGAAGTGATGTACCTAAATCTGTGTGATTAGTAGGCATCCTTCTTTGACTTGCCAAAAGACCTCCTAGCTGAGGAGGCTGGTGCAGAAGACGCCCAGCGAGACAGAGAAGAGATGGTATCAGTATGCTTTTTGATTTGGTAAGCGACCTCCTCAACTGTGCATCAAAGGGACGGTACCAACAGGGCCTCCACAAGCAGATAGGCCTGAAGGATCCTCAGTGCTGAAGTTAGCACTGGTGCCAGGCTTTGTACTGTCTGATTACTGCCGGGGGCTGAACTTTCAGATGCAGGCTGCTTTAACTGTAAAGGGTATGCCCAATATCTGCCCATGCAATTAATGCAGGGATAATACACTTAAGGTGGCATTAAGTGATCCGTATTATCTTCTGTGTTAACAGTTAACATGCAGTAAGTTATCAAGCTCCACCGAATTCCACACTATATAGTTAGATGGCAATTATATAAAGGGGTGCTTAGATATAGGCACCCCAATGCAGCACAGTAAGCGCCTATTCTACAACGGCATCTGGGTGCCCAGATTATGTTATAGAATACTAATATAAACCAACATCAGTGCACCTATATGTAGGCATAAATGGGCACGCCTCTGTGGCAAGCAGCATGTGCAACTTACAGTATTCTATATGTTGTGCATATAAGTGGGAGACATACCTGTGCCCTGCCTACTCATTCACTGCCCTTGTAACTGCGCACTATCCCCCGGATTCTATATATCGTACCTAGTGTTCTGTGCTGAAATCTAAGCGAATTCCATAACAACACGTATAACTTAATTGGCTTAACAAGTCAATCAGCATTTTTAACAGCACTTAACAAGCAATAATGAACATTAATTGTCAATCATTCGAATTTACATGCATAACTCACTAAGCAAATTCTGTAATGAACTGTGCCTAAATTCTAAAGTGCGCAGTTGAAAAGAGGCATGGCCATGGGCAGGGAAATGGGCGTTTCATGGGCGTTCCAAAAATTTATGCGCGTTGATATAGGGATTTATGCCATATTTTCATTGGTGTAAATGGAGGCATGTAGTTTTAGGCACTGAGATATCAACTAAGTGTATTCTATATACTGCACCTAAATCTTACAGAATATGTTTTCCGCATGGATCTTTTAAGCACAATATATAGAATCTGGTCCTATGCCATTTATTTGTGCCTTATAGAATAGAATGCATGTGTAAGTGATAATTTTTGCTGCACTGCACACCTAACTGCAGATGTGCAGTTATAGAATTTCCTTGTTTAATATACAGGAATGAGTGTGCGCTAAGTGTCAAGCCACCGTATTAACACAGTTGTGAACTAATAGCACACTCATATTAACTGTTTAATACACTTTAGTAAAATGCCGTCTTAATAAACATACATATACTGGCCATCAGAAGACCACATAAAAGAGGACAGCAAATAAAAACAACATTTTACTGCATATTTTAGTTAAGCCTATGGCTCTTAAATCCCTTCTTTCATTATTGTTATGGATTCCAAACAATTATGCACTGCTCCTCAAAATTATCCTACTAAGTGCAAAACAAAGATTTATAAGATCTATATATGACTCTCCCAGGCCAACAGAAAAACAACCAATGTCAGTGAATGAATGATGAATAGGAAAACCATTCAGATAAAATGTATTGAACAATACTTATATTAATATTACATCAAAATATTCTGATGTGAGCAATGACGTTCTGACTAGGATTTAATGTCTTCCTTTTCTGATCTCAGTCTGCATTTCAAACAGTGTCCACATACAAAAAGCACCTACGTTAATTAGTAGCAAAACAGCCTTAATGCAATATACTATTCATATGACCAGCAAGAAAACAGATTGATGTAATAATGTGATCTTTAAATCTAACAGGTTAAAACTGTAAGATATCTACTTGCCCCACCAGTTGTGAATGCATGCATCATATAAACAGTATTGATTCAGCAAAATATCAAAATTGAGCATCATAATGCCGCCTGATTCTGAATGCTTTGCTATGCAAACTTATACTGTACGTAGCAAGAGCCTGTAAAAAATGCAAAACATAAAAATCACAGAACTGAATGTCAGAACTCTTCATCTAAGTTAGACCAGCTGAATAGCAGCTTTATCACAAAATCTGAAAAGCATAGACAGCTGCAGCAGGGTATTACAACAGTAAGTTTGCTAAAATAGAGTGAAAAAATATTAGAAAGGCCTACATGCTTTCAAAATACATGCTGCAGAAAAGCATAATTATATTTGCCAGTACACCAAAGAAATATACTTATTAAGGAAATAAAAAATAACACTGCATGCAAAACAGCATATTTGCAATTATGCACACATCAATGCTTCTGCATATTTATATCTATATCTATATATATTCAAACATATAAAAACTAACCTTACAGAAATGATCCTTCGGGATGCACGCTGCTTGCCTGCGTTACCTGAGAGCAGCACCGTTTGTTCTTTGCTTTGCATTCATTCTAGAACCTGTAGGTCTGTTTCTATCAGACAGATTTCACAGGATTTTTCTATTCACTGTGCAAAATAATCTCAAAATAATCCAATCCATTTTTGCTGCATCAAATTATTTGTCTGCTAGCCCTATCCTTGGCATGGCTGAGAAATGATTCATCAAAACAACCCAGGGAAGCATTAAAAAAAAAAATCAACCAAACAGCAAAATGTTCTCACCATGTACACACCCACAAAGTGAAGAATCAGGTCAGCCTAACTGAGGAAAGGCTAAGGATGGATTTCACACCAAGGCTGCAGTTTCCCAGTGATGCACTGTGAATCCTGCTCCCTCCTGGGAGAATGAGCTCATTCCTAGCTTCCAACAGCCGCCCCTCAGCCATTGCAGTGTCACTGCAGCTAGCAGCTGAGTGCAAGCACGTCACTGAGGAGCTCGCTTATAAAGCTAAGAAAACCCTCCCTTTTAAAAAACCCAGTTGAACACAGTGACAGGGGCAGCTAGAACACCTGCAAGCCGGTGCAAGAAACCCTCTAAGAAAATGGTGTGCTAACGAGCATAAGAACAGTCAGGGGTTCCTCCCATTTTTAAGCCTATAGGAAAAATGCCTAGTGCATCTGGTCCCCAGAGTTTTGCATTCATTTCATCTTGCAATAAAAACTATAGGTATGGGTATTTAACTGCTGCTATGCTGCTGTTTATTTTTAGTTCTTTAATCAGAATTTAATAGGTGTTGGAATTTAACTGCTGATTTTTTTTATACTTCTGTAGTCAGATTTTAATGGGTGCTACAGCACATTTCACAATTCTGGGGCTGATATTCAGTGGGAGATAACCAGGTAGGGAAGGCTCCTACCTAGTTATCTCCCACTGATCAGGTATTCCCTGGATTTTCAGTGGCACATAACTAGATAATGCCACTGAAAATCTGGGGAGACCACCACAGCATTATCAGGTCAGTGCTGGGTTGGTCTGAGGTCATGGTCAGGGTTAGAGCTGGGAGTTATTCGAGTGCCGCCAATGTTCAGACTCAGTACCCAGATAAAAATTTGATTATCTTAGGACAGCAAAAAAGGCTGTTCTAAGTTAACTGGGTAGCTATCTGGCTACCACCATTTAATACTGGTGGTACCTAGGTAACTCCCACTGGGAGCCAACTTTTCAAAATTATTGGGGGTGCTAAGCCCAGTGAAAATAACACTTCCTTGGCCACATACAAGGAATGTTCTCAATATTGGGGGTGCTCAAGCACCCACAGCACCCACAGAGTCGGCTCCTATGACTCCCAGTGGCAACATTGTGCCCAGATATTCAGTGCTGGTACTGGTAGGGGCAGGTACTGAACATTCAGGTCTAATTTAGCCAGCAGAGGCTCTGTTTAAAGAAATCGTGACTGCCACTGGCTGAATGTCGCCCCCACTGAGTTCATTATAACATTTACAATTCCATCTCTGGTGAAATATAAACAGATTTCTTTTGAAAAGCCATATAATAAGTGATAAAAGGTTAACTAAAGGTTGACTACTAGTTACTGTATATTGCTTTACTCTGTACAGTGTCTATGAATGGAATTCTATAAAAGTGAGCCTATATTTTGGAGCCTAGAGGGACCCTATTAAGAGCCTATACTATAAGAAAAGTAGGTGCTAACCTTCTTTTACAGAATACTAGCTTATTCGGGTATATATACACATATGCTGTTAGGTGCAAGGGGGTCATCAGCACCGTTTTGAATCCCAGAGCCAGGCAGGGCTGGTGTACAGGGGGACAACTCCTGTACTGCACCACTAGATTAACAGGAAATCTCGGAGTAACTCCCAAGGGAGTCGGGTCAGGCTATGCCATTGGGAGTGTTCTGCTTGTGGGAGTAAGTGTGGAGGGCTTGCATTACTGTTGTCCAAAGCAAGGGTACTGATCAGGGGGAATGTGCCAAAACTGGTCCAAAAGCTGGTTTTGAAAATACCAATTTGGATGTTTTTGTGATAAAAATGTCCAAATGCAGATTTATGCCACTTTTTGAATGTATTTCTCTTTTGAAAATGAGCCCTTTAGTCTGCTAAGCATGCACTAAAGAGATACTGTAAAGATTGTCACTGAGGTCCATAAGACAGCAGTGGATGATAGTAGGACTAGGTTTTATCAGGGAAAAATAAAATTTTGCTGCCAATCACCCACAAGAGTTGTTTGTCATAGTGAAGTATTTGATTGAGAAGGGGACAGTACTCAAGAAGAAATAAAATGCAAGGGTTTTGTCCTCTTTTTTTAGGGACAAGATTAGTCTGCTCTCAGAGCAATTTGATGATCTACTGCTGAACCCACTGATACAGCCAGGAAAAACTTGGAATCATTTTAAGGACGTGACATTAAGGGCTCTGTTTACTAAGGAGCGCTAACGATTTTAGTGTGTGCACAAAATTAGGACGAGCTGTGTAGGCGCCCATAGGAATATTGTGGGTGCCTACACAGTTAGCGCGCGCTAATGGTTAGCACGTGCTGAAAGCACTAACGTGCCTCTAGCGCAGCTTAGTATACAGGACCCTAAGAGGGGCATAATCGAAAGGAATGCCCAAGTTTTGCTGAGGACGTCCTCACAAAACGTCCCAATGGAGGGGCGGGGCGGGGAAACCTGTATTATCGAAACAAGATGGACGTCCATCTTTCATTTCGATAATATGGTCAGGGATGCCCAAATCCTGAAATTTAGGTTGTCCTTAGAGATGGCCATCCCTAGACTTGGTTGTTTCTGATTTTCGGCGATAATGGAAACCAAGGATGCCCATCTCAGAAACGACCAAATGCAAGCCCTTTGGTTGTGGGAGGAGCCAGCATTTGCAGTGCACTGGTCCCCCTCACATGCCAGGACACCAACCGGGCACCCTAGGGGGCACTGTAGTGGACTTCAGAAATTGCTCCCAGGTACATAGCTCCCTTACCTAGGGTGCTGAGCCCCCCAAACTCCCTCCAAAACCCACTACCCACAACTGTACACCACTACCATAGCCCTTACGGGTGAAGGGGGGCACCTAGATGTAGGTACAGTGGGTTTCTGGTGGGTTTTGGAGGGCTCACATTTACCACCACAAGTGTAACAGGTGGGGGGGATGGGCCTGGGTCCGCCTGCCTGAAGTGCACTGCACCCATTAAAACTGCTCCAGGGACCTGCATACTGCTGTGATAGACCTGAGTATGACATTTGAGGCTGGCATAGAGGCTGGCACAAAATATTTTTAAACTAATTTTTTGAGGGTGGGAGGGGGTTAGTGACCACTGTGGGAGTAAGGGGAGGTCATCCCTGATTCTCTCCGGTGGTCATCTCATCAGATCAGGCACCTTTTTGTGCCTTGGTCGTAAGAAAAACAGGACCAGGTAAAGTCGTCCAAGTGCTCGTAAGGGATGCCCTTTTTTTTCCATTATGGGTTGAGGATGTCTATGTGTTAGGCACACCCAAGTCCCGCCTTCGCTACGCTTCCGGCATGCCCCCGTGAACTTTGGTCGTCCCCACGATGGAAAGCAGTTGGGGACGCCCAAAATCGGCATTCCATTATACCGATTTGGGAGACCCTGTGAGAAGGATGCCCATCTTCCGATTTGTGTCAACTGTGAGCTCCTTGACCTCAAATATATGCTAACTTGGTCCAAGTTCCCCAGCTATTTTTAAAGATATCTCTATTGCAAATGGGTATAATTAATGCACCTTTTCTACTGGTCGTGTCCCACAACTTTTGAAATGCACAAGTGTCTGCCCATTGATTAAATGGGAATTGTTGCATCCCTTTTCTTTTTGGCTAAAGTAATATAGAAGGCCACATTGACCCAGTCTGCCAGACCCCTATCAGATTAGGTGTAGGTATAACCATAGTACAGAATCCCTGTTGCTATCTTGTATTGATGTTACATATCAAGGTCTCAATCACAACCTAAATTTTATTCTGGTCTTGATTGATATTTCTGCAACATTCAATACTTTGAATCATAGAATATTGCTTGCCCATCTTGAGGCAATGGACACGATGGGGGAGGTTTTGGACTGGTTTTCGTCACTGTTATCAGAGAGTTATCAGCAGGTTTTTGTGCACGGCAAATGGTCAAATATGCTGAACACCAGGTTTCTCTAAGGTTCTGTGCATTTGGCTGTGCTATTTAATTTATATCTATATACAAAATTGTCCAAACTAGGTGTAGGAAATATGGACAATTCACAATAGCACTTTCCTAATAGTTAAGTACAATAAATCTATACAGCTATTTCTTTGACCATGACCATCAGGGCTACACTGCCAATTCAGCCAAATATAAAAGATTATGGCTTGCTCAGTATATGTTTCATCATTGTTCATTCAAATATATAACAATAAAGTGAAATGGTAAAACTTATCTTAGTGAAACAAAGGAAGCACCCATGCAATCATGTTTCAAGTGCCTGGCTCTGCTTCAGGGTGCATTTTCTTTTACCATCACTGCAAAAAGAAAAATAGAGAGTCAAAGTGATCAATATAAAACAGCAATCTTCACAAAATTTTTCAAAAAAGCAGCAAGTACCTGGCACTATCACTGCTTTCAAGGCTAATGATTTATGCAACAAAATGGTGTCCAGGTTTATATACAAACTTTGGTATAAATAAACTAATCAGAACAAATCACATGGAGAAACATAGACCAATCAGAGAAGCGGAGCCCATTCAATGGTCTCTAGCAATCCAGCAGGGTGCACTGTTTTTCAGCACATGTACCAATCGTTGTTCACAGTAAACAAAACGCTGCTCACAATCACCCCCCATAGGCATAGGTGGGATATGATCAATGATGCGCCCTTTCAAGGCAGTCATGGTATGTGCCTTCATGAGCCAATGTGACAGCAGAGGAGACACTTCATTTTTAGTGAGTATTCTGCATTTATGCTCATTAAGATGTAACTTATCTTCTGTTTAGTACTTCCTGTATACACCAATAGGCAAGGGCAAATTACAGCATATACCACATACGCAGATTCACAAGCAGTGGTGTGATGCACAGTATTTTTATAACCATTAGGGGTAGAAATCCAAACTTTTCCTTCAACAGTGGAATCAAACCAGTAGCAATATCCACACCTGTAGTGTCCTGAGGCCTCTAAGGATGGTGTTTATTTATTTTTATTTATTTTTATTACATTTGTACCCCGCGCTTTCCCACTCATGGCAGGCTCAATGCGGCTTACATGGGGCAATGGAGGGTTAAGTGACTTGCCTAGAGTCACAAGGAGCTGCCTGTGCCTGAAGTGGGAATCGAACTCAGTTCCTCAGTTCCCCAGGACCAAAGTCCACCACCCTAACCACTAGGCCACTCCTCCACCCTTCAATTTTTCACCTATATTTTTGCTCCTTGTGTGCGCCATCACAGGCATCTCTGAAAACAAGGGAGTTGTTGACAGAATTGGCCAATATTTTTAAGCACATCAGCAACGTATGAGGACCCAGTCATAAAAGAAAACATACAAGTAAGGGTCTTGTCATCAGATCATGTACAATATTGTGTAATATTCAATTAATATGTTTTGCCCTCTTATAGGCCAATTTGACAATGAGTTTTGGGTAATTATGATCCAAAAAATGCTTCTGCAAAGTCTGAGCATGAGCCTTAAAATCCTCATCCAGAGAACATATAAGCTGGGCATGCAAAAATTCGCTCGTCAACTTTTCTTTAAGTGATAAAGGTGAAAACTAGAAAACTGAAGATAGTTATGTTGGTCAATCTCCTTCCTAAACAAAGACTCACCCTTTTTAGTTATAAGAATATCCAAAAAGTAATTGATTCCTAACCATATGCATAGTAAACTTAATGTAAAGATTTACTGAATTAAGAGGTTGCATAAACATTTTTAATTCTTCTAAACAGGCTGTCTACAATTAAATAAATAAATAAATAAATAAATAAACCACATCATCAAGAAACCAGTACCAAAGTTTTATACTGAACTAGATAACCATTTATCTCATTCTTTATGGGCATCCAAACACCCAAAGATAGCACTATCCACTCTTACAAAGTTGAAAGAGCATTCAGGAGTTGCATTTCCTGATTTCCTCACATATCATAAAGCATTTATTCTTCAACAATCGAGTAACTGGATCTATGAATGTTCCGACTACTTACTTTATTAATGTATCATTTTTGTTACTATAATAACCACATTTTTTGTACATCCTCATTACATTTTGTAATTTTGTATTTTGCATTTAAAATTAATAAAATTTCTTGGACAAAAAAAACAGTACCAAAAAACAATGTTAAAAAAATCATAGAATATACAAAAGATTCCTCAAATTCTGACATACACAGTGTGACTAACAGAAGGTGCAAAAGTAGCCCCCACAGATACTCCATGATTTTGTTGATATAATTTTTCCTTAAAACAGAAATAAGAATATAAAAATGTAAAAATAGCCATACTGGGTCAGACCAATAGTCCATCTAGCCCAGTATCCTGCTTCCAGGACTGGCCAATCCAGGTCACAAGTACCTGGCAGAAACCCATTTAGTAGCACCATTCCATGCTACCAATCCCAGGGCAAGCAGTGGCTTCCCCCCATGTCCAACTCAATTACAAACCTTTTTTGAACCCAGATTTTGAAAAGAACCAACTTTGCAAATTTACACAAACAATCACAAAGAGGAGGGGGGGATATCTGAATCTCACTGAGCAGTAGACTGGATAGACTCAGAACCTCACAGTGTGGAATATTGGTGCACAGTGCTGCTACATCCAAGGTATCATCTGAAATATATCCCGCTGCTTGTAGCACTTGGAGAATATGAAAGTGTCCTTAACATATGATGTCACACAAGTAGCTGCAGGTCTCAAATAGCAAGAAAGATATTTAGAAAGAGGCTCTAAAGCAGAGCTGCGGGCATCAGGGGGTTTGAAACTGTCTTAGGCAAAAAATAGATATATGGAACCCTAGGATGTTGTTCAATCATAAAATCCCTCTCCTTCTTCGTGATATTTGCATTATCAAACAGCAGGTAAAACAATATCTGGAATTAATCGACACACTTCTTCAGTCGGGTCTTTTGGTAAAAGTGTGTAGACCATTAATCCGTTAAGTAGTGAGTGTTTCGCCCCCATAATGCTCTTTATTGAGAATTGTGGCATCTCCTTTATTTGCCCGAGTGATAAGAAGTTTATCATTACTACAGAGCTCGGCCAATGCTGTAAACTAGTGTTTTCCAAGTCAGTCCTGGAATACCCCTTGCCAGTCAGGTTTTCAGGATATCCACAATGGATATACATGAAAGAGATCTACATACAAGGGAGGCAAATAAATCTCATGCATATTCATTGTGGATATCCTGACTTGGGAAACACTGCTGTATACTGACCTGATGATAAATTATTAAAATGAGTTCTGAACCTACTAGTTTTTGTTCCAACCCATTAAGTTCTTTAAGGACCAAGTTCTTATACACCAAAACATAAGGGTCACCTTTGCCCAGCGGGCCCCTGTTGATTTAGGAGCAACCAAGGAAGGTGTGGTTTCTATATAGTGGGATGCAAAAAAATGCCTTCAGCTGTAATTTAATAAAAAAAATAGTTGTAATGCCAAATGCATTTCAAAAGAATCATAATGAACAGTAGGTACAAAACGTAAACCCAAACTGATGACTTCTTCCTGAACTGGAGTTCAGCATAACTGAGGATAAATTTATTACTGCTGATTCCAACTGGTGTATGGCGTGTTTGAGGACCCTGATAATAGTATTTGACCTGGGATCCTGTTTGCCCCCCTCTGCCTCAAGGTCTGTAAGGGCCTCTGCCTTGTTCTAATTGGTCTATATTTCCTCATGTGGTTTGTTCTGGTTTTATACCAAAGTTTGTATATAAACCTGGATGCCATTTTGTGGAGTAAATCATTAACCTTGAAAGTAGTGATTGTGTCAGGTATTCACTGCTTTTTTACAAAACATTTTTGACTTCTGTTTTGTATTATCACTTTGACTCACTATTTTTCTTTTTGCAGTGATGGCAAAAGAAAATGCACCCTGAAGAAGAGCCAGCACTTGAAACATGATTGCATGGGTGCTTCCTTTGTTTCACTAAGATAAATTTTATTTCATGTCATTTCACTTTACTGTTATATATTTGAATAATCAATGAAGAAACATATACTGGCAAAGCCATAATCCTTTTATATTTGGCTGAATTGGCAGTATAGCCAATAATGTTATTCTTTCAAAATTATCACATTCTATTTAATCATTGTTTAATTCAACCCTACAAGTCTTTCATACTGATGTATTCACTGACTAATTTGTATTGTTAGTTTAATAATGTTAGATACATTGAACCTGATTTGTATCGTTAGTATAATAATCGATTAGCCACATTAAACCCAATTTGATAGCACAGGATAGGAAGACCTCTAGAGGGATTTGATTGGGAAAATGTGGAATATAAATGAAATAAACAAATAAAATAAATGTTGATGGTCAAAAAATATTTTTTTCTGTATAGATTTATTGTACTTGACTACCGGAAAGGTGCTATTGTGAATTGTTAATTGTTTAATTTATACCTGACACTGGTCTGTAGGCTACTGGCTAAATGTGGAGTACATTATAGAATTTATGTAGATAATGTAGTTTTTTGTAACTATCTTGCCTGTCCTGGACGATACCCTTATAAAAGTGACAAAGTGTTTAGCAGCCATTGACGAAGGGATAAATAAAAATCAACTGGCCATTAACCTAGATAAGACTGAGCTGATGGTGAGGGTAGGCCTAGAGGATTAAGGTGTCCAGAAGTTATTCAGTTGGGACTTGGACTGTGGTGGCCTCTCAGGTGCATAGCCTTGGGCTGATTCTCTATCCTCTGCTTTCAATGAAGCCACGGATAAAGAAGGTTACACACTGTGCTTCTTTTAAATAATACTTGTTGTAAAGGTTGTGGTTATACCTATCCATAATGACTATAAAACTGTACTGCAGACTGGTTATTTCAAGGTTAGACTAATGTAAATCATTATATCTAGGATTACTAAAAATAACTTTAAAAGAACTACAGATAGTTTAGAATATGGGAGGGGCACATCTATTAGGGGTCAAATCAGTTCAAGCATATTTCTTCTCATCCAGCTGCACTGCATTGGCTTACAATAGCCTGGAGGGTGAATTAAACCCAGATATTCAATCTGGGGCCATGTCCAGGCAGCAGCATTGATTATTCAGGTCTGCACAGACACCTGGAAGTTACCTGGATACTCAATGATATAGTTAGACTGGTGCTCAGGTAACTCGGTGGATAAAGTTAGGACAGCCCTTTTGCTGCCCTGACTTTATCCCCTTACTTACCCGACAGCAGACTGAATATCCCGGCTCCACACCTACTCCGCTCTGACACTGCCTGTATAGTATCGCCAATTGCGTTATTACAAAACAGGTGACATACATCATCTGACTACACTCACATCCATCTACATTCATACACCACTCGCCCTTACTGCCTGCTATTAGTAACTTCAAATATCAATGACCGTTATCAACGTGCCCACAAACAACATGAGCACGATGTATCACATAATATATATCACACAGTTCATCAATACTGACTTTGAAGCACGAATTGTTGTCTTTCCAAGCGCTGCTGGTCTTAAAACAAGCTTATTTGCTTCAGCTGCGTCTTCATTCACACAGCCAGCTTTTCTTGTACATTGCTTGTACTAACACTTGATCCCCACAAGCACTATGTATAACAAGGTCCATGCGCTGGATCTAAACACACCAGCACGCTGTCAGATTTTCTTTAATCCAATAAATAATAGGCTTGGGCAAGGGACTACAACAACCACCATCACGGAAAAAACATGCTGCTGTTCATGTTCACAAGCGGTTCCCCGATGCCGGACCGCATTTCAAGTCTTCCTCAGGAGGAACCAGCGTATCTACAATATCATAATAATACTATCACTCTTACTATAAATCCAAAACCTATCTTCTTAACACAATATAAATCAACTACCTAATCACTTACTATTATACTTGTATGTGACTACTTGCCGGAAGGATACTCGCCCCAGGGGGGGTCGGAGGTCACAACGCTGAGCTACTAGGGCGGGAAGCACCCTTTTTCAATCTCCGGTATGGGAGACCATGCCCACTAAATTAAAGGGGCACCGCATCAAATGCACTCCACCTCCCAATTGAGGCCAAGGGGGGCCACCGTTCTCCACATAAAAATATAACACTGTTCCACAACCAGCAAACGAGTGCTAATGTCTCCTCCGTGAACAGGAGGAGGCAATTGCATTAATACCATGCACCAAAGCTGATCTAGCTGATGATTATATTGTTGCCAATGTGCCACTATGCACAGTACATATTTTTGTATTTTGCTTTGCATATTGCATTATATGTATATATAATAAATAATATATTTCCATTTTGGCATTATTATATAAGTACATAAGTATTGCCATACTGGGACAGACCAAAGGTCCATCAAGCCCAGCATCCTGTTTCCAACAGTAGCCAATCCAGGTCACAAATACCTGGCAAGATCCCAAAATATACAAAACATTTATGCTGCTTATCCCAGATATAAGCAGTGGAGTTTCCACAAGTCCATTTTAATAATGGTCTTTGGACTTTTCCTTTAGGAAGCCGTCCAAACCTTTTTAAACCCTGCTAAGCTAACTGCCTTTACCACATTCTCTGACAACGAATTCCAGAGTTTAATTACACGTTGAGTGAAGAAACATTTTCTCCGATTTTCAATTTAATACTTTGTAGCTTCATCGAATGCCTCCTAGTCCTAGTATTTTTGGAAAGAGTAAACAGATGCTTCACGTCTACCCTTTCCACTCCACTCATTATTTTATAGACCTCTATCATATCTCCCCTCAGCCGTCTTTTCTCCAAGCTGAAGAGCCCTAGCCACTTTAGCCTTTCCTTATAGGGAAGTTGTCCCATCCCCTTTATCATTTTTGTCGCCCTTCTCTGTGCCTTTTCTAATTCCACTATATCTTTTTTGAGATGCGGCAACCCGAATTGAACAAAATATTTGAGGTGCGGTCGCACCATGGAGCGATACAAAGGCATTCTAACATCCTCATTTTTGTTTTCCATTCCTTTCCTAATAATACCTAACATTCTATTTGCTTTCTTAGCCACTGCAGCACAATGAGCAAAAGGTTTCAACGTATCATCAACGACAACACCTAGATCCCTTTCTTGGTCAGTGACTCCTAACATGGAAACTTGCATTACATAGCTATAATTCAGGTTCCTCTTTCCCACATGCATCACTTTGCACTTGCTCACATTAAACGTCATCTGCCATTTAGACGCCCAGTCTCCCAGTTTCCCAGTCTCATAAGGCCCTCTTGTAATTTTTCACAATCCTCCTGCGATTTAACGACTTTGAATAACTTTGTGTTGACAGCAAATTTAATTTCCTCTGGAGTCTTTCATGAGGTACTTTGTCAAATGCCTTCTGAAAAGCCAGATACACAACATCAACCGGCTCACCTTTATCCACATGTTTGTTCACCCCTTCAAAGAAATGTAGTAGATTGGTGAGGCAAGATTTCCCTTCACTAAATCCATGTTGGCTTTGTCTCATTAATCCATGCTTTTGAATATGCTCTGTAATTTTGTTTGTTATAATAGTCTCTACCATTTTGCCCAGCACCAACATCAGACTCACCGGTCTATAATTTCCCAGATCTCCTCTGGAACCTTTTTAAAAAATTGGCGTTACATTGGCCACCCTCCAATCTTCCGGTACCACGCTTGATTTTAAGGATAAATTACATATTACTAACAATAGCTCCGCAAGTTCATTTTTCAGTTCTATCAGTACTCTGGGATGAATACCATCTGGTCCAGGAGATTTGATACTCTTCAATTTGTAGAACTGCGTCATTACATCCTTCAGGTTTATAGAGAATTCATTCAGTTTCTCCGACTCATCAGCTTAGCATACCATTTCTGGCACCGGTATCTCTCCCAAATCTTTCTCGGTGAAGACCGAAGCAAATAATTCATTTAATCTCTCCGCTATGGCTTTATTTTCCCTGATCGTCCCTTTTACCCCTCGGTCATCTAGCGGTCCAACCAATTCTTTTGCCGGCTTCCTGCTTTTAATATACCTACAATATTTTTACTATATGTTTTTGCCTCCAACGCAATCTTTTTTACGAAGTCCTTCTTAGCCTTCCTTATCAGCACTTTGCATTCGACTTGACATTCCTTATGCTGTTTCTTATTATTTTCAGTTGGTTCCTTCTTCCATTTTCTGAAGGATTTTCTTTTAGCTCTAATAACTTCCTTCACCTCACTTTTTAATCATGCTGGCTATCGTTTGGTCTTCTGTCCTCCTTTTTTAATACGCAGAATATATTTGGCCTGGGCTTCCAGGATGGTGTTTTTGAACAACATCCATGCCTGATGTAAATTTTTGACCCCTGCAGCCATTCCTCTAAGTTTTTTTCACTGTTTTTTAAAAGTTAAACACTAATGTATTTGATTTCCTATGTATACTTTCTTCAAAGCTAATATCAAATCCGATCATATTATGATCACTGTTATCAAGCGGCCAGAGCACCATTACCTCCTGCACCAAATCATGTGCTCCACTAAGAACTAGGTCTAAAATTTTTCCTTCTCTCATCAGCTCCTGTACCAGCTGTTCTATAAAGCAGTCCTTGATTTCGTCAAGGAATTTTACCTCCCTAGAGTGGCCCGATGTTACATTTACCCAGTTAATATCGGGGTAATTGAAATCACCCATTATTTTTGTGTTGCCCAGTTTGTTTGCATCCCTAATTTCCTTTAACATTTCTGCATCCATCTGTTCATCCTGGCCAGGCAGACGGTAGTACAGTCCTATCATAGTAGATAGCCTGACAAGACTCTAAGGGCCAATTTAGGTACTGGTCATAAGCTTAGCCAAATGAGTCCAGAGTAATTGCTGTCTGAGTGATTTTCTGATATATAACAATGCCTACAGTTGCTGTCATAGGATGACTGATCTCAAACTTCATTGGAGAAATAGGCGTGGATGGGGAAGGGGATGATCCTTCTTCTAAATCAAACAGGGACAATAGATTGACTACAAAGGTGAAACCTTTTTCCTTCCTATAATTATTGGAGTGGAGAGGGCGAGCAGAGTGATAAGGAAGAGCAAGCATTTGTTAGGCCGTATAATACTCATGAAAGGAAGCAGAGTCACAATAGTGAAAATGAATGGTTCATTTGGCTACAAACAGAAATGGTCATCCAAGTCACCTGAGCTTCTGCCAGAGAAGCCAAGGGTAAAGTAGGCATACAACTATGAACATGAAGAAATGCAAAAATGACAAGGCTGTAGTCAGACTAGGAAACTAGTCCATGGAAATAGGATATGTAAGACCTTTACATGTAATCCACTTTCCCCTGGATTATCTATATGATGACTAAATTGGTGTGCACAAATCAGCATGCATTGACAATTTGTGTGATAAATTAATTCATTAATGAACTAATCGGCATCAGGCATTTACACATGCATCATATTCTATAACGATGTGCACAGAAATCCTATAGCATGTAAATTCAAGGGGCATGGCCAGGGCATTCCCAGAATGTACGCACATTTTTACACAATAGACCCAATTGGTGCCTAACCTAGGCACCAGCACTGGCGCCTTACGTTAGGTGCAATTTATGCACTTAGCCACTATTCTTTAAAAGGGCGCAGATGCTTTATAGAATAGCACTCAGCGCTTAAATTTTCTGGTGCCAATATCTCAGTGCCATTTACAGAACCTGTGTATTTTAGTAGAGTAGAATAATGACTAGCTTTATATTTTAAATCCATGTTCTGTTTCAGAGATGGTATTGTCCCCTTGTTTTATGCAACTCTGTGTTTTGGTGTTATAGAATATGATAGCAGAGGATAGGAAGACCTCTAGAGGGATGTAAGAGCAGACCAAATGTAAACAGGACTATTTCAAGGAAGCACTAAGATAGTAAAGAACTGGCTAGGTTTGTCACAAGAAAATGAATAATTACAACAATTTGAGCTATTTTTGTACAATGGATAAGAGGTTTCTTTTGCACTAAAGCTTAGCATTCATACTACGGCAATTTAAAGTTTGGTTCATGTAGCCCATATTCTGCAAATTGACTTAAATGGATAAGTCAGCTGAAAATCCATGAAGCTAACTGTATAAGTGATCCAGTTAACTTTAAGCAGATATTGTCTCACTGAATATCAGCACCCTTAACATCAGAGTGAAATTTCTCATTTACTAAGCTGCATAAGCGTCTATGCACACCTTGCATGTTTTGATTTTGCTGCACGTCCATTATTGGCAAAAGCTTTAAAAAGGCATTTTTTGCAGGCGCACTGAAAAATAGATCTGCGCGCACCCAAAACATGTGCCTACACTACCGCAGGCCATTTTTCAGTGCACCTTAGTGAAAGGACCCCTTAGTTGGTTATAGACTCAGTCAAAATGGCTCAATGCTGACACACTGCTATGGTCAATTTATCTATTGCTTCAACCACTCATATCTTCCTAAATCAGCTTTGCTGATTAGCCTTATAGTTAAAGCAGCAAACAGCCATGTTCAAATCCAACTACTGCTTCTTGTGATCTTGGGCAAGTCACTTAACTGTCTACTGCTTCAGGTACAAACTTTGAGGCCCTTTTACAAAAGCTGTGGTAAGTACTAATGCATGCTTACCGCAGCATAAAATGGCATACCGTGGGGCATGCTGAGGTGCCTCACAGTAATTTTGGGATGTGCACATGCAAACCACAAGCTAAAAAATAATGTATTTTTGGTGCAGGAGGTGTGTGTCTGGGGGCAGAGATTGGGCCTGTTCTGCGCTAATCAGTTAGTGCAGCTACATTGCTGTGCACTCACCAATTAACGAGTGCTTAGCATGTGAGCCCTTACCACCTACATAATGGGTGGTGGTAAGGGCTCAACGCCTTAATCTGTTTTAATGGCCACATGCTAATTGTAAAATTAACGCATAGCCATTAATACAAAAAATAGGAAATCCAGCCATTTTACCCAAGCAGTAAAAATGGCCTTAGCGTGCAGGAACGATCTGCTTAAGGGTACACTAAGGCTTCTTAGATGGTAAGCCCTCCAAGGAAAGGGAAATATTTGCTGTAACTGAATGCAACTCACCCTGAGCTACTATTGAAAAGGTATGAGCCAAATCCAAAAAGATACATGACGTCTTCAATACTTTACTAGCATTACTGAAATGCTGTATTTATTTACATAACTCAATTTTTTTTGTAGAATAGAGGCATAGAAATACCAGGACAGATTTTTTTTTCCTTTTGTTTTGTATTTAATTGCAGGTATAAAACAACTGTGGAAAGAGTTTAGACATAAGGAAGACAAATATGTGTGTATGATGCAAAGCTGTTAACTAGATAAAATGTATAATTCATATGCACAATTAATACTGCAGTAAATAACCAAATAGTAAAAAGCGTAGAATGGTTTGAGAGTTAATGAGGAAATACTGTACCTCTATACATGCACCCACAGGAATAATTATATGGATGTTAGTTGTACATGCCAGTAAAAACCTGACAATTAAAATAATTTAATAAATTAATGCCTTTCTATGAGCCACAAAACACAGAGATACTAGTAACTTTCAGAACAGATGGCTGGATTCTTTGAAGGCTGTGATACCAGTTTTCTCTGGGATCAATACTGCTACTAGAATTCCATACCACAGAACAGATGGCAAACTTGTTTCAATGAATATTAAATATTAAATTGCCCCTTTTACTTCTGTCTTGCAACTTACCATTACCATTCCCTGAACTGATTTCTACTGTCGTTTTCCCTTTGCCTTCTAGATATTGCTAATAGTCATCTCTTGACCCTCTTTTTCACACCTACCTTCAACATTCCCTTTGCAATTGTTCTCAGCTTCAAAAGTTTCAAAAACATGACAAAAGGTCCAATTTCTGTGCAATAGCCTGGCTTCATTCCAGGTGGTATGTGCCAGGTCTAAGTACCAACATCTTTACTGTTGCACACTCAAATTGCTTCACCAGTTCCCCAGATGTTAACAATAGTAATATAGAATAGAATTTTAGAAAGGTCATTCAAAACCAAAAATAAACGTCCAACTAGAGATGTATGGGCCAGCTGGGGTATTACAAAAATCAAGCTGTGAATGTCTAAGATGGTTCATAATCGACCTGTAACCATCCCCTGAAATGAACATCCCAAACTGTAAATGGACATATGACAGAGGAGAAGTGGCCTAGTGGTTAGAGTACTGGTCTTGAAATCCAGAGATGGCCGGTTCAAATCCTACTGCTGCTCCTTATGATCTTGGGCAAGTCACTTAACCCTCCATTGCCACAGGTACAAACTGGGACAGAGAAATTTCCAGTGTACCTGAATGTAACTCACCTTGAGCTACTACTGAAAAAGGTGTGAGCAAAAATCCAAAAAAATAAATATTAAAAATAAAAGATGAACATCCATGTCACTAAAATACTCATCCATATACATGCATAGGTGTTACTGTCTGCTGATAACCAGAAAACTGATCCTAAATATAGGAAAACATCAATTGGAACCTCAGTTGCCTTAGATAGGTGAATGTTATAGAATGCACAAGGCCACACATTCTGTACAATTTAGACTGTTACCGCCATGAAAAATGATATATATCCAATGACCATGGTCACACTGAATGATGTCAAACACTGTATGTTCTCCGGATGATCAGCATGAGCTGCATGGAGTTAAGACATGCCGTTTCCAGTCCGAATGACATAGCACCCCTATATCTGCAAAAATTTAGATGTGTAACATGTCTTCCAGGAGGGAGCCAACTTCTTGGAGTAGTGCACCTTCAAGGCAGTGCTATGTATTCTCCACCAATGACAGCTGTTCCGCAAGTGCAGAAGGCTGCTACCACATGCTGCAGCCATATGCATGTGGAGAAAAATCAGGAGCATCTAAGACAGGTAAGAATATTTCAATGTCACCATGTGCCCACCAACAACATCCTGCACTCCATAATCACCTCATTGATAGCACCACATATGCCTTGGATCCCATTTCTTCATTCTGGATTAGTTTGCCAATTCATAGGCTTCTTCCTCTGGCTCAGTTGTCTGTTCAAAATGTATCAACTAGGACTATTTTAAAAATTAGAAAAGGGGAAGGCAGAGTCTGTGTTCACATCGGGCTCCTACAATTCAGATTAAATAATACACTATATTTGTTTATTTACTGCCCAAATTTTGCATATTTCTGCTTAGTCTATGTTGGGGGTATCAGTCCTGAGATTTATTTTGAGTTTTCTTTCCTCCCTTAATTAACTTCATTGTTTTGTTTGGAAAAAAGCTACTTTTTGCCTTCATGCAATCTTTTAGCAAGCAACCTTTCTCTTTACTTGTGATCTGATCTGGATCTACAACAAAAAAAGCCTTCAGTGGTCTGCATCAGTTGGATCATCAAAGGTCATCAGAATCAGAAACTGCAAAATGATGCAATTCCGTGAGTTGAAGTTCATATCTTTACCTTAAATTATCTCTAAATTTTGATATCCTGCTGAATCTCCCTCTGCATTAAAACTTCCAAATAATTTCACAGGAGTGAAATACAGTCACTTGATTTACGTCTCTAGTGAACAGAAGTGCCTTGTTATATATAAGACACTGGACTTTAAAAACTATTTTACCTTGCTTCAACATTTAATAGCACAAAATATAGATAGAATAAGCAATTCTATGAGGCTGATGCCTGACTACTTATTTCCTAAAGAATCTCAACTTCCTAGGAAGCAGACACTTAAATGACTGGCTAGTTAAAAGTAATTGGCCAGACCCATGTCAATCTGGTTTCAGACATGGGTACAGGAACAGAGACCGTTCTTGTATCCATTCTTGATGATCTGCACAGACACTGTGATAGGGGATCTGCCTTGATACTAGTGTTGCTGGATTTCTCATCAGCCTTCAACACTGTGGATCATAATATCATGCTTACAAGCCTGGCAGAAATAGGTATCAGTGGCACACTATTTACATGGTTCAAATCCTATTTGTCAGACAGACAACAATCAGTTCTGTTCAGCAACAGCACATTATTACCTTGGGCACTGAACTGTGGGGTGCCACAGGGATCCATACTGTTTCCCATTTTATTTAATATCTACTCAAGCCTCTGACTGAGCTGTTTTGGTCAATGGACATAAGATTCTATATCAATGCTGATTACGTGCAACTATTCATACCCACCGAACCAGAGCTACCCACAGTTTTGAGTAAACTGACTACCTGTCTAACTGCAACTCAGGAATGGGCAAACAACAACAAACTCTGCCTGAACCCAAGCAAAACAGAAACTCTTTGGGTACCTAACACAAGTGGACAAATACCTGACTTCAAAATACCTTGTGGGAAGTATGAACTCCCCCTAAACTCACAGGTCAGGAATCTTGGGATACTGCTAGACTCATCACTCACTCTGATCCTGCAAATTCAAACAACCTTTAAATTGTCTTTATCACCTGCAGCACTTACAAAATCTCTCTCCATATACTGAAGAGACAAGGATGATCATGGTGGTCCATGCCATGATAATGTCGATAATGTCACAACTAGACTACCGGAATAACCTGTACACTGGTCAAACCAAAAAAGAGTTTGCATCAACTCCAACTAATTCAGAATGCTACAACACAACTGATAGAAGACTGTAAGCAGTATGAAAACATCACACCCCTTCCTTCAAAAACTACACTAGCTACCAGTACCTTACAGGCTAAATTTAAAACTCTGATTTTCAAGGTCATCAAATAAAATGAGCCAGAGTACTTAAAGAATAAGTTAGCCCTTTACACACCTTTGAGTCCCCTAAGATCTTCTCAGGGAGCATCACTAACTGTACCCTCAACAAAAGAAATTGTACAATGAGATATTAGCCAGCTAGCCTTCTCAGGAGTAGCTCCCGTACTCTGAAATTTACTTCCAGAGGGGCTACATCTAACTCAAGACTACCTCTACTTCAGGAAGCAGGTGAAAAAGTCTGGTTCTTTCCCCAAGCCTTTAATACATAGGGTGACTGACTATACACTCATTCTGCATCTAGACTACCTAGCTATACACACTGCAACTCAGACCAGTTCTCTATATCTTATCAAAGAATTGACTTGAATTTAGCCACCCATCTATTTATCCCAACTGACTCTGTACCACCCATCTTGTCCCCAGCTACTGTATATATCTTCACTTGGCTCATCAGCTACATGGTATGCTGAATTGTAGAAAAGCATTAGCATCATTTCAATGTTATGCATATCATATCATAGCATCATTATTTGAATGTTCTAATGCGTGCTTGTCACGAAACGCCTAACAACCCGCCTGGGGTTACCCTGCAGCCACTTAGAGGGTCTATCCCAAGCCTGCATCTGCCGCTTGTGCTCTACACTAGTACCCTCTTCCCACTGACTGGGTCCCAACCACCTCGGGGTGAGTCTCCCACTCTCAAGTTATCCCCAGTGATTTCTAGGTTACTGGGGCTAAACTCCCAGTGGTCCAACAGTTCCCAGAAAGTACTCACAGACCAAACACACAAACCATCAGGATTCTTTATCAGTCCAGACAGCAGTGTCAACAAATTGAAAATTATTTATTGTCTTAAAAATTGAATAGTGAAACCTAAAAAATGCAATCAGCAAACAATAGCAGGTAACTGAAATATGGATCAATTATAAAACTATCTAAACACTTGTTTACTTTCTAAAAAGTACCTGGGGATATCAGGAAATATGCTGCTCACAGATTATCAAATATAACTGATCACAGGGCCTCAGCAAAGAGATCTGTCTCTCTCTTCTCCCAGACTAAGACTGAGGAAAAAACCAGTAAAATCCAAATGAAATGAGCTCCTGGGCCAATCAGAGCCCAGTGCAACAATCTTTGAACATATACTGCAGACTGCCTTTCTAAAAGGCTTAAACAAAGAAAACAGCCTTAGTTCTACAGCAGCTTCAAAACATAAACATGCACCACCTGCTGCTCAAACTACAGAAATACACATCAGGAAAATTAAGGCAGTTTTACAGACTTAAAACACACTGTTCTGTCACAATGCTTATTAGGTGTTTTGTTAGTATTATGCTGACATCATATTATATCTCTGTTATTAGAATTTAAGTACAGTTAAATGTGCATATTTTTCATACTGTATTATGGTAGTCCTATTATTAGGTTTCAATTTGCTGTTTTCAAGTTTACCTCATTTAATGTATTTATGTTTATATTTGGTCATTTTGCTATTGTTATGCTGTTAACAAAATTGTAAGTTTTATGTTAAACTGTACCTACTGCACACTGCCTTGGATGAATCTTCATAAAGGCAGTTAATAAATCACAATAAATAAATAAATACGCAGTAGTTTGTCCTATTCTAAAGAGGCCTTCACTTAACCCCAATGACCCTACCAATTATAGACGGATTTGAATCTCTGTTTTCTATCTAAATTAATAGAAAAGGTAATGTTCAACCAACTCCATTTCTATGTTGAACAAAAGTCAATTCTTCATCTATGATAGTCAGGATTTTGACTAGAATATAGCACTTAAACTGTTCTAACTACCCTGCTGAGTGAAAACCATTTAATACTAATTCAGGGACATTGGGCCCTTGCAGTATCAATTGATATTTTAGCTGCATTTGACTTAGTGGATCATTCTCTTTTGAGGTCTCAGTTGTTGGACATTGGTGTAGGGGTAACAGCCCTGCTACAAGTGCTAGTGTATTACATAACTTGACTACATGCAGACGTGGAGGGGCATAATCGAACGCGAACGCCCATCTCCATGGGCGTCTATGTCCGAGAAAGGGTACGTGAAGGGGTGGGACAGACCGTATTTTTGAAAAAAAGGGCGTCCATCTTTCGTTTCGAAAATACGGTTTGTACGCACCAAAATGCCATGGATTTAGTCATTTGTGAGCTGGGCATTTGGTTTTTTTTAGCGATAATGGAAAATAAAAATGCCCAGCTCAGAAATGTCCTAATCCAAGCCATTTGGTCGTGGGACGGGCCAGCATTCGTACTACACTCGCCCCCCTGACATGCCAGGACACCAACTGGACACCCTAGAGGTCAGTGCGATGGACTTCAGAAAACGCTCCCACATAGCTCCTTTACCACGGGTGCTGAGCCCCCAACCTCCTCCCCCAAAACCCACTACCCACAAATGTACAACACTACCATAGCTCTTACGGGGGAATGGGGTACCTACATGTGGATACAGTGGGTTTTGGAGGCCTCCCATTTACCAGCACAAGTGTTACAGGTGGGGGGGGGGGGCTGGGTCCGCCTGCCTGAAGTGCACTGCGGTACCCACTAAAAGTGCTCCAGGGACCTGCATACATGCAGGCCTCTAGGACTTGTTGCTGCTGTATAACCTTGGCACAACAGTTGACACCTGAAGACTAATCTCTTTGAAAAAGTCCTTTATTTGAATAAGCACATTTACTCACACTTAACTGCAGATCAGAGGTTGTGCCCCATTGGCAAAGAGTCTTCTTGGTACTGAGATTAGCAGTAGGTCAGAGCTGGCAGAATGCTGTACAATGCCCTCTTTCAGCAACATTCAAGGGAAGAACTAAGTTCTGTAACGTGGCTAACACATGAAAGGGATCTAAAACTGTGTTACAAAAATGGCCACTACCTCATGGACTACCGGAAACAAAACAGGGCACACTCTGACCCAGTAAGCAGAGGGAAAAGCACCATGGGAGTAGAGCCTACCAACTACCAACATCGTGAGCATTTAACACAAGCTACTGGAATCACGGAGCCCAATACCCTACACCCACCACAATGCATTGCTGATGTGACTCTGCAGTGCACATAACAGAAAAGGTGTCACACTCACCCAAGAGCCACATCAGAATCAGGGAAAGGCTGTCACAGGATAGAACACATTCTGCTGTCATGGAGGTGGGTACGGCATTTGAGGCTGGAAAAAAAAGTTTTTAAAGTGGGGTTTTTTTGGGTGGGAGGGGGTTAGTGACCACTGTGGGAGTCAGGGGAAGTGATCCCCGATTCCCTCCGGTGGTCATCTGGTCAGTTGGGGCACTTTTTGGGGACTTGGACCTGAAAAAAAAGGGTCCAAATAAAGCGGACCAAATTCTCGTCCAAAACGCCCTTCTTGTTTCGATTATCAGCTAAAGACGCCCATCTCTCCTTGGCCAATAACCACGCCCCAGTCCCGCCTTCGCCACGCCTCTGACATGCCCCCATCAACTTTGTTCGTTCCTGCGACGGAGTGCAGTTGAAGACGACCAAAATCGCCTTTCGATTATACTGATTTGGTCACACACGGGAGAAAGACGCCCATCTCCCGATTTGGGTCGAAATATGGGCGTCTTTCTCTTTCGAAAATAAGCTGGCTAGTCTACAGAATACAATGGTGCAGTGCTAAGGTGCCAATAAAGCATGAACTTTGCTGAGTTATGCTTACACTAAAGAAAGGCCTTTGTATACTGAACATGCCCATATCCTTGTTAAGCAACCTGGCTAAAAATGAGACCAAGGAATGTAAGCAATGTGATTATGTCAGCCCCAGACTGCTAGGGGCCCAGAAAGCATCTAGAATGATGCCAAAAGACATTAATTTGATTTGATCTGTTTACTTAATATACCCTGTGTTTTTTTCAAACCATAACATAAAGGCACAGCTAATCACCTATTAAAATCTTATCAAACCATCAAAAAATATCCAAAATCTGAATAGGAAAGATCATTTTCAAAAAAGAAAAATGTCTACCTTTTTTTTTCAAAAATACTGTTTAGAAAAAGGTTTTGTGATTTGGACATTTTGTCTTTTGATCCATTTTCAAAAATAAAAAAAACGTCCAGGTGCAAAACACACAAAATCAAGCCATTGGGATGTAGGAGGAGCCAGCATTTTTAGTAGCCTGGTCCCTCAGACATCCCAGTAAACCCACAGGGCACCCCAGGGGGCACTGCAGTGAACTTCATAAAATACTGCCAGGTACACATCACACTGTTGCTCCTTTATCTTGTCTGAGGAGCCCCCCCCCCCCCAAAAAAAAAAAACCCACTACCCCCAACTGTACACCACTACTATAGTCCTTACGGGTGAAGTGGGCACCAATATGTGGGTACAGTGGGTTTCTGGTGAGTTTTGGAGAGCTCACAGTTTCCTCCACAACTGTAACAGTTAGAGAGAGGTGTAGATCTGGGTCCACCTGTCTACAGTGCACTGCACCCACGACTAGAATACTCCAGGGACTTGCATGTGTACTAATGGGCCTCAGTAAAACATCTGAGGCTGGCAAATAATGTTTTAAATCACATTTTGGGGGGATGGGAGGGGATTAGTGACCACTGGGGGAGTAAAGAGAGGTCATTCCTGATTCCCTCCAGTGTTCATCTGGTCATTCAGGGCACCTTTTTGTGCCTTATTTGTTATAAAAACAGGTCTAGCTCAAAATGTCTTAATTTTAGTACTGGATGGTTTTGTTTTGTTCCATTATGGCTATAAAACGTCCAAGTGTTAGGAATGCCCAGATCCTGCCCTTAACACGCCCTCTTGTGATTTCAACACACTTCTGATGGACTTCATAGAAAAATGTCTAAAAATTGGTTTTGAAAATACTAATTTGGGTGTTTTTGTGAGAAAAACGTTCAAATGCAGATTTAAGCCACGTTTTGGACGTTTTTCTATTTTGAAAATGAGCTGCAAATATTCAGGCAATTAAAACGCTATATAACACTGAAGGAAAAAGACAGTAGATGACTAACACAGCTTCAGTTATATCTACTTCTGTGAGACCTCAGTGATTCCACAAGACTCCAAAGCTGAGGGAGTCACTGGCTTGTGAGCAGCCAAAAAGGAAGAAAATTGTGAAGGATGAAAGAAGATGTATTTAATTGACTTATACTTATCTATATATTTACAAGGAAATCTGAGAAAGAAAAGAGTACCCAATTGGAGTACACCCGGCTGTGCTTCTGCATTTCCTTAGTTACATCTGGCAATATTCTGATCTTAGAATTTAAAAATAACCCATCTCTATGATGGAAAAAAAGCCTAACTAACCAATCAATCTCTATCTGATTTTAATGCAAAAAAAACCCATCAAAGTAGATGATCTCATCAGATCTGAGTCAGATGTTTTCAAATGTCAGATATATCTAGATTAGGATTAATAGCTTCAGGATTCCACTCTTCGGATTAGATTGCCTCTTTGCCACTGGAAGGCATTTTCTTAGGAGTCACTTCCAATATTTCTCTTTGGTATTGAAAGAAGACCTGTTTAGGAGATCTCATTGGAACCTTTGGAAAATTTAATAATCTCAAATTAGTAGCCTTCAGTTGGCTCTCCAATATCTCTACTTTAGATTTCAAAAACATGGACAGCACCATTTTAGATAAATCGTAGAAGTGGGAATTGCAGATGTTTTTGCTAAAACATCTAGAGTTTTATATATTTTACAAATGCAGGGCTGAACATTTAAGTGTATTGTAAAATTGACATATCTCTGTCCCCTGAGCAAGATGTCAAAAAGCTTGATAAAACGTATGACAAATGAACAGCGAAGTCTCAAAATGTGTGCATGTGAAACACAGAAATAAACAAGTGTATCCGAGAGTGGTCATGAAGCTGAAAACATCCCACAGGATCCAACCCAGCATGCTCTGCCCTCATAGTACGAGTAAGCAGTCTCCACGGCATCCCAGGTGTCCATTCAGCACCTGCAGAACAAAACATTACCCTAGCATTACCCTTGGCAGTAGCACAAACCATATAGTGTTGGGCATTGCCACATAGGAAGTGCTAGCGCGGCTTGATAAAAAAAAGGCCCTTAGGCCCCTATCCTAGTCTGAAGTTTTAAGACTTTAAAACATGGAAAAGAAAATAAGATGATTGGACATAACTTAATACATTTCTTGATTAGCTTTCGAAGGTTGCCCTTCTTGGTCAGATTGGAAATAAGCAAATGTGGTAGCAGATAGTATATATAAGAGAAACATCAAAGCATTACTTTGACAGTCTGACAGAGTGGGAGGGTTGGGGTATGCATGGGGACATCAAAGCATTTCATTGATATTCTAACAGAATGGGTGTTGGTAGGTGAGAGGAGGGTAATAAACAGAGAAATAAACAGAGAAATACAGCTTTATGGTTTATAATGGGTTAGAAAACCCAGATCCTTATTAAGTCCTGTTTGTTGTGTGTCAAAATATTCTATCATTCTTATTTCAAAGGTCTTACTTCCTGTATGGTTTTAAAACTACCTTTCAGTATTCTTACTGTGAAATCACTGGTGCAGGACTTAATTGCCCCTAGAGAGCCCTGAAGCGCAACATCTCTTAACCTGGCTGGAGAATCCACAGAAGGACTTAGCATTTGAACCTAAAACTAGGCGTGCCTGTAAGCACATAGGCATACCCAGTGAGGGGGGAGGGCTTCACTTACATCAAAACTGCAGATCAGCTGATTCACAGCTTCTGCCCGTCTAAGGAAAAAAAAAAAAAGGAAATGCGTGATGAACGTGCCTCAACGCAGTGGGCGTAACTCGATGGAAGCCAATTAGCTGGCTTACCTCTGCAACGTCTTGACGTCACCTGGCTGCCATCAGACCACTCCCCCGCCTCTTCCCTCCTCGCCAAAACAATAACAACAACACACAGTGCAGTGCTTGTGACAGGAGCCCGGGGTTGCTGTGTACGTGTCGGACGAGAGCAAACAGAGGGGAGCAGAATGGCGCAGAGAGAAGGGCTTAATCTGCAGGAGGAGAATTTGCAGGGTAAGAAACCATATTTCGCTAGGCTGCAGTTGACCTTCCAGATCCTTAAAAGTTTTCCACAAGCCTCTGGGCTTGTAGGGAACCAAGCAGTTTCTTTAGTAGATTCTTCTCACGTTTTCATGTTTTAACTGAAGGAAATGTATGCATAACAGCTGAAGACATAAGAATTCTAACACTAACTTCTGTTATCCAATACTGTATCTAGAAAGTAATTGTTGCTGCTGCTGTTTTGTTAATTTTCTGGAGAGGCATTAGCCTCGCTAGCTATGATATTCTTGCAGTGAAAACAGTTATTTTTTTCCTGTCGTAGGTATAGGAGCAATGTTACATCATTGGTTTAAGAATCAGCTGCAAAATATTTATATTCGTAGTACTGTGCACCTTGAGGAGATCTGAAAAATTAAAATTGCAACGAATTACCACAAAATATATTACAGTTTAGTATTAGCTGTTATAAAATTATAGAAATGTTAATACCGAGCTAAGAAAAGGCATTGACAGTGTTTTCCAGTTCATAATACTTTGACATCTTACTTAATTCTGATGGATGAATTCAGTTACTCTTGTTTTTTAGCATTCAAATCTTAGGGGTTCTCTTACTAAAGGTTAGCACATGCTATCTCCACAGGACCTATTTCATTCCTATGGGCCCTGCTGCAGATAACATGCTCAAATCTTTAGTAAAAGACTCCCTTAGTTTGGGGACTGGTTCATCCATCTCTATGGTCATTCAGAGGTACTGTAATGTTTATTAAAATTCCCTGATTGGGTCCAAAATTGGAGGAAGGTGGAAGATAGGCCTAGCATTTATCCTGTTAAAAATGACTTTATTGAAATCAGAGTGAGTACTAGAAAATCCAAGGTGTTTTATTACCTATGGGGGTCTTTTACTAAGGTGCACTAGCGTTTCTAGCTCAGGCTAAAAATCAGCTGGCGTTAAACGCTGAGACACCTATTATATTGCTATGGGCTCTCAGCTTTTAGTGCTGGCTGATATGTAGCATGAGCTAAAAATGCTAATGTACCTTAGTAAAAGATCCCCTATATAAGCATTACCAGTCAAAGAAAACAGTTAAGCAGATATTTTTATATCATTTCACATCTCCTGCACTCGGAAGCCTAAGTCTGACACCCAGAATAATTATTTCAGGATGCAGAATGGCTTCTGAATACTCAGAACACATCAGGAGTTCTGTTTGTTAGCTTTGAGGTTGATTTACCAAATTGTAAATGGAAAAGCAGTTTAAAATATCCCCAAAATACAGAAAAAACAACAAACTCTGCAGTGGTTCATGTGCTTTTACATGCAGTGTGCCAAGAAAATTTGTGAATTTCAGCCCTCATGATAGTAAGCTTTCACCCACAGTTTGCTACATGTAAAAGTGTATTTACATTCATTATTAATGAGCTGTTGTAATGCAAAATTGCACAAAGCAACTCCTTAGTAATGCATTTTTTGAAAACTAGTATGCAAAAAATAGCTGCCCATGGCAGTTTTCACTTAAAAGATAACAGCACTTGGATGAGGGGTTTTTTCCCCCAGACTTTTTCTACACAAATTTCTTGCAAAAGTGAACTTGCCATGCCACAGGTTGTGTTATGACACAGAGGGTATGGAATCAGCTTGGACTCTACTTTGTTTTCCACAGAGTTGTATTTAGCTGTCTGAGGAAGGGAAATTTTGTTTTCCATAAATTGATTTTGTGTTTGGGCAGTAGGTTTTTTGTAGTTTTTATTGTTTATGTTTCTGTATTGTGGATTCTTAATGATTTTTTTTATTATGTATGTGCAATTTGTACTGTTACTTAGATATAGGTGGGTTATAAATATGTAAAAAACCAATTCTCCATCTCTCCCTCCCCCAAAGTGTCCAGTATCTCTCTCCTTCCCTACTGCAACCCAACCATATAATAAGATAATATAATTTGAATCCACTTACATGATAGCTTTTGGATAACAGACACCATATCTGACGAATGGAGTTCCCCAATATATTACATGTAAAGTTACATACATTTAGGGAAAAAAATTAAGACAGCTGTGTGATCTATAAACTAATACACTATCCTTGTATAATGTGTTTAGTGTTTTTGTTTTTCTTGTGGGGGTGGGGTGTTATTTAAATTTGATTCTTCTTGATTGTAATTTATGTCTAATATGCCCTGTCTTTGTTTTATTTGTTCTCATGTTCTATTATTATTTTCATGTGTTTTATTTTATAAACATCTCTGCTATTTATCTTGGTATATCCAATTATTAAACTAAACTAATTGAGCAGGGAAGGGAGCCTACCCTCCTCCTATTAGACATCTCACATCCCTGCAGAAATAGAAACACATACTCTCAGAAACAAATACCCCACATATACCATCCCCATCATACTCTCACCTGCACCCCCCATGCATCCTACCAACCCTCAGGCAACCACACATCTCTACTATTTTAGAAGTATCCCACATGTGAATGACAGCATTTAAACATCTGGAGGGACCAGTTCAGAACAGGGGCTATTCGCATGTGGGGAGGCTAACTACATACAAATTTTAAGGGAGCATGAGTAGAGTAGGGAGAGGATGTGTCCTGGGCTGGTCTGTAGTACAGACATGGATTCCCCATTTCACATAGGAATTCCATGGGCCCTGTTTACTAAGGCGCACTAGTGTTTTTAGCGCACACTAACCATGTCAATGCCCATAGGAATATTATGGGCATCTACAAGATTTCAAATATATACTGCTTCTTCCTTCCTGTTTGTGTCAAACTAAAAAAAAAAAACACTCAGAGGGTCTTTTACTAAGGCATGCTCATGTTTTTGGCGCACGCTAAAATTGTGGGCTCGCTAAACGTTAGAGACGCCAATGCATTCCTATGGGCGTCTCTAACATTTAGCGCAACCACAATTTTAGCATGCGCTAAAAACGCGTGATCCATAATAAAAGACACCCTCAGTTCTTTGTAACAGCTTTATAGCAAAGAAACACCATCTGCTGGCCAAAGAGGAGAAATACACTTCAGAACATAATGCAGGAAAATATCCAATACTTTTTACAGGCATAAAACACACTGTTTCTTCACAGACATAAAGGGCTCCTTTTACTAAGCGACAGTAAGCCCAAAGTGGGCCTACTGCTCGCTATACAGGAAGTACCACTGGGCTACTGCAGCAGCCTGGCGGTACTTCCCACTCCTAGCATGCCATCATTTCCAGCGCTACAAAAATGTATTTATTTTTGTAGTGCTGGAGTGTACACAGCGAGTGTACATGGTGGTAATAGGGCAGTGCCACTCTCTGCCCGGTTACCGCCGGGTTAATGCGGGAGCCCTTACCGCCACCTCAGTGGGTGACAGTAAAGGCTCTTCCCCCCGAAATGGCTGCATTGCAAGTGCTTTACTTCCTGCGGGAAGGCGAGATTTCCCTTTTACCAGCTTACAGTAAAAGGGGCCTCGGAGCGCATGTAAAACATGCGCCGATGCCAGCACTGGCCCCCCTTTGCCACAGCTTGGTAAAAGGGGCCCAAAATGAACAAGCCTTAAATATCATAGTTCAGAAATGCTGCCATCAATGTAGAGAGACAGAGCAATAGAAAAAGGAAGATAGCAATGAAAGTGTGGCGAAAAAACAGCAAATATATCTTCAGTGCACTCCTTCTCCTTCCTGCCTAGAGAGTTCCCCAGGGACAGAAATCTAACCCATCCCTGCAGGAATCTATCCTATTCCTACCTGTCCCCGCTGGAATGTAACCCGTTCCCACTCGTCCCTGCAAGAATTTAACCCATCCCGCCCATCCCCACCAGAAATTAATGGTACATAAAAAAATTATGGTTGGCTGTCTCAGAGTTCAAGCTGCAGTAGTGCAGGCAAAGAAGAAACAGAAGATGGAATATGGAACACTGGCATTCACATGGAAGACTTGTCTCTGATTTGCTGGCACTGTTTGCTGACAGGTCACCACATGCACCCGCCAGTAGGTCAGGTGACCTCTGATGCTCGTGCCTGTGTTAGAGCTGAGGCCTGCACATCAGCCCGGGGTTAATGGAAGACTTTCTGCATCCTCACTGTTAAAGCAAGGAGGCGGTACTCAAAGAACTTGGTATTTGATAGGTGAGAGGCTGGCGCAGGTGCAGCTTACACATCAATGGGAACCCCGCAGGAACTGCTTCCGTCCCCGCGGTAGTCCTGCAGCCCCGGAGGGGAGGCCTGCGGGAGTCCAGTGAAGTCCATTCCCATGTAGGTCTCTAGTCCAGCCTTTTATTAGTAACTAGTAAAAGAGGCCCGTTTCTGAGCAAATGAAACGGGCGCTAGCAAGGTTTTCGTTGGCAACACCCCTCCCCCGCCAACCCCTTCGTTGTTGTGGCATTGCTCCGCCCTCAACGTCATGACGTTTGACGCGAGGGCGGGGCCCGTAGCGATTTCCCACCCCACCGCCTCCCTGCCTCCCTCCCTGCCAACTGCTTCGTTGTTCTGCCACTCCCCCGCCATCGAGGGCGGGGCCCGTAGCGATTTCCCACCCCACCGCCTCCCTGCCTCCCTCCCTGCCAACCGCTTCGTTGTTCTGCCACTCCCCCGCCATCGAGGGCGGAGCCCGGAGCGATTTTGGTGACTTCACCACCACGAACCTTCGAACCTTTTTGAAGGAAGTCAGAGCTTGGCTTCACTGACGTCACTGTCTTCAGAACGTTGAGGGTGAGTTTTATGTATATAGATATGGTAAATGATGCAGACAAAGACCAAAATGGGTCTTCTGGTCTGCACAGCATGGTTAAGTTCACCCTAAACCAAAGACCTCCAAGCATTCAGTCCTGTAGACAATGCAGGGCTGCCTGAGCAGAACCCTATCCCAGCCAGCACTTGCCTGTCTTCAACATTATTACACCATAGACTTTTGTCAGGCCATGTGACTAATGCACATATTGGAGTCCTTTTTCCATGTTCAGAATGGTTCAGGTGATTCATTATATTTAACACTACAAAATGGCCTTGTACAACGTGGCTGTTTTTTACTTGTATTAGGAGGAAAAAGCCTCTGAATTCCTGGTTCAAAACATGTTATAATCTGTTTTGTCGGGATGGAATCTTCATCGGCTAAAAAACCTCCATCGATGCCATATGAAGATATAGCTTATACTTCACAAACTGACCATGTCAGATATGTAACACTTATCTGAATATAGTAATGTTGCAGTGTGGTTACTCTCCGTTCCACTCCGACGGGGTCCCGTTTCGCCCTCTTGCAGCAGCTTGCGGTAGTACCACGAGCTGCCACGAGAGATCACAGCAGCCATTTTAGATCAGCACCACAAGGGGCAGGAGTGAGGGGGCAGCGCTCATGCCTCCATCAACCTCACTGGACTACCAAGGTTATAGGCCCAGGGAAAGGCCTGCCTGTTCGGCTGGGGGTGAGTCTTGATGCTAGCTGGAAGGGGGGAGGGAAAGAGGGGACATTGGGGGGGGGGGGGAGAAGGAGGCTCAGGGTTTTTTTTTAAGGAAAAAAAAGTTATGCAGGTGCCGGCCCGATATTCAGAGATGGCACCTGCATAACTAAGTGGCCTTGTTTAGGACAGCTCTAAATGAAGCCATTTAGCTATGTGGGTGCTGGCACTGAATATTGGTGGCACCTGCATAACCTGGGACTCCTCCCCAGTGCTGCTTATGACCTGCCTAATTTTTGTTTGGGCGGCCTAAGGGGATATTCAGTGGAACTCTTCGGGCAAATGCTACTGAATATTCCCAGTTTTGAATATCGACCCGATTATGTCCATAGCAGTATGGACATAATTGGATATGTATGCAGATCTCTATAAGTATTAAACTACACACTATGCTGATTAATTTCTGTAGTGCTAGTGCTAATCATTATTATTCATATTTATTGGGAGTTATTAACCACCTTTATGAAGAGATTTGCTCAAGGCAGTGTACAAGTAGACAAGTTCAGTTGAAATATATAGACAGGAATAATTGAAGGCAAATTATATGCACAGTTGAATAAGGAATGAGGAACTAGTCTAAGTTAGTAGGTTTAAGCTAGCCTAGGGACAGAGTGAGTGAATAGTCAGTATTAAAGGCTTGAGATGAGAGCCTAGCTTTTACCTACTTCCTGAAATAGAAGTAGTCTTGATTCTTGAATGTTATCAGGGTTTCCAGAGGAATGACTCATCACAGGTTCTGTAAAGAAAAACATTTTGAATGTTAAGAAGCGGGTCACTGAATAGCTGAAGTGGATTTCTGTTGTTAACTTACCATAACTGCACAGTCACTTGTGGAACGAGGACAGTGTGGTAAATTTAAAACGAATTGGAGAAAATTTTTCTTCACCCAACGTGTAATTAGACTCTGGAATTCGTTGCCGGAGAACGTGGTACGGGCGGTTAGCTTGACGGAGTTTAAAAAGGGGTTAGATAGATTCCTAAAGGACAAGTCCATAGACCGCTATTAAATGGACTTGGAAAAATTCCGCATTTTTAGGTATAACTTGTCTGGAATGTTTTTACGTTTGGGGAGCGTGCCAGGTGCCCTTGACCTGGATTGGCCACTGTCGGTGACAGGATGCTGGGCTAGATGGACCTTTGGTCTTTCCCAGTATGGCACTACTTATGTACTTATGTACTTATGTAACATGAGTACATTAATACAAATTCATTTACATTTCAGTAGCATGGGCTGTTAATGCAAGCTAATCCATGTGTTAATGGCTGACATGAAAATATTTTAGTACATTAGATGCTGAGTTTCCTAGCCCTTATCATAGATAGATTTATTTATTGAGATTTATTACCCACTTTTAGGAAGAGATTTGCCGAAGGCAGTGTAGAGCTGGTAAAGTTTAACATAAAAACTTACAATTTTGTTAACAGCATAACAATAGTAAGAATTGCCAAATATTAATATAATAAATGAGGTAAACTTGAGAGCAGCAAATTAAAACCTAATTATAGGAGCACCATGAAACAGTATCAAAATGTACACATTTAACAGCACTGAAATTCAAATACCAGAGATATAATGTGATGTCAGCATAATACTAATGAAACATTTAATAAGTATGCATTAGAATATTTAAATAACATTGACATGATGTTAATGCTTTTGTACAACACAGCTTACTATGTTGCCGAGGGGCCAAGTGCAGATATATAGATGGGGACAAGATGGGTGATACATAAATGTATTGGGGTAAATATTCAGCTTGCAGTGACCAGTGTTTTGTTTTGTTTTTACTGCTGTCGGCTTTATTCCTGGATATTCAATGCCAGGCCATATCTGGGTACATTGAAGTTCAGGTATGTGCAGGTGGCCAGCATTTAACTGGTTTTGTACCGATATTCAGCCTTAAGATAGGACTGCTTTTTATGCAGTCCTGTTTGGCTAGTTTAACTTAACCAGTTAAGACTGAATATTGACACTTAACTGGTTAAGTGCTGACTCTGCCACTGGACTGCCAACTAAATAGCCAGTTTCGGTATAGGCTCTTTGAGCCTGATTCAGTAAATGGCGCTCAAAGGCGCCGGAAAGAACCACGCTGAAATTGCATTCTATAAAGGACCAAGTGCCGATTCACATGACCAACTTTGGGCATGCGGACTTACACCAAATGAATCCTGGTGTAAATCCTGACACACAAGTTGACCTCGCATACCTGGAATTCACTAACATCGCGGCTAAATTTATGGAAACACTCCTGATCTGCCCCGCCCCTTTTATGGCAATGCACGAGACGTGCAACTTTATAGAATAGCATGCAGGCAGAAGTGTGTGCAACTCCAACTTATATCCCGCATTATCCAAAAGCATGTTCGATTCAGTTCGGCTTACATAAAAGTAGATACCAATATCAACTGTGAGAACAGAACTATTGTAACAACCGTGAGGAAACTTAAAGTGTACAATTAACAAATATGTAGAACTTCTCTTACATTATGTGACTTACTAGTAACTGTCACAAATTCAAGGTAGGTTAGTCCTTAGACCACATCTGGAGCTGCAGCAGGCAAGTCCCCTGGGCTGGCAGAGGGCAGGGGATTTGGGCTCACCTACCTTGAATTTGTGATAGATTGCGAAGGCAAAGCATGAAAGTCCCAAGATTCCTTATAAAGATCCTCACTGATGATGTCACAACTTGGAATGAGGCATGGAACACACTGAGAAACACAGCAGGGCACCAGAGCGAGGCTAAGATAACCTCTGGAATGAGGCTTGGGAAACAGGGAAACAGGCAACAGTGGTATCACTGCAGGGAGAGAGAGTCTGGAGAAGCCACAGAGCCCGACCACTGGAAGAAGAAGGTGAGTCTGGACCCGGAGCACAGCTGCAGCCATGACAGTAACAATTCTAAGACTAAACGAGTTAAAAACAGATTACTAGCAACAGCTGGTAGCCAGTGTCGTAGGAACTGCCAACCCGCTAGTAACCGATAAAGTTGATTTCTTAACTAATTGACTCGTTGATTAATTGACTTGTTGCCTAATTAGGCTGTGCGTGCTTCTCAGGTTTACACCTAAAATTGGGCAAAATTTGGCGACCTTTATAGAATCTGGGGGTTAGCGCTGATATTGAGTGGCACTATCTGGTTAAGTGTTGCTCAATATCAGCGGATAGCCCCTGCACAGGTAATATAACCGGGCAAGAGCCTCTCCTGCCTGGTTAAATCGCTTTGAATATTGACTCCTAAATGTTTAACATCTCAAAAATTTCAGATTCTCAAGCCTTTCCTATTAACTCCACAGCCAGTGGGATTTTCTTGATACTTCCATTCATTGGAGACCTAGCATATGCAAGTTTTTATCATGCATATTGATCGTGGATATCCTGAAAACCTGACTGTGGAATCAGTGGGAATATGACCTGAATGCAGGCTATGAGGGTCTGTTTTTCAGATATTTTTAATTAGCAACAATATCTCTTATTTATTTGGGGTCCAGGTTTCCAAGTTTATTAGGATTTACTAATCCGCCAGTCAGGGGTACCATCTAGGCAGCTTACAATTGCATCAATAATATAATAGAAAAAGATGTATAGTGCGTGTACATAGACAAATATTTGAATGTGAGGGAAAGAGGGAGGAACTCCATATACTTTAGAAAAAAAAGGTGGAGTGAACAAATAAGAGGGATGCTCTTAGTGATTCAGAAAGGTAGTATAATGGATGAAAAATGAAGAAACTAACTAAATGCATTTTTGAAATAAAAATGTCTTAAGGTCAGTCTTGAAAGTTGATAAGGATGTTTGAAGTCACAAAGAAATTGGTAGAAGATTCCAAAGATATGGTCCTTGTACAGAAAAGATTGAGGCACGAGTATGCTAATGAAGAACTTTGTAGGTTGGTACAATGAGCAAATTCTGATCTTGTGAGCGTAGGATACGGAAGGGAGCGTATTGTAGCAGGAGGCGATATAGATAAGGAGGTTCCATTGAAGCTGAGGTTTTAAAAACCTTAGCTTCACGCTGTAATTGTTGGCAGAGAACAATCCTTTGTGTCTGCCCAGTTGCCCTCTGTTTTGTGCCACCTGAGACTCAAGTCGCATTCGCAACATTTGTAACAATTTATGGGGTCTTTTTACTATGGTGCGCTGCAAAATGGCCTGCGGTAGTGTAAGCGCATGTTTTGGGCGTGCGTAGATCCATTTTTCAGCACACCTACAAAAAATGCCTTTTTTTATCTGCCGAAAATGGACATGCGGCAAAATCAAAATTTGCGCGCCATTTTTGCGTCTGAGACCTTACCACCAGCCATTGACCTAGCGGCAAAGTCTCATGCAGTAACTGGGCGGTAATGACCTACGTGCATCAAATGCCACTTGGCACATGTCTGAAAATAATTTTTCGGATGCGCATATCAGATGCACTCCCAAAATGAAATTACCACAAGAGCCACGCGGTAGCTCCATTTTGGCATGCGTAGACGCTTACATGGCTTAGTAAAAAGGGCCCCTATGTGTTATTAGGGGTTGCCTCAAACAGAGGGAGTAGAGAAAATCAGGACGTTTTGCAGAGCTATGTGAGGATATTTCTACAACCTGGGCCTCTGTTATACTACGGTCCCTGGGTCAAGCCAGTCCTACTGTGCTATGATTATTTTATTTGTTAAAAACAAATAATTCTTTAATCTTCAATGAAATGACGTGAACTGTAACAAACTCTTGGGCCTCTTTGGGAGTGTACTTTCATTAAATCATATTTTCTGGCGTAGTAACACAAAAATGTCCAATTTTGTTACTCTGTTTAAAGCAGATTTTCAGTGGCATTTTCCCCTCAGCTTGTTGATATGTCATATTTATGGGGAAACAGAGCACACAATGTTCAGATTAGTTCTTTGCTAAGCTGTGAGAGAACATGTGTTTCTGGTAGCAGCACGATTATCTGATCCTATTCATAACTCTAAAGTACTACTACTACTACTACTATTTAGCATTTCTATAGCGCTACAAGGCATACGCAGCGCTGCACAAACATAGAAGAAAGACAGTCCCTGCTCAAAGAGCTTACAATCTAATAGACAAAAAATAAATAAAGTAAGCAAATCAAATCAATTAATGTGAACGGGAAGGAAGAGAGGAGGGTAGGTGGGGGCGAGTGGTTACAAGTGGTTAAGGGTCAAAAGCAATGTTAAAGAGGTGGGCTTTCAGTCTAGATTTAAAGGTGGCCAAGGATGGGGCAAGACGTAGGGGCTCAGGAAGTTTATTCCAGGCGTAGGGTGCAGCGAGACAATAGGCGCGAAGTCTGGAGTTGGCAGTAGTGGAGAAGGGAACAGATAAGAAGGATTTATCCATGGAGCGGAGTGCACGGGAAGGGGTGTAGGGATGGACGAGTGTGGAGAGATGCTGGGGAGCAGCAGAGTGAGTACATTTATAGGTTAGTAGAAGAAGTTTGAACAGGATGCGAAAACGGACAGGGAGCCAGTGAAGGCTCTTGAGGAGAGGGGTAGTATGAGTAAAGCGACCCTGGCGGAAGATGAGACGGGCAGCAGAGTTTTGAACCGACTGGAGAGGGGAGAGGTGACTAAGTGGGAGGCCAGCAAGAAGCAGATTGCAGTAGTCTAGACGAGAGGTGACAAGGGTGTGGATGAGGGTTTTGGTAGAGTGCTCGGAAAGAAAGGGGCGGATTTTACGGATGTTGTAAAGAAAGAAACGACAGGTCTTGGCAATCTGCTGGATATGAGCAGAGAAGGAGAGAGAAGAGTCAAAGATGACCCCAAGGTTTCGAGCTGAGGAGACAGGGAGAATGAGAGAGCCATCAATAGAAATAGAAAACATTCGTAGCCATATGCTTATACAGAACAAGGCAGAAATATAATTAAACCTTTCAGCTGTACTCCTGCATGCTTTCCACTGTGGGCCGACGGCAGGTTCATTTGGGTAGCAGGCTTCTATTTTTAACACAGCCTGCTCCATAGTGAGCACATAACAACATGCTGATATTTATCTGCCCTGCTCACTGTTTTCTTCCAACAGTGTGAACTAGACAGGGCGAAGTTCAGATCAGATAATGTCTTCTTGGACTACATATCCAGTTCTTTTCTGACACTATCTCTCTATTCTGGGAGGAGGAGGCTGTACTGTGCTCATACTACATACTCCATTGCATTACTAAACATTGAGCTATACCAATTCAATGTCCAAGGAGAAGTCAGTCTCTTTATTTTCCAACTGTTTATCGCAAACAAGGAACTTTACTATAAGTAGTTCAAATCAAAAAGTGCAGGTTTAGTACAAAAATGGAGATTCTTTCTGCAGAATGGATCACTGAGGGGGTCTTTTACTAAGCTGCGGTAGCGTTTTTAGCTCACAGTAGAAATCAGCTGGCGGTAAATGCCGAGTCGCCCTTTATATTCCTATGGGCGATTCGGCGTTTGCCACCAATCGATTTCTACCATGAGCTAAAAATGCTACCATGGCTTAGTAAAAGACCCGCTGAATGCAGTTGACTGATTGTGAGTGGATGCTAAATGACTGAAGGAATGGATTTTAAACTAATTGTAGGAGTTTGAATTAACTGGGGAGTGGAGTGGGAGAGGGAGAAAAATTCTGTGGCGTGCCTTGTTTGCTGTGCCCAAGATAGATATTTTTGTACTACTGGAGGGTTGCAAAAGAAAACCCAAAGGGACTAGGGGCTCTGGAATTGGCTAATAGGGTCAGAGGTTATACCTTGGGCTGAGGAATGTGCAGCCCCATTTAGAAAGGACGTAGAAGTTGGACTTGAGATGTCAAGGCCAGGATGCCTCAAGTTTGACTAGTATTCTAGAACAGAATCTGCTGATATACAGGCGGTCCTCAAATACAGGAGAAATGAACATTTATATGCCTAAGTGCATGTAGCGTAAGCATCCATTTTAGAAAAAAAAAAAAAGCAAAAATGTCAACAGGTTGAAAACCAGAACATAAACATGTTTATGCCAGCACATACATCTTTGTCTTTGCTATTTTAGAAATATACGCATGTATGTTCCAGATGCTGTCACAAAGAAACTGGTTTCCCTTGCCAGTTTGGTTAATGAGAGGACAAAAACTACTGAGAGAATGCTGCTCAGTCAGAGCAGTTTGCCAACACCTAAATCCTAATGTTGATCTGTTAAGAGATTGATGTTTAGTCCCCTTCTAAAATAGGGAATAAATATGTATTTTCTAGGCACGCCCTAGTCCTGCCCAAACCATGCTCCCATGCCATTTACACACACTTGGGTTTTTGACATGCATATTCTGGCTTTGTAAGATGGGAACTTAGATATTTATGCATGTCTCAAATGCAAATAACCCTTCTAAAAAGACAGCCTTGACCTATACTTACAGCCATCTAGCAAGAAGCTGCTTGCTGTATCTTACAGGCTATCAGTACAATAGAAAACAAAATATAAATATGCTCTGGGGGTAGAATAACTGACTTTAGCTAATGAAGCAGATAGATTGCAACTCTAGTTTTCGGTTGGGCCCAGAGCATGCAACTCAATGGACATAACAACAGACAATTCCTCCTCAACCCTCCAGACCGGTCAAGACGCTTGGGTTATGCTCGCCTACCAGCAGAGGGAGACTGAGAACACTAACTTCAAACTATGTACATATAACCTGTGCCTAGCCTTCTGTCGTCAGTATTTTCTCAGTCTCAGCAGAGGGTAGACAGGCAACCTGTGCAGCTTGTCCGGTCTGGTAGGATTCAGAGATTTTGTTAGAAGTTTCTTGGATCTGTTTTTAGATTTCATCCCTGTGCCTGGAAGACTTAGTGTGCTGGGGGTTGGTGGGTCCGGTGGGGCCTGCCATTTTCCCCTTTGGGGTGTCACACCCGGGTGGCCGGGTCCCTCCCCCTAACTGGCTCTCCCGTTTGGGCAGCTTGTGCCTCGGCTGCAGTTCTGTGCTGCAGCCTTGAGTGCCGTATAGTTTAGCAGCAGCAGGGCTCAATTTCTGCAATAAAGTTTGTAAAAAAAAAAAGATTCTTTCAGAGCAAAGGCCCAGACGGTGTTGAGAGCTAAGTGAGCTGCACTCCGGGGTTCCGGAGTTGTTCAGCTGTTTTGGGGCACTGCTATTGAAGGCTCCGGGTGATTGAGGTTTCGGGCTGTCAGCTGTTAGTTTGGCGCGCGATGCAAATCTTGTGCGCGCCGGGGGGGTTGACGTGGTTGGCGGTTCCTGCCGTTATTGTGGCGAACCGAAGGCGTCTTCCTCCGCTCCGCCGGTGCTAGCGGCGGAGGTACCCGCGTCTGGCCCCCCAGAGCCGGCAGCGTCTCAGTGTAGCAGTGCGGCGGCGGTCCCGATTTTGGCGGGAACCGCCGCCATTTTGGAATCGGCATCGCAAGGCCCGGAGTTGGTCGGAGGACCTATGGGCAGTCAATTGTCAGGTTTTTATGGGGGGACGTTCCTGGTCGGATGGGTTTCCCGCCGGATTTCATCTGGAGTTTATTCCAGGCCTGGCAGGCAGGGCCGACGCGAGCGGAGCCCCCTAGTCTGGGAACGGGGGGGGGGGGGGGGGGGCTAGTGTGAAGAGACCACGTGTAGAGTGGTCGGAGGACTTGGACAGTTTTTCCCCTCCAGAGTCAGAGGGCGATTTTAGTCCCCTGGAGGAGGATGAGGGGCCGTTGGCTGGTTGTGAGAAGGAGATTGCGGTGCCTGGGGAGGACCCTTCGGTAGTTCGCATTTTTCACCGGGATGAGTTGACGGAACTGATTGAACAGGTGTCGTCGACTCTCAAGTTTGAGGCGTCAGCTCCAGTGACAGCCGGGACGCAGGATCCATTGGTTAAGGGGATCCGGCAGGTTTCACGTACTTTTCCTATGAACGCGGATCTGAGGGAAATGATTACCCAGGAGTGGCGTTCGCCAGATGATCAGTGTAAGGTGGCTCGAGCCATGGCTAAGTTGTACCCGCTCCCGCAGGAGGATAGAGAATCCCTCTGGCCTCCGACCGTGGATGCCGTGGTGACGGCTGTGACTAAGGCTACGGCTATTCCTGTGGATGGGGGGGCCGCGTTGCGGGACCCACAGGACAGGAAATTGGAGACGTTTCTCAAGCGGAGTTTTGATTTGTCTGCCTTGGCGTTGCAGGCGTCAGTTTGTGGAGGTCTGGTGGCCCGGGCGTGTTTTCGCTGGGCGGAGCGGCTGCTGGATAGCCCACCGGCGGATAGGGCTTCTTTAGTTCAAGATTTGGCAAAGTTGGAGATGGGGTCGTCTTTCATGGCTGATGCGCTGTATGATTTGTTACGGGCTTCGGCTAAGAACATGACCCTGGCTGTGGCTGCTCGTCGGGCCCTGTGGTTGCGGGGCTGGATGGCTGATGCTGCTTCTAAGGCAAAGCTGTGTTCGCTGCCGTTTAAAGGTTCTTTGCTTTTTGGAGAAGAGTTGGATAAGTTGGTGAGGGGTCTTGGTGATGCTAAGGTTCCTCGTCTTCCAGAGCTTCGCCCTAAGGCCGCTGGGGGTCCGCGGTGCGTGGTCGGTTTCAGGAAGCTCGTCGTTATCGGCCCGGCAGGTCCTCGGGGGGGACTAGGGGTCGGTTTTTCCAAAGAACTCAGTCCTTTCGAGGTGGTCGCCGTGGAGGGCGCGGGTCCGCTTCGGGAGCGAACGGAGTGTCCCGTCCTTTGCAATGATGGTTTGGGGACCCAACCTCTGGTTCGCGTGGGGGCGCGTTTGCGCTTGTTTTACCAGAGGTGGGTCCAGATCACCTCAGATCAGTGGGTGCTGCAGATTGTGCGAGACAGCTACGCGTTAGAGTTCGACGGTCCTCTGCCAGATTTCTTTCTCGTGTCCCCTTGTCATTCCAGGCGCAAGGCGAGAGCAGTGCGGGAGACTCTGGCGCGTCTGGTCGATTTAGGAGCAGTGGTTCCGGTTCCTTCAAAAGAGCGAGGAAAGGGTTGTTATTCCATTTATTTTGTGATCCCCAAAAAGGAGGACGCCTTTCGGCCCATTTTGGACCTCAAGAGGGTCAATGCAGCTCTGAAGGTTCCTTCCTTTCGAATGGAGACGTTACGCTCGGTCATTGTAGCGGTTCAGGAAGGAGAGTTTCTAACGTCTTTAGACCTGACGGAGGCGTATTTGCACATTCCCATCTTAGAGGCACAACAGCGGTTTCTTCGTTTTGTGGTGTTGGGGAGGCATTTTCAGTTTTGTGCTCTTCCGTTCGGCCTGGCAATGGCGCCCCGCACTTTTTCCAAGGTCATGGTAGTGGTGGCGGCTGCGCTGCGTTTGCAGGGCATTTTGGTCCATCCGTATCTCGACGACTGGTTGATCCGAGCCAAATCAAAGTCAGAGAGCGAGGACGTCACCGGCCGGGTGGTGTCTTTTCTGCGGTCGCTCGGATGGGTTGTCAATCTGGCCAAGAGTCACCTCGTTCCGTCGCAGTCTCTAGAATATTTGGGAGTACGTTTCGACACGAAGAAAGGCCGAGTGTTTTTGACAGCTCCCCGCATTTCCAAGCTGCAGTCTCAGATTCGGCACCTCCGAGCTCAGAGGGCGCCAGTGGCGCGGGAGTATCTTCAGGTGCTGGGTCTGATGGCGGCATCAATAGAGGTGGTGCCCTGGGCCAGGGCCCACATGAGACCGTTGCAGGTAGCGTTGTTGTCTCGTTGGTCTCCTCAGTTTCAGAGTTTGGAGGAGAGGCTCTCACTGCCGGAGGTGGCTCGGTGCAGTCTTCGCTGGTGGCTCCACTCTCCGAATCTAGTGAAGGGCATGCCGTTGGACACTCCAGATTGGGTGGTGCTGACCACGGATGCAAGTCTGTCAGGATGGGGGGCTCATTGTCTGGGTCAGGTGGCCCAAGGGCGTTGGACGTTGGAAGAGGCGAGTTGGTCCATCAATCGCCTGGAGACGCGAGCTATTCGGTTGGCTCTTCGGGCCTTTCAGAGTCTTCTGGACGGCAAGGCAGTCAGGATTCTGTCAGACAATGCCACGGCCGTCGCCTATGTAAATCGACAGGGGGGAACGAAGAGTCCCGGGTTGGCCGTAGAGGCGGCGGAGTTGCTGTCCTGGGCAGAAGTTCATCTGCAGAGTCTATCGGCGGGACACGTGGCAGGGGTGGACAACGTGAGTGCGGATTATCTGAGCAGACACACGTTGGATCCCGGAGAGTGGGCTCGCCATCCCTCCGTGTTCGAGCGGATAGTGTTGCAGTGGGGTCGGCCAGTGTTGGATCTTATGGCGTCGGCCGACAATGCGCAGGTCTCTCGGTTTTTCAGTCGTCGAAGGGACGCGCGAGCCGAGGGCATCGACGCGTTGGTGCTTCCGTGGCTAACTCAGCAGTTGCTCTACGTGTTTCCGCCGTGGCCGCTGGTGGGTCGCGTGGTGCAGCGGATCGGTCGGCACTCGGGGTTAGTGGTGCTGATAGCGCCCAATTGGCCCCGGCGTCCGTGGTACGGAGATCTGATGCGGTTGCTGGTGAAGGATCCGATTCCCTTGGGGCCTCGGGTGCGACTGGTTCAGGGGCCGATAGAGATGGCAGATCCCTCTCCGTTCTTGCTTACGGCTTGGCTCTTGAGAGGCACCGGTTGAGAAAGAAAGGTTTTTCGCCCAGGGTGGTTGATACGATGTTGAGGTCTCGCAAGAGGTCTACTTCTTTGGCGTATGTGCGGGTGTGGCGCATCTTCGAGAATTGGTGTCAAGAGCGGGATTATGTTCCTTTGCGTGCTTCGGTGGTGGAAGTTTTGGATTTTCTGCAGGATGGTTTGGAGAGGGGGCTGTCGCTCTCTTCCCTGAAAGTGCAGGTTTCGGCCTTGTCTTGTTTTAGAGGTAAGATTCAGGGAGTTTCCTTGGCGGCTTCTCCTGATGTGGGGCGGTTTCTGAAGGCAGTGAAGTTGATTCGGCCGCCTCGTCGTCCGTTGGTCCCGCCTTGGGATTTAAATTTGGTCCTGGAGGCGTTGGTGGCACCTCCGTTTGAACCCTTGGCATCCATTACATGTAAGGATCTTACTTTGAAGGCGGTTTTTCTGGTGGCCATTTCTTCGGCGCGTAGGATTTCAGAGCTTCAGGCTCTGTCTTGCAGGGAGCCTTTTTTGTCTTTTGCTAAGGAGAAAGTGACTTTACGGACGGTTCCTTCCTTTGTGCCTAAGGTGGTGTCTGCTTTTCATGTCAACCAGGTGATTTCATTGCCTGTGTTGGGGGATCGCGCTGGGGATCTTACGCAACGTCGACTGGCTAAGTTGGATGTACGGCGCGTTTTACGGTCTTATTTGCGCAGAACGCAGGATTTTCGAGCATCGGATAGGTTGTTTGTGTTGTTTGGAGGTCCCAAAAAAGGGGCAGCAGCTTCCAAGGCTACTCTGGCTAGGTGGTTGAAGGAGACCATTGCGTCGGCGTACTTGTTGAAACGCCGGGCCGTGCCCTCGGTGCTTAAGGCTCATTCTACTCGGGGGGTAGCTGCTTCTTGGGTGGAAAGTAGTTTTATTCCTCCGCAGGATATTTGTAAGGCAGCGGCGTGGTCTTCCATCCATTCCTTTGTGAAGCATTACAGACTTGATGTTCAGGCAAAGGAGGATGCTCGGTTTGGAGCGGCGGTGTTGTCTTCTGCTTTTCGAGGATCCCACCCTTAAGTTTCTACTGCTTTGGTACTTCCCAAGCGTCTTGACCGGTCTGGAGGGTTGAGGAGGAAGGTGAAATTAGGCCTTACCTGCTAATTTTCTTTCCTCTAGACCCTCCAGACCGGTCAAGAGCCCACCCTGTGGATTATCAGAAGTCTGTGGATTATCAGAAGTGATTTTGAGCCGTGTTCTGCTATGACTATCCTTTCAAGTTTAGGTGGTCGGAGAGAATTTCTTTGACTATATGACTCTACAGAGCGGGGCGTTTTGACGTTCCGTCTGTGGAGGCACACTGTTGGTGTTTGACTAGGGGTTTTCCAGGTACAGGGGTTGTTTTTATTGTTTCAGGTTTTTTTGGTTTCTGCTTTGCTAAGTGTATACTGACGACAGAAGGCTAGGCACAGGTTATATGTACATAGTTTGAAGTTAGTGTTCTCAGTCTCCCTCTGCTGGTAGGCGAGCATAACCCAAGCGTCTTGACCGGTCTGGAGGGTCTAGAGGAAAGAAAATTAGCAGGTAAGGTCTAATTTCACCTTGCTTGTTCTGCAGCCCAGAAGTTTTCTGCAAATTCACTCTGTTCAGCCATAGGGTTCTCAATAATAATAAAAATACAAGTCATGGTTTCTTTCATTTTAGTATTTTATGGAGCAGATGATGACAAACAAATGTGACACACTCCTCTTAGTTTTGGAAAATACATTTCTTAGTGTTTTCTTCTTGTCTGACTATGCATTGCAGGTTCGTGGGTGGAACTGTACTTCAGCGGCAATGGCAATGGGTCCAGCACACAGCAAGTGGGACAGGGACAAGAGCAGGTGCCAGCATCTGCTTCCATTTACAATGGAGATATGGAAAAAATCCTTCTAGATGCCCAGCATGAATCAGGGAGAAGCAGCTCACGAGAGAGCTCACGCTGTGACAGGTAGAGAAAATAGTTAGAACTCTGTATTAAATAATGCAGTACTGTGATATGATCCCTAACATGAAATAATTCAACATAATGGAAGCCCATTCCACAGTTTTGAACCAAAAGACATGTTGATTGGACTGGCTCGACAGCTGGGTAAGTTAAAATTGCTTTTGGTGGAGAATACTAAAGCACAGTGTTACCTGCCTCCAAAGAGAGAGAATCTTTTTAAACAAGGTTTAATTTATCCTGCTTTTTCCCTATTAGTAATATTCTATGCAGGCTCTCAGAGAAGTCAAAAGCCCAAAAAGAGATCATCTTAGGTCCATAACTCATGCCATGCATGACAGAATAGCTCAAAAGCCAGCATGTAGATAATCTTTTAATAAACATTTGGTTTGTTAATAGCATATGCCAGAAAGTGTGCTATTCTCTCCACAGTCGTGCTCTCACATCCTGCTGAGTTTGTCAGAGAGCAGCATACCCTTGCATCAGCTCCAAACCTGATAGCTTTGGGGTTTCTCCCACTGTAGATTTGGTATAGTGGAGAAGAAAAGGGAACAAATGTAATTAGCACTTCCGCTACATACGATAGTGCTTGTAATCATTCTGTAGATGCTGATACATTTTTCTTTCATACAGATGCTACTAACAAGATAAGGAAAAGGAAACAAAGATTCAGGGCTGGCTTAACCATTGGAACAGGCGAGGCACTGGCCCCGGAGTGCTGGAAATTAAGGGCGCCAAAATACCCAGCCTCTGACCTCGCTTAGTCTAAAAGTGAAGCCTTCCCCCACCCCCACCCCCTCCCAGTCCGGCCTCTCTTCTCTTTCTCTCTGCACCTTGAGACGGCACTGTTCCCTCTTCTGTCTTATTGTCCTGCAGTCCTGTAAAGTTTACATCAGTTGCTGGCGGCAGCATGACAGGTTGCCTTTGGCCAGCACCTGGATCTTCCCTCTGCTGTGTCCCACCCACAGGAAATTGCATCAGAAGAGGCAGGATGTGGCAGAGGGAAGAACGAGGGGCTGGCTGAAGGCAGCCTATCGTGCTGTTGCTGCTGTCATCAACCGACATAAACTTGACAGGACTGCGAAGGAGTAAAAGAAAAGAGGAAGCAGTGCCGACCCTCGGGAAGTGGGGGACAGAGGAGGAGGAAAAGGAGATCAGACTGGGGGTGAGGGTGGGGAGAGATGCCGGCCTGAATGGAGGGAGAGAGGCTGGACCCACAGGGGGGAGAGGCGCTGCCAAAGCATATTAGCTTAGGATGCCTCTATCACTTGAGCCGGCCTTGCAAAGATTCAAATGGTTGGTGGCATCTACTTGTAGGAAAGGCATATCAGTGCTACGTAGTGATTTCTGGTACAGCATAATTTGCTGTTCCTACCCTTATCCTTCCCTTCATCTCATCTGATCAGGATCTACTGCACATCCTTCTGCATCTTTGCAGATCTTCATTTTTGTATTCGACTCTACCACTCTCATTTCTCTGATTGAGAACAAATACATCCCCTCTACTTCTCGCCATCTCATTTATCCTGTTGTCTTTTCCTTTTATTTCTTTCCCATGTTGCTCTTCCTTTAGTTTTCTTTCTCTTTTACAGTCACAACACTGCTATACCATGATGGCTGATGAGTGTGGGAGAGTAAAGGCAGGAAATGCTGGAAATGCCTGTCTCTCATGCTGCTGCTCTTGCTCCTTCCATAGCCTGGTAGACCATCCTGCTTATAATCGAACGAGAAAAACGCCCAAGTTCCGACCTAAATCGGGAGATGGGCGTTTATCTCACAAAAACGAATAACGCGGTATAATCAAAAGCCGAATTTGGACGCTTTCAACTGCACTCCGTCGCGGATGCGGACAAAGTTGACGGGGGCGTGTCGAAGGCGTGTCGAAGGCGGAACTGGGGCGTGGTTATCGGGCGAACAGAGATGGGCGCCCTTTCGCCGATAATGGAAGAAAAATATGCGATTTCAGCGAGAATTTAGGACACTTTTCCTGGACCCTGTTTTTCCACGAATAAGGCCCCAAAAAGTGCCCTAAATGACCAGATGACCACTGGAGGGAATCGGGGATGACCTCCCCTGACTTCCCCAGTGGTCACAAACCCCCTCCCAGCACAAAATATGACGTTTCACAACTTTTTATTTTCACCCTCAAATGTCATACCCACCTCCCTGGCAGCAGTATGCAGGTTACTGGAGCACTTATTAGGGGGTGCAGTGGACTTCAGGCAGGTGGACTCAGGCCCATCCCCCCCCTACCTGTTACAATTGTGCTGCTTAATGCGTTAGTCGTCCAACCCCCCCAAACCCACTTTACCCACATGTAGGTGCCCCCCTTCACCCCTTAGGGCTATAGTAATGGTGTAGACTTGTGGGCAGTGGGTTTTGAGGGGGATTTGGGAGGCTCAACACACAAGGGAAGGGTGCTATGCACCTGGGAGCTCTTTTACCTTTTTTTTTTGTTTTGTAAAAGTGCCCCCTAGGGTGCCCGGTTGGTGTTCTGGCATGTGAGGGGGACTAGTGCACTACGAATCATGGCCCCTCCCACGAACAAATGCCTTGGATGTATTCGTTTTTGAGCTGGGCGCTTTCATTTTCCATTATCACTGAATAACAAAAACGCCCAGCTCACAAATTAGCGAATAACATATGGGCGTCTATTTTTTTCAAAAATACGGTTGGGTCCGCCCCTTCACGGACCCGTTCTCGGAGATAAACGCCCATGGAGATAGGCGTTTTCGTTCAATTATGCCCCTCCATGAGTGCCATAAACCAGTAGCTTACAAAAAATGTGTGCGGGGGAGGGGGGGGAGAAGTAGCATTGAGAGAAGAGCTTCCTGCACCATTAGGTATGTCTTTTTGCAGTGCCAGCACTGCAATAGTAGACAAGCCATAATGTCAAGATACACTGACTTGTTGCAACCTGAAAAATGGAAAACTCACCAGAACATCTGGAGTCAGATCTCTAGACTGAGAGGCTCCAACCAGCTGAGTTTCAATGTGTGTTTGATCCTGCGAGATGCTCAGCAGGGTATGCAGCCAGGGCTTGCATACCGTTAACAAAGCCTTTGGGTTTGGGAAGGTGTGCCACTAGATATTATACCCCCATATGGAGCATTTCAGCATAGCTAACTTTCAGTCAGTTAGGCTGACCTTCATCTTTGGCCTAGGTGATTAACTGTATGTATTTAAATGCAGTGATGTCAGATTTCCAGGAAGCCATAGGTTCACATGTGCAGGACCAAGCCATCACAGTATTACAATACTGCTAACGTCCCTTTTTCATTGTTAGCGGTACAGTCTATCAGAAATTTTTAAAAAAAAGGGTCACCTGGTGCAGAAAAGAGTCTTGGAAAATTTTTAGTCATGCTAATCACTGCTGAAACATATTACTACTACTACTTATTTCTAAAGCGCTACTAGACGCAGTGCTGTACATTTGAACATGAAGAGACAATCCCTGCTCGACAGAGCTTACAATCTAATTAGGACAGACAAACAGGACAAATAAGAGATAAGGGAATATTAAAGTGAGGATGATAAAATAAGGGTTCTGAATAAGTGAATAAGGGTTAGCAGTTAAAAGCAGCATCAAAAAGGTGGGCTTTTAGCTTAGATTTGAAGTCGGCCAGAGATGGAGCTTGACGTACCGGCTCAGGAAGTCTATTCCAGGTATATGGTGCAGCAAGATAAAAGAAAAGAGTCTTGGAAAAGTTTTAGTCATGCTAAACACTGCTGAAACATATGTGTAAAAACCGTAAGCTTTTTCATAATTTTTAGAATATTTATTTTGGATTTGGGTCATATTTGTTCTACCTATACTCTTCTCTTACATTAACAGTATTTCATTGTAGACATTGGTTTACATGAGCATGAACCACTCTACATGTGGTTTCCGACATGCTCAGAGAGCAGCTGGGGAAGACAGAAAGCATGAAGGATTGTATCTTCAAGAGTTTTGATTTGACCTCAAAATGGGAGAAAAACCTTTGAAACTAGGCCTACAAAACCTGGTATACTAGTAAGCTTGTTCAGAATCAAATGAAAACATACAGTGGTCAGAAATATTTCACTTGGGCTACATTATTCTATGGCTGTATGACTAACTGTTCTTATGTTACCAGTTCCTCTGAAACTATTTCATCACACAAACCTCCATCCCTTCTACTTGTTGCTAACGGTTATTAACACATTGCCACAAGAGGTTTCCAGAACTGTACAAACAGAATTGCAAAACAGAATAGATGTATCATTGTTTTTGGCCTGCCCAGAATATGCCTCTGTTGATCTATGCATTCTGTAGCATGCTTGCTTTGTTTTACATTTGAGCTATTTACTGTTTTGTAACACACCTAAGGTTATAGATGATTGGGTGGGGAAATAAAATTTTCAAATGAGTAAATGAACACATATAAAATAATGGCATAGTAAAATCAGCATTTAGATGGTGCCATACAGCTTTTCTAAAATGACTCATTCAACCTGCAGGAAGAACAAACATCCAAATTCAGGCTATCCCTGTGGTAGTACAGATCATTACACATTTTGGGCTAGTTGCAATATCATTTGTGACCATCTCTGGAAAAAAGTGCCAAAAAAAAGAGGTTTTAATGAATTCTGTTAGAGCAAACAATTTGGAATACAACAGTCCAAACTCCATCCTTTTATGTGAGAAAAATAGGAAAGCTAGGGAAGTTAAAACATGTAACTTTTTCAGACTGGACCCTTGACTTAAAAATTGGCCACTCTCAAGATTTTGGATCTGCTGCTTTTGTCACTTTTTCCCAGAGGTGGACACATTTACACCTCCTGTTTACTAAGCTGCGCTAGCGGCTGCGGTGCGCTAATGCCAACACAGCCCATTCACTTTGAATGGGCATTGCTGCGCAGCTTGGTAAAAAAGGGGGGTTTGAAGACAATTGTATCTTGCTTTACCTTTATTCTTTTCTTTATTTTTTTAACAAGTCCTCCTCGCTCTCAGACACCTCAAAGTATTCAAAGATCTTCTGAAAGCGATAGCAGCAAAGAAAAGACGGGCTCGCAGGTAAGACAGCATACTCGGATATGCACTGATATAGCTGACTAATAGAAGATTCTCATAATTTATGCATCAAGATGTTAGCAACTTATTGACATGAATGCCTTGTAAAATTGAAGATCTAGGGCCCTGTTTACTAAGCTGTGCTTTAGGCATGCTAGCATTTTTAGCGCGTGCAAATTTTTAATGTGCGCTAAAATCATTAGCGCACCTTAGTAAACAGGGCCTTTATTCTAATCTAAAATGACTCTTTTGCTCTGCTTATTCCTTATAAAGGTTCGAAGCGGCGTACAATCTAAAAAATCCCCAGTACATCAGTTAAAATGAATTAAAAACACTGAATCAATATGTCTGAATTAAACATAGGTAAACAATATATCATCATATTCAAACATCCAACTGAACATACTTCTTAAAGAGAAATGCCTCTGTATCGTTCCATGGTGCGACCTCACCTTGAGTACTGCATTCATTTCTGGTCGCCATTTCTCAAATAAGATGTAGCGGAATTAGAAAAGGTTCAAAGAAGTGCGACCAAAATGATAAAAAGGGATGGAACTCCTCTCATGTGAGGAAAGGCTAAAGAGGTTAGGGCTGTTCAGCTTGGAGAAGAGATGGCTGAGAGCAGATATGATTGAGGTCTAAAAATTACTGAGATGTGTAGAACGAGCATAAATGAATCGATTTTTGTACTCTTTCAAAAAAGTACAAAGACTAGGGGACACTCAATGAAGTTACATGAAAATACTTTTGTAAAACAAATAAGAGGAAATATTTTTAATTTAGGGGCCATTTTATAAAGGCGCGGGAGGGCCTACGCGCAGGTAGCGTGTGCCCAATTGGCACTACTGGGGTAGCACATGCGGCTGGTGGCAGTTCCAAGTTTGACGCGCACCAAACCCCACAGTAGAAAATAATTCTGTAGTGCGGGGGGGGGGGGGGGGGGGGGGGGGGGCCTTTCCAGCGGTAACTGGCAGCGCGCCCAAGTTGGTGTGCACTGCATGGTTATTGCATTGGGAGCGCATGAACCCTTACCGCTAGGTCAGTGGGTGGTGGTAAAGGCTCAGGCCATAAATAGGCATGCGCAGGTTTTAATATTAGCGCAGGCCCATTTCCCAGCTCATTAAAAATAGCCTTTTTCCTAGCCGTGGCCCAACGAGCGCCTGAAAGACATGCCCACAATTCCGCAGGCCACTTTTTACTGTGGCTTTGTAAAAGGATTTCTCAGCAAATAGGTAAGCTCTTGAATTCTTTGCCAGAGGACGTAGTAACAGCGGTTAGCGTATCTGAGTTTTAAAAAGGTTTGGACAAGTTCCTGCAGGAAACTTCCATAGTCTGCTATTAGGACAGACATGGAGAAGCCACTGCTTGCCCTGGGATTGGCAGCATGGAATGTTGCTACTATTTGGGTTTCTGCCAGATATTTGTGACCTGGATTGGTCACTATTGGAAACAGGATGCTGGCTGGATGGACCATTGGTCTGACCTAGTATGAATATTCTTATGTTCTTATACTGGGTGTCTAAAAATTACCTATCCTCTGTGTTGCTAAAAGTCTGAATTTTTTTCCACAACATGGTGGCATTCAGCTACATTTAGAAGATGTGTTTCAGGAAGCTTTTGTAGATCGAAGAGGAAAAGTTTGTACATAGCGTGAATTCTTGAAATCTTCACACATATTATTCCTGCAAAACTCTACTGGCAGGTGCAAGTTGTACAAGCACTTTATACCTGTTGTCATTTTCAGAGTAAAAGTACATGCACACTTTTCCTTTGAAAATTAATGCAATGTGTGTGGGTAAAAAGTCCACAAGAATTTTGCATCAATACAGGTAATTTGAAAAGTATCCCCATAATATAGTAATTCTGAAACCACAATTTTTCCTTTTCCAAATCCATAGCATTGTAGAAATTATTTTAAAAATCTGCTTATTGAATTTTCAACCAATACAATGTCTAAACATAACAGACATTTTCATCAGAAAATAGTATATGTGTATCTTTACACATACCACTAAACTTACAATATGAAATTATTTTTTATGTGTACAAGTCCCCACTCAAAACTACTAGTAAATTAACTAACTGCATATGTAACACAATCACAATATCCATTTCCTCACGCTAATCCTCCCCCTCCCTATGCTGATGAAAATATTTGTTAGTAAAATCAATCTCTAGAATACCTGCAGAGTATAGTGCCTATTCAGTAGTCCACTTCTGGCTCTGATCAAAAGCATGTTCCATAAAGGTGCCCAGATACTCTGAAATTTCTTCCATTGGTGTTCATTTTTGTCATTCACTGCCATCCTTTCCACAGTCAACAGCTGCATCCATTGATGGATCTTAGGAGCTTATGAGTTTGTCCAGAGCAGTAATATGCACTTTCAAGCAATCAAAATGGCTTTTCTCTGAAAACCTCTAGGTCTCTTCCCTGTGCTGCTTAGTCTTCCCAAATTTCAAACAAAAAATTGAATAAAGGTAATATTTGAATATTTAAGAACATAGGAATAGCCATACTGGGTCAGATCAATGATCCATCTAGCCCAGTATCTGCTTCCAACAGTGGCCAATTCAGGTCACAAGCACCTGGCAGAATCCCAAATAGTAGCAAGATTCATGCTATTGATCCCAGGGACAAGCAATGGCTTTCTCCATGTCTATCTCATTAGAAAACTATGGACGTTTTCTCCAGGAACTTGTCCAAACCTTTTTTTAAACCCAGATTCATTAACTAATGTTACTACATCCTCCGACAAAGAGTTCCAGAGCTTAACTATTTGTTGAGTGAAAACATATTTCCTCCTATTTGTTTTAAAAGTATTTCCATGTAACTTGATTGAGTGTCCCCTAGTCTTTGCACTTTTTGAAAGAGTAAAAAATCAATTTACGTTTACCATTTCTACACCACTCAATATTTTATAGACCTCTATCATATCCTCAGCCATCTCTTTTCCAAGCTAAACTAGCCTTTCCTCATATGAGAGGATTTCAATACCCTTAAATCATTTTGGTCGCCCTTCTTTGAACCTTTTATAATTCTGCTATATCTTTTTTAAGGTACAATAGCCAGAATTGCACACAATACTCGAGGTGTGATTGCACCATGGAGCAATAAAGCGGCATCATAATATTCTTTGTCTTATTTTCTATCCCTTTCCTAATAATTCCTAGCATTCTGTTTGCTTTTTGACTGCTGCTACACACTGAGCAGAAGATTTCAGCATATTGTCCACATTGAAAACTAGATCTTTTTCTTGGGTGCTGACTCCTAGGGTGGAACCTAGCATCAAATAACTATGATCTGGATTATTCTTCCTAATGTGCATTGCTTATACCTCCTCTATCCAAGGTTTCTCCATCTGTTCATCTTGTATCCCTCCATCCAAGGTTTCTCCTGTTCATCTTACTTCTGAGACCTTTTTACTTCCAGGATGGAGAAGCTTCAAGCTATCTTCTCACTATCTTCCATTTCTCTCCCTTCCCCTAACTCTCCTCTGCTCACTCTCTCATCGCAAATCTACTCAGCGTTGTGTACTATATTTAATATTCCTTCTGTTGATTTTGTCCAGGTTACTATCTCAGCTACTTGTCACTTTCTGTTCTCTGGATCCACTTCCATCAAGCTGGCTAAATCAGCCTTCTCTTGGGTTGCTTCATTTTTTACATTCTATGATATTTAACAGCCTGTCTTCTGGTCTGGTTCCACTCCCTCTCAAACATGCTCTGGTCAAACCTATTCTGAAAAAGGTTAGCTTAGATCCACTACAGCCCAACAACTTTTGTCCTGTCTCCAATATGCCTTTCTTGTCAAAAGTACTTGAGTCTGAAGTTCTTCAGCATCTTCAATCTTTTGCCAAATCAATGAATGCTCTGCACCCCCACCAATCACGTTTCAGATTAGGCTATTGCATGGAGACTGTCATCACTGTACATAAGTATTGCCATACTGGGAAAGACCAAAGGTCCATCAAGCGCAGCATCCTGTTTCCAACAGTGGCCAATCCAGGTCACAAATACCTGGCAAGATCCCAAAAAAGTACAAAACATTCTATACTGCTTATCCCAGATATAGTGGATTTTTCCCAAATCCATTTAATAATGGTCTATGGACTTTTCAAAAATGCACTTCTCAATAGTCTTATGTAAGCCGCATTGAACCGGAGTATACTAAAAATAATTCATTTCTCTTCCTGTATTATGAAATCATACTTAAGCTTCTGTAGCAGTTCACGTGATGTATCTTAATGTCTGTTAACTTTCTATTATGTATTTCTCAATAATGTTTGTCATGGAAGCCACATTGAACCGGAGTATACTGTCTGGATAATGTGGGATATAAATGTCATAAATAAATAAATAAGCCCTCTGGGGATAGAGAAATACTCAGTGTACCTGAATGTAACTCACTAAATCCAAATCATTAAAGTAAATAAAAAAGAAATATATGCCTGGAAATGCTAATGTTCCAGGAACACCCTGTTCTATACAGTGGTGCTTAAATGCGTTGGCACATACTTTGCAGGTAAGCATTCACATGAGTGGAGTTTTGGTCAGACCATGGGTGGGGTACAGAATCCCAAAATCTAGGTGTGTATTTTAGCGATCTAAGAATGATCATTTACATTAGTTCTGTAGCAAGTGTAAGTGATCACACTTAGAATATGGGCGTGTTCTTGGCTATTTATGCTGGTATAAATAACAGTACACACTTACTTTTCTTTATAGAATAGGCTCCACCTAGGCACCTAAATGTAATTCCCTATAAACAGTATTGTGATTTGTTAGTATCATGGGGAAATGAAGGGGGAAAGCAGAAACCCATGGTAATGTCAGACTGGAATAGAAATTATTATGGTAACATTAATAACAGATCTTAACTTTTACATGTGCTTTTGATTATTTTCTTACTTTTTGTATCCTTATTAAGTGTAGTACTGAAATCTGATCACGTTTGTCTACCCATATTTAATTTGCCAAAACAGTTTTCATACCTGACACACAATATAAATGAGGCACTAAAATTGTGAGAGTTTGCAAACATGACTTTAAAAACACATCATTTGAATCCCCAGGAGATCGGGCAGGTCTCCCCTTGTGTTCTCTGCATAGTAGTGGGCTCCTTGGTTTGGGGGGGGGGTCCTGCCTGGACTATCAGAGCTCAGGTCCAGGGGGACAAGGGGGAAGGGGGGCTTGGAGAGAAGGGGGGGTAGAGATGGGTGAAGGGGGGAGGGTTCTCAGGGGTAAGGGGAAGATAAGGGGGGGTTCAATGTTAAAAATTGGTTGATGCAGAACGATGCTGTATTTTCTTATGCTGTATCATTTTCCTTTTTACTTTTGGGAAAAGTATCTGTTTGTTAAGTTCTACCATCAATAAAAAAAAGTTGAAATCTAAAAACAGATAATTTGAATATTGATCTGTATTAGAAACATACAAATGGCTATTTGGAGACCCGGGGCACATTTTTGTGTATTTTGCGTGACAGCATCTGCAGAGATCTGTATATGTGAAATAGTTACAGTAGCTGAAAGTGTCTAACTTGCACCATAGTGTTAGCGCATGCTGATGCTATTAATGTGCATTAATTTACTGCAGGTCCAATTTTATGCTGTGGGCCCTCATTACTAATAATGCATGTTAAAACAACATTAGCATATACTAATGCATTCACATACCTTAATAACTCTAGGTATTTATTTGTGTTTCCACTTACATTTTCAGATCTTGTAATATGCTTCTTTTAATTTTTTCTCCTAACTCTAACGCGGATAATGGTTTCTCTTAACACAGTGGTAATGAGTGGCATTTTAGAAAGGATGTCCAACTCAGAATATGGACGTCCATGTCACATGTATTTTAGAACAGGATACAACCTGTACACATGTGAGGTGGACCTCTGTGTGCTGAAAACGTCCATCATAAACCTATCGGTGTCTCTAGCATTAGCGCACACTAATTTTTAGCGTGTGCTAAAAATGCTAGCGCACCTTAGTAAACAGGGCCCTTAGTGTGTTATGGGTGGGATTAGTCAAGCTAAAGGCATTGTCAGTAAAACTGCAAGGAACGAAGGTCCTTTGGAATTGCCAGTGTGTTGAGGCAGAATTCAAACTTCGCTACTCTGACCTTTTATTTGCATATGCTGCCATATTGTCAAAAATACATGCCAGCTTTTCTTGAAGAATGAAAGAAACACTTGTGAAAAACAATGGGTTCTAGTCGTCAGTCACCTTTGGCATGATGAGTTCCTTAACAGTGTGGAGTCATATTGAACATTTGTTTTTGTGTTAGTCTGAGGAAGATTACATTGAAAGAAGAAAAGAGCTAGAAAACATCCTAAAGAAAAATTCTGATTGGATTTGGGATTGGTCCAGCCGGCCTGAAAACATACCCCCAAAGTAGGTCAATGGAGGATTCTTAAAAGTTTTCACAGTCTATTAATTTGGTTTAGTGTAAAATCTTTCTTTTCATTTTTTTTTACAGGGAATTTCTCTTTAAACATCCAAAGCGCTCTGCCACTCTCAGTATGAGAAACACAAGTGTCATGAAGAAAGGGGGTATATTCTCTGCTGAGTTTTTAAAGGTTTTTCTGCCATCTTTGCTTCTTTCTCACTTGCTTGCTATTGGATTGGGGTGAGTGAAATATTAGCCCTTCCACAAATCTTGCTAAAAACTTACATGTACTCAGATAAGATCTACTAATTATCTTGTGTTTTATGTTTCTTCCAATTTCCAAATGATGGTTTTATTCAAGAAAGAAGTGCAGATGGTAGTGCAAACTAAGATACAGTTTAACCAGAGCAGAAATGTTATTGTTAAATACATTATCTCTATATATAAAAGGCACCACCAACGTTCTAATGAAGCCTCCAGCCGGAAGTGTGAAGCGCCAGAGATATCCGGTTTCCCCACGAGTGAAGGAAAACAGCACAGCACAGCACGAAATCCCTCTCTCTGTAACAGTGAAGGACTCAGAGGGGGGAGGGGACAGAGACGCCCTCACTCTCTCTGTAACACAAACACAGCACAGCAGGAAACTTAACACTGAAGCACTGGACTCGGAGGGGGGAGGGGACAGACAGCACAGGGGAAGGGAGAGAGGGCAGAGGGCACGGACACACACACTCCCACATGCACACTCTGAAGAAAACCTTGCTAGCCACCGTTTCATTTGCATCAGAAACGGGGCTTTTTTACTAGTGTATACATAATTTACAGGATGTCTACCAAGTTCCAGACAGAACTAATGAAGTCTTTTTTTTTCTGGAACATGTACATATATATTTGGGGAGTGGGGAGGGGCTACGTCAATTTTAACAAATATTACCCTTAGCCAGTGTGTTTTTAGTAGCAAAAAAGGTGCTGGTACTCAAATGATAGGCCACCCTTCAGGGGTGACGTGATCACTGATGGACTCACCTCACAATAGCCAGGCCCCCTGCAACCAGTCACAGAATCTATTACAAGGCAGAATTAGTGTGTAGAGCCTGAGCTCGTTCATTAAAACTTGGGGTCCAAGGGTCAATTTTAGCAGACAATGGAAAAGGTGCCGGTACTCAGTACCCCCAAGTACCCCCTCAAAAAAGCCCTGCCCTTAGCTAACCCCTTTGGAACCCCCCCCCCCCCCCCCCCCCCCCCCCCCCCCCGAAGCATCTGTGAAAATTTGGTGTGGATTGGATGTAAAACCAAAAGGTTATTAACTGACAGTCATCATAATTAATGGAATAATACTTGGATTCCCCTTCTCCCCACTATACCCCTGTCATGATCTTATAGGACCCTGACATGTCCTTAAAATTTGGTGTGAATCAGATGTAAAAGTGATTAGGTGGCATATTTCCTTGCTTGTACTCATACAAAGAACATGGATCCAAACAAATGTCCCTGTCAGAATCCCACTATCCCCACTGTTATGTCCTGAAAATTTGGTGTAAATCAGACTGAAAGCCAGATGTTGACATCATAATCGTATGCATCAGTCCCCCCAAAGCACCTTGTTGTGCTTGTGCACTTCCTTGCAAAATGGATGCCAACAGAAAACTTCTAAAGGGGATGGCATCACTTTATAGAATACGCTTAGCGAGTTATGCACGTAAATCCTAATTATCCCCAGTTAGTACTGATAATTGCTTGTTAACATCCAGTTATCGGTGCTGGCTGGCTTGTTGACCAATGAAGTTCGGTGCGCAAATCAGCTATGCGTGCTGATTTGCGCATGGAACTTTAGTCACCATGTATAGAATCTGGGGAAAGATGTGCCACATGGTATTTGCAAAGAAATTCTTAGGGAACATTCCACATGTGGAAGTATTCTGATCTGATGAGACCAAAGAGGAACTTTTTTGGTCTCATTATGGTGTAAAATACATCATTCTGCTAACACCATCTCTATAGGAAATCAAGATGGTAGCAGCATTATGTTGTGGAGATGTTTTGTAGGGACTGTCAGTCTTCATATCCATGTTCATAGACCCTGACTCCTGCATGGAAGCTGGAAGTGACAAGTACACTGTGATTAAAGTTTGCAAATAAGGCAGAAGGAGAAAGCTGGAGGGAATCAGAGAGACGCTGGTCCAGAGTTGAAAACTGGAAGTATGACATTCAGGAGGGAAGTGCAGTGTGGGCTACCTTTAAGACATATTATTTTACTGTTAACCCCAGATATTAGTAACTAGGTCTCATTGCATAAAATGGGACTTCTGATAAGAGAGCACGTTAGTGGTAAAATAACATGTCTCATTGATACTTATGCCCCTCAGGTATTTGCCAATTCTTGCTATTAACTTGGGCATGTCAATTTCTGCATATTCACAGTTGGCCATGGTCAAATATTATTGGTGAAGAGTTCCTAAACCACCACCTATCATACTAAAGTACCATGATATCCATATTTTTTCTCTTGAAAAGAAGAAAGGAGAGCCAGGAAAAGAGAGAGATATGCTTGAATGTAACGAGTGAAATTAAGATCCCAGAATGCTAGGGGTCTTGCTTGACTCCTCCCTCACTTTCTTCTCCCATATTAACCAACTGTGGAAGAAAACTGTATTCAAAATCAGACAGCTACATCTAGTCAGATCATTCTTTGACCAAAAAGCCTTTGCATTGTTACTTCAAATGTAGTCCTACCACACCTGGATTACTGTAGTGTCTTATTTCTTGGTAAGAAGCGTCAATATCAGAAAAAATTGCAAATCATACAGAACACGGCTGCCAGACTAATATTCAAATTGAATAGATGTACTAGTGTTTCATCTTATGAAACTGCATTGGCTTCCCATATAAGAAAGAATCAGGTTTAAAGCTGCTTGTTTAGTTGTTCATATCTTACAGGGTTTCACATCTGAATTGCTAACTAGGGCTGCTTTACAATGTTTGGTCCAGTCTATCAGACTGAAAGAACAATTGATGCTAGAAATTTGATATCAGAAAATATTTAAGTGCATAAGTGTTGCCCTACTGTACTTGGAGTTACATTGTGGAACTCTTTACCTATTGCCATCAGAACAGATAATAGATACCTTAGCTTCCAGAAGAGGCTAAAAACCTCTCTCTTCCCAAAGACTGTTTCATAACAATCCATTACGACTTCTGTCTCCTCGTATCATCTATTAGACTTTCCTATAATGTTCTTTTGTCTCATACATGTACTCTAATAGTTTCTGCTTTTGTCACACTTAGAATATAAACCACACTGAACCCTGGAAAGGAGCTATTAGTGTTATAAAGAAAAGATGTGATTTGATTTTGTCAATAGGTTTGGGGTCCTTTCACTAAGTGGCCTTAAGCACTACCGCATTCTTCCTGCGCGCCAAAATGTACTACCATGGGGCACACTCAGGTGCCCTGCAGTAGTTCAGGCATCAGCACACGCTTCCCGGGTGCTAAAAACATACTTTTAGCACTGGGGGGGGGGGGGGCGTGTTTGGAGGGGCAGAGAGTAGGCATGCCAAGTGCTAATCGGTTAACTCAACTACATTGCCGCACACCCACCGATTAGAGCATGGTTAGCGCGTGAGCCCTTTCCACCTACTAAATAGGTGTCAGTAAGGGCTCACACACTAATTGGGAAATTAGTGCCTGGCCGTTAATGGGGGAAAAATGAAAATGTGAAAATGTGGCTATTTTACAACCACGCTAAAAGTGGCCTCAGCGTGTGGAGAAATCCACAGGCTAATCATAACACAAGGCCTCTTTTAGCACAGCTTAGTAATAGGACCCCTTTATTTGTTATAATCATGACATGGACATTTTGATTAATCCTCATTCTACCAATACTTATTTATATTAATCCTTTTTCCATCTAGAATTTATATTGGGAGACGTCTGACAAACTCTGCAGACACTTTTTGAGATGAAATGGAAACCCTTTCTTCAAAAGCAGAATAAATATAGATCTGGGCATATCAAAAAAACACAAACATCTTCTGATGCTATGAGGGCTGCATGGCCTCTGTTTGCTTGCTCTGTAAATGTCCTGTAATTCATTCATTGCTATTGTGGGAAAATTGTCACTGAATACGAAGAAAATAATTCTTCGGGTGTATTTCAGAGCTTACACTTACTGTAGAACATGGTGGTGATAAGTTACTTTTCTGGCCAGAGGCCAGTGATGCAACTTGACCAGTATAATTAATGCTGGCTGTATATTTTATTTTTCTGATTTGGTTCTGAATAAAAATAAACGAAGAAAAATCAATCTGTACTCAATATAGACATTCAGCTTTAAAAAATAAACTATGTTCTGTAGTGAAGTTTGAAGAAAATCCAATAATTTTTTAAAACTTATCTAAAGCACCTTATTTCTGTTTGTGTGTAGCATGCAATTTAAATAGAAAACAAATAGGTTGAGGAAAGCCATGCCTATAGGCAGACAGAAATGTCCTAATATAATTACTTTGGGGCTGGGTAGGGGGTGCATTTTCTAAATCATTTTCTGCATGTAGAACATGTTTTACACACTGGAAAGGTTATCTCTTGGCTAGCTATGGGGGCCTTTTACTAAGGCGTGCTAGCATTTGTAGCGCAAGCTAAATGTTAGAGGCGTCCATAGGAATATATGGACATCTCTAGCATTTAGCGTGTCCTAATGATTAACGCACGCTAAAAACACAAGCGCCATAGTAAAAGACCCACTTTATTTGCAAGTGTTTATGCACCTGCTAGTTTCTCAGTCGTTCCTGCTTTCCATTTTATAAAGGAAGCCATTTTTGGCTTTGCTGGTGTAAGTGGTCTCACCTATATGTATGTTCATTATCTGCCACTTATGCTAGTATTCTGTTTTTAAAAAATGCTGGTGTCTATTTAATATATCGAATAGGCTTAAAATTGGTGCCATAACCAGTGCCTATAATTGGCCTCCTGTTATAGAGTTACTCCCTACAAGTATGACTATGAAACAAAGCAATATTATATAGTAACAATTGTAGCAATTTCCCAAAGTATTACCGTCTGCAAACTTTTCTACAGTCACTGTATGTATATAATTTTATTATGTGTGATTTTGTGATACAATGATTACTCATTTCAGAATTGTTTTATGTTGTTGATCCTTTCATATGCAATATAAATGTTTTTGTAGATAGATTATTAGTGGCTGTACCAAGTGTTTTGAAATAAATTTGAGTTTGGCTCGACTCTCCCCAGCTATTGAATAAAGTTAGGGTTGTCATGTGCCATTTCAAAAACCAATAATCTGCAATCATAGGAGCCAGCTGTGTGATATTAAGCAAGCTCCTTCGTTGTGTCCTAAGAGGAGTAATTTGTATTGTGTTTGGCACACCCAATCATTTTGAAATATCAGCAGCAATATCTGCAGTTGCATTGAGTGTTCAAAATGCAGGACTAAGAAGGGTGGTACCTAGTCATACTGTACATCATATCTGAAACTCTGGAAATAACAGTCAGGATAATAGTTGTTTTAAACCATTTTATTATGTTGCAATGTGAATCAACTGTATGAAAACTCCTAAATTATTAAATATATGAAGAATCATATTTTGTCTCATCTGTGGTCAAAAATTTGAGAAAATTGAAAAAAAAAATCAAAGAATGCTTTACTAGACAAAACATACATAGTGTACACTTGACTGGATGACTAGGCATTAGTGTTGGGACTTCTGCAAAAGAAGGATAGTAAGGTTCTCAGCTTTTCTTCATCTTTCCAATAGTGTCGATTTCTGAACCATACAGCCTGTTGGTTGAGAACTGGAAGGACCACGGCCTTCAAAATTCCCTCCCTTTGATGGTAAATGGTTCATCCCACTGCAAAGGCAGCGGTTGGTCCTTTTGCAGAGTCCAAATTCATCAGGCTTCACGTTGTCCCACAATACTGTCGGAAGACCTGAGCCTGACTCTCCTACAAATTAGTGTGATTACCATGTTAGTCCACTTTAAAGGTAATAAATAGAAATTTAAAGAGGAGGGGAATAAAAGGTGATCTTATTTTTGTTTTATAGTTTTGCTTTATTTCTATGTATCTGTGTCATTTGGAGGGGCATTTTTGAAAGAAACGTCCAAGTTGGGATTTGGACGTCTTTGTAACGTCCAAATCCGGGGCGGGGAAAGCCTTATTTTTGAAAAAAGATGAACGTCCATCTTTCGTTTCGAAAATACTAAGGACGTCCTTGGATTTGGACGTCCTTAGAGATGGACATCCTTAGACATGGACATCTTTGACTTTCGGAGATTTTTGAAACCAAAGACATCAATGTCAAAAATGTCCAAATGCAAGGCATTTGGATGTGGAAGGAGCCAGCACTGGTCCCCCTGACATGCCAGGACACCAGCCGGGCACCCTAGGGGGCACTGCAGTGGACTTCATAAATTGCTACCAAGTACATAGCTCCCTTACCGTGTGTGCTGAGCCCCCCCCCCCAAACCCCCCCAAAACCCACTACCCACAACTGTACACCACTACCATAGCCCTTACAGGTGAAGGGGGGCACCTAGATGTGGGTACAGTGGGTTTTGGAGGGCTCGCTGTTTCCTCCACAAACGTAACAGGTAGGGGGGTATGGACCTGGGTCCACCTGTCTGAAGTGCACTGCACCCACTAACACTGCTTCACGGACCTGCATGTGCTGTCATGGACCTGAGTATGACATCTGAGGCTGGCACAAAATATTTTTAAAGATGTTTTTGAGGGTGGGAGGGGGGTTAATGACCACTGGTAGAGTAACGGGAGGTCATCCCTGATTTCCTCCAATGGTCATCTGGTCATATTGGGCACCTTTATGTGCCTTATTCATAAAAAAACATCCGGGTGACAACGTCCAAGTTTTACTTTAGGACGTCCCTGCGTTTTTCAATTATGGCTCAAAGACATCCAAGTGTTAGGCACGCCCAAGTCCCGCCTTCACCATGCCTCTGACATGCCCCCTTGAAATTTGAACGTCCTTGCGATGGACTGCAGTTGGAGATGTTCAAAATCGGGTTTTGATTATACTGATTTGGGCGTCTCTGGGAGATGGACGTCCATGTTCCGATTTATGTCGAAAGATGGACCATCTCTTTCGAAAATGAACCTGAGAATGAGCTGTGAATAATTTGTATCTCCATTTTAAAACCGGACTTCAAACGTAGTTATTTTCAGTTGTTTAGTGATAGGCAACATCATCTGGAATCTGATGGTCAGTTTCTGGTCTCTCTCTCTTTGTACTGTCTTTCATCTTTGTACATTTGTTGCTACATACTTTTCTCTTCCTTCTAATATGCTGTTGTATGTAGCTTATGACTAATCTACTCTAAACCACCTTCCCCTTTTCTGCCCTCTGATATGATGTTTTATGGTGGAGTGGAGGAGTAGCCTAGTGGTTAGTGCAGCAGACTTTGATCCTGGGGAACTGGGTTCAAGTCCCACTGCAGCTCTTTGTGACTGTGGGCAAATCACCTAACCCTCCATTGCCCCAGGTACAAAATAAGTACTTGTATATATGTAAACCAATTTGAATGTAGTTGCAAAATACCACAGAAAGGCAGTATATCAAGTTCCATTTCCCTTTATTTGCATATACAGATAAAGAGCAGTACATCAAGTAAATAAATTAAACAGAGCTATTTTTTTCCCAACTTAATGTAATGTTGGAAAGAAATTATACATAAATTCCTCTCTCTCTCTCTCTCAGAGTATTCATGAAATTGACTTTAAATCAACTCCCTCCCTTTTTTTTCCTCTTTTCCTGAAAATGTTCTCCCTGCTTCTGTAAATGAACCAGGTGTTGGGCTCTGTATTGGATAAAGTTGCCCCATTCTATCACAAGGCTCGTCCTCTTCATAGTTCCAAACCCTGACTTTCACCAGTCATTGTTGTACTTTTGACCTGGATGGTTTGGCCTTCTTTAGAAAATGGTCTTTCCTAGTTCCTCCTATTGTAATAGCAGGCCGGTTTATCCTTAGCAGCCTGTAGGCAATAATGAATTGTCTATGCCAATGGAGTCTCTAGAAGAACATTCGTAGGCAGAAGAGTCTGGGTCCATCACCTGAACATGATTTGAGCTGGAGATTTCTCCTAATGCCTCGGGGTATTCCTCCAATCCAGTAGATGCAGGAATGGATCGATTGAGGCCTCAGAGGCTTTCTGTAAAATCTGTTTTGCCGTTCAGCCAGCATTTTCTGCTGTCCCATTTGATTGAGGGTGTCTGGGGGAAGATGTTGTATGTCAAAACTCAGAGTCATGAAAACTGTAATTGAATGAAAATTTGTCATTAAATGCCTGTTCTGAAATACCATGCTGCACAAAATGCTTTTTCAAGCAACATATGATATTGCATGTCTTCCTATCCAGATGATCAATTTCAAAGTAATTGTTCAAGTAGTGGCTTGTGATCAAGCCACTTGTCTAGCTTAGACATAAATATGAAACCGCTCTAGTGGATAAACTATGGCTAGGAGCTCTTTATCAATTTGGGCATAGTTTAGTTGTACCTTTGTCACTGCTCAGGATGCATAGGCAAGAGATTTTCTGTTTTGCAAAAGGCAGCCCCCTAGACCAGTGTTTCCCAAGTCCAGTCATGGAGTACCCCTTGCCAGTCAGGTTTTCAGGATATCCACACAGCCTCCATTATATGCAAATCTCTTTCATCACTGACTGGCAAGGGTATTCCATGACCAGACTTGGGAAAGAGTGCCCAAGTCCATGCTGGATAGCATTGCATTGCACCACAAGAGCAGCACTGGCATCATATAATCCCAACTCTGGAGCTTCCTTGGCTAAGTGCCTCAGCTCCTCTAGCACTGTGCCATGTCTCTCATGTCATCAAATGAACTCGTTTTCCTACTTGAACAGTTCTCTAATGGGTGAGTATATTTCAGAGAATGCCGTTACAAACTTTGCTAGATATATTGCTATCGCAAGTAATCTTGAGATCCCATGTGGGCACAGGTATATTATTTATTTTTATTTTATTTTATTTGTTGCATTTGTATCCCACATTTTCCCACCTATTTGCAGGCTCAATGTGGCTTACATAGTACCGTGATGGCGATCGCCAATTCCGGTATAACAAATACACTTTAACCTTTAAAGCAGTAGTAAATAATGAAGGTATTATGACTATAGAGAAAGATCACTGTCCCATGACAAGAAATGCTAAATAAAGTTTCTTTTTTATATTATTACATTGCTTGTATGTCCATTAATTTGTTCTTATATAAATAATTAAACAGAATTTGGTTGTGGAAAATGGAGCATTTCCCCTACATAGCAGCAGAGCACTTATAACACTGCTGTTAAAGCCGGGACGTCCTGAGGATAGGGCAGATTCTTATCGCCCAATCTCCGTACTAAACTTAGATGTAAAGATTCTGGCCAAGATATTAGCAAATCGCTTGGCAAAGTGGTTACCCAAGTTTATAGGGCAAGAACAAGTAGGCTTTGTTAAGGGAAGGCAATCCGGGGTTAATGTGCGTAAGCTTTTGATGGCAATGGCCCAATGTCAACAAGATAAGAGATCAGTGGTAGTTATAAGCTTAGATGTGGAAAAAGCCTTTGACAAGGTCAGGTGGGACTTCCTGTTTGGGGTACTGAGGTATATGAGTATCCAGGGTTGGTATTTACAAGCTATTCCAGCGTTATATATGGATCCTAAAGCTATGTTACTGATCAATGGTAGAAGGGTGGGGAAAATAGACATTAAAAGGGGGAGAAGACAGGGATGCCCTCTTTCCCCATTGCTGTTTTTGTTGTCAATAGAACCACTTCTAGGCACATTGAAAAGGGCGCAAGGGTCACTGTAGGGGAAGAGATTGTGAAGATCTTAATTCAAGCTAAATAAATTGCAAATTACAACAGTCAAAAGATTATATTCATCTGATATCCCTAGTGCCTTAAGAAGTTTTAATTAAATAACTCTATAATATTAAGATGCAGACAGTAGTCTAGCAGCAAGAAGTGTGCTATCCAGTCTTTTGCATTGAGTGTCACATGTATGATTATCTCCCATTTAGTGAGATGTCAAATGTGTGTGCTCGATGCAAAGAGCTCCTAGCTCTCAGAGAACGAGTCCGTTCTCTTGAGGCTAGAGTAGCAGACTTGGAGGAGCTGAGGGAGACAGAGAGGTACATAGAGGAGGCCTACAGGGACATTCTAGATAAGTCCCACCTCCAATCTTGCAGCCCCTGTGCTGCCTTGGAGAAGGGGCGGCTCCTGAAAGGACAGCATCGCCCTGGTGAGGCTGGAATTAATCCTGTAGACAAGACCAGCATACCAGGGAATACAATATCCTCTCGCACCGAGGATGTGTCTCCAGGAACTACTGCCCAGTTGGGAAAGGTTAGGACAGCTGTTGTAGTGGGTGATTCGAATATTAGGCATGTAGATAGCTGGTGGATGTGAGGATCGCCTGGTGACTTGCCTGCCTAGTGCGAAGGTGGCAGACCTCACGCATCACCTAGATAGGATTTTAGATAGTGCTGGGGTGGAGCTGTCTAGGTACAAGTGGGTTCCAATGACATAGGAAAATGTGGGAGTAGTTTTCCTTTGTATAAAGCTGATTTTTGATGTATTCAGGCCACAGGATGTAGAATCCATATTAAATCAGCAAAAGGTTCAGGCTTACCAGGCCTCTGACCAGCAAAGATGAGAGCAGAAAAATACCCCTACACACCATGTTGAATGTGCTTGTCATATCAAATTGGTGTAGGAGGATGTTTTTTTCCTATTGAGGTTTTGTGTTTAAATTTGGCCAGTGTATCAGTACTGTTTCTGTGCTGTGGTTTGGTCTGAAACCTGATTGGGATTCATGTAATATAGAGAATTTGTGAGTTGTGTGGCTACTATACCTTCTATCATTTTGGTCGTTAATGGTATGGATGCCACTGGTCTGTAGTTGTGATATTGCTGGTGTTTTCTTTTGGGTTTCTTTGTGTCTTTTGGGATTTGTGAGGGCAGAATGTTTCCTTTATACATTGGAAATTGGCATTGAACATAAAGTTTAGATAGAATGTGGGTTGTTCAATGAATTAGTTAGGTGGTGCTATATCATGATGTAGTTGGGGCATGTGTCTACTTTGCAGTGGGCGAATGAGAACTTAGATATCGTTTGTGTTACTATCTCTTTGTAGAGCTGGGCAAAAGATGTACATGTTCTGTCCACTGGTGATTCCTCTGGTGGATTATCTAGTTCGTCTATGAAGGCTTCAAGATTGGTATTTCTTTGCAGAAGATTTTTTCGTAAGTTGATTATTTTTTCCTTGAAGTATTTGGCTAGCTCATTTGCGTGTGGGAGGTCTTTGATCATTCTTGTTATTGTTTTGTTGTCAAGTAGGTTGTTTATAAGCTTGTATAGTTTCCTCGTGTTTTTACAGCCATGGCCTATTTGTTCCTTATATAATTTTCTTTTTGCTTGTCTTATTTTATATTTGTACCTCTTTTGTGTTTCCCTCCATGTGGTTATTGTAGATTCATTTTAATTTTTTCTCCATGCTCTCTCTTGTCTTCTACATTGAGGCCCTTTTACAAAGGCATGCTGAAAAATGGCCTGTGGTAGTGTAGATGTGTGTTTTATGTGCGTGCACCTGTAAAAAAAAATGCCTTTTTAAAATTTTTGCCGAAAATGGACATGCAGCAAAATGAAAATTGCCGCTTGTCCATTTTGGGTCTGAGACCTTACCACCAGCCATTGACCTAGCGGTAAGGTCTCACACAGTAATGGTCTACACACGTAAAATAGATAAACAACAGCAGCGCCTGCTTCCTGAGGAAAAAGGCCTCGAGAAGCCCCCAGCCTAAATGTGGCTCTGGGGACTGGACTTCATCATCATTGGCCAAAAAAACTCTTTTATTATAGCTTGTCTCTCGACATAAATTCAATTAGTAAAGTTACTTAGCTTTCATAACTGTCTTGCTTGTGCGGGTCTGCTTCACACCACGGCCACAACCTATGATGGCCGCCGTTTCGAAAGTCTGCCTCAGGGTTCAGTGGTCCATTTTTTCTGACAAATTACAATTATGGGTGCCATTTTTTCTGACAAATTACAATTCTGAAAACCAAAAAGTATTTTGATGATTTAAATTTTGAGACACACCTTTGGATTCCCGCAAGCCGATTGGCCACATTTAAGCATAGGCGTCTGACGTGGCCGGCTATAATAGAGCGGCCATTTTTAGTTGAGTTTGTCTCGTCGTGCAATGCTTGACTGATGCGGAGGTACTGGTGAGGGGTTTGATTTTGAAGAATTTCACCAACGAGGACTGGTGGTAATACACATTTTTTGTTCTTACCAGGTTAACACATAGACCACTGAACCCTGAGGCAGACTTTCGAAACGGCGGCCATCGTAGGTTGTGGCCATGGTGTGAAGCAGACCCGCACAAGCAAGAGAGTTATGAAAGCTAAGTAACTTTACTAATTGAATTTATGTCGAGAGACAAGCTATAATAAAAGAGGTTTTTTGGCCAATGATGATGAAGTCCAGTCCCCGGAGCCACATTTAAGATGGGGGCTTCTCGAGGCCTTTTTCCTCAGGAAGCAGGCGCTGGCTGCTGTTGTTTGTTATCTCTTTAATTTCTATATTTTGAATATAATTTACAAATAAAAGAGATAAACCTCGCCATACATATCTTTAGACTACACATGTAAAATGCCAATTACTGCCCTATTACCACCTGCACGCCAGAAAACAAAATACTTTCTGGCACACATAGTGGACGTGCGTCAAAAATGAAATTACCGCAAGGGCCATGCAATAGCTGGGCGGTAACTCAAAATTAACACGTGTTGGGCATGCATAGGTAGGGCTTTTTTTTGAGGGGGTACTGAGTACAGGCACCTTTTCCATTGTCTGCTAAAATTGACCCATGGACCCCAAGTTTTAATGAAAGAGCTCAGGCTCTACACACCAATTCTGCCTTGTCATAGGTTCTGTGACTAGTTGCAGGGGGGCTGGCTATTGTGGGGAGGGTACCTCAGTGATTACCCCCACCCCTGAATGGTGGCCTAGCATTTGAGTACCGGCACCTTTTTCACTAGAAAAAGTGCACTGTACGTAGGTGTTATGGATTCAGCTGTGGTTTCCATTTCGAAGAAGGATCTGTATATTAGTGTGATACCCGCTCCCTTTCTCCCATTTCTGGTCCTGTGCAGAATTTTATAGCCTGGCGGGCAGAGGGCCGAGATTATAGGATCTTCATTGTTGTTGATCCATGTTTCATTGAGGAAAGCTAGTCCGAGGTCTTCATCCATTATCCAGTCCTTTATCATTTCTGTTTTGTTTACTGCTGATCTAGTGTTTACATATCCTACTGGTACTGGTAGGTGGTGCTCCTCTGTTGTGATTTTGGGAATTTTCACTAGTTGTTGTTTGTTTGTTGTGTTAGACTGATTTGGTCCCTTTTTTCATCTGCTGTGTTTGGTGTGTAGATGAATTTCCTCTTATGTTTGGTTGATTTTTATCTTGATGGGAGGTGGTGGGTCTGGTAGGATGAGGTAGGTTACATAGTATGGTTATGATGTTTTGGTCATCATGGGTTAAAGTTCCTGTAGTGGTAGTTTGTGTTAGGATGTAAAGTCCCAGGAGAAGTTTTGTGATATGCATTTTGTGTTCTTTCTGTGTGGTGTGGAGGTTAGAGTCTGTGATTGTTTTGATTCAACAGTGTTTTGTTTTTAAATATTTAACTGTTTTCTTTCTTTTCCCTTTTTTCATCATTTATGGTTGATTAAACCAGGCAATAGTATGAACCATTGTAATTCATTTTGCATAGAGTGGTTTATCAGTCGAGTAGATAGATAAATACACATTTCAAGGTGCACTAGTTAGGAAGATTAGTTTTCACAGCTGTTACATATAACTTTGCATACAGTCTTCCTTCCAGCACATCAATTACGCAAGTTAATGTCTAGGTGATTTCAACAAATATATCTTACAGTTGGGTAGGTAGGTTAATAGTTTTCAAGGTGCCCTGGTTAAGCAAGCTAATTTCAGCAGCTATTGTATACAACTTTGCATCAATTTAACACATTAATGTCTAGATGATTTCTACAGTTGTATATCATACAGTTGGGTAGATAAATAATTTTCAAGGTGCATTGGTTAGTCAGATTATTTCCAGCAGCTATTGCATACATCTTTGCTTACAGCTTCCTTCCAGCACATTAATTCAGTAAAGTATTTTTCTAAAGTAATTTCTATAACTGTAGTATACAGTGTGCACTAGTTAAGCAGGTTAGTTTCAGCAGCTATTGTATAACGTTGCATACAACCTTCTATCGCATCAATTTAATAGATTCATTTCTAAAATAGTTTCTACGGTTATAGCATACAACCTTCCTTATTAATCCCTTTTGTTTATGCCAAGGTCTGGCCGATGTGGTATATGGAACCGTGTTTTGTTTTCAGATGTCCTGCAGCTGATTTCGCTTGGTTCTGTTCTAGTCGGCTTCGTCTTGGGGCGGTGTCGCATGGCGAGGCAACCCATCTCCTTGCCTTTCATTTGACAGAAGGTGATGATTCCGCCCGATATCATCAGTTCATGGCGAATTCTGGTCTGGTCTGGATCTCCCTCCAGACACCCCTGCCCTAGTTGGAGTGGGAAATATCTGGTTCCAGCTATCTGTGTCCGAGATGACCCTGGTTTAGCTTCTTGATAATGCTGCTGCATAGCCTGTGATTTGAAAGCCTGCACCATTTATTTTTCCTGAGTAATAAAATACAAATCAGAACAAAAGAAGGAAATCACAATTCTGTTCACAATAACTGCTGAATTACCTAAAAATATATCTGAAATAGTACTTTAATGAGTTGTACCATATATAATATATAGTATTGTTGCCCCATCTGGTGGTTACACAGAACACTGCTTCAGTATGCAACTAATAAAATACAGATACTTTAAGAAATTACTCTTTTAAAACAAACAGAAGAAAATATTTTTTCACTCAACATATAGTTAAGTTCTGGAACTCATTGCTGGAGGATGCGGCAACAACAGGTACTGTACCTGGGTTTAAAAAAAGGTTTGCACAAGTTCCTTGGATGAAAAGTCCATAATCTGCTTTTAAGATAGAGGGAAAGCCAGTACTTATCCCTGGATTGGTAGCATGGAATCTTGCTGCTCTTTGAGATTCTGCCAAGCACTTGTGGTCTGGATTGGCCATTGTTGGAAATAAGAATAGTCCATCTAGCCCAGTATCGTATGTTCTTATGTAAGTAGGCCTAGGGTAACCCTGAATCTGCCCACAGTGGTCAGCATTAAAAAAAAACATTGCTGCCAGCTGAATATTGACTGGTTTAAATTTACCCTGCAGGCTACAGGTACCCAGTGGTTTTCCTGTAGCAATGGGAAATGTGATCAAACATATTGGCGCAACAGAGAAGCCTAATTGCTGTATTCTGGATTTATGGGAGTGTTGTGGAGCCCATTGCACAATGCATTAAAGTTGTCAAGTTCACTAAGAGCTAAGGCGTGAATAAGAACCAATAAAGCAGCTCAATCCAGCAGCAACCTGATAGACTAGATTTGATATAGCATTAAAAGAACAACAAAACAACTTGAGACCCTAATGAAATGACTCTAAATGTCAGTGTCAGATCAAGGATGACCCCTTGAACTGAGAGTGAGGAAACAAGAAGTAAAATATGACCGTAAAGAGATGGTGCAAAGTTGGTGAACTCTCTATCAGTGATCCACTTAGCATTTCAAAAGATTGAGCTTAAGCTGGTTTATATCCAACCAATTGGCAGTCTTAGCCAGAAATGGTTATGTAATTGATTGCAGGTTTGGTGTTGTGGGATCAACACAATATTCAAGCTATATCAGTGAAGAAAAGGAGACTTGCCCTGAGAGATTGGATCAAGGTGGCTAATAGAGAAACAAGATAAATAAAACTGGTGCCTGGATAGATTTCTGAAGAATCCCCTGAGAGAAAGGGTAAAACACTGAAAGGGTAGTGTTAATCAAGGCATGAAAAGTTCTTTCAGGAAGGAAAGAAGTGAACCTGTGCAGGACAACCAAACAATACCAAGGTCAGAAAGTCATGTAAGAAGCAACGGATATCAACAAGGTCAAAAGTAGCTAAAATACCAAGAGACACAAGAATGAGAATGCTACCACTATCAAGGAACTTTCTGATCTTGCTTTTCAGAGATAAGAGATGTTTCAGTTCTATGGTTTTACTAAAGGTCAAATTGACATGAATGGAGAGTATTCATTTTAGTAATAAAAAATCTTGACTGGAGCAGCACATTTTCCAAACATTTTTTTAATTTCTTTTATTTATATCATTAAAAAAAACAAGCAAATAACTTGTACAGAAAAGCCAACAATGAAAAAAAAAACATTTGTTTGTTACATTTGTATCCCACATTTTCCCACCTATTTGCAGGCTCAATGTGGCTCATCAAATCAGGATAGCAAAATAGGCGAATACAATTCCTTAGCTCAAGCCAATCAGAGAGAGAGAGAGAGAGAGAGAGTTCCAATACTATTATTTGGAGGAAATTGTCAAAACTTTGCCACATCCTGTGAATCAAGGGATGGTTTATTGAGAAAAGGAGAGAACTGTAAGGCCTCTCAAGACTTAATATCTATAAAGCCTTGATATCTTGGAGCATAACCTCGGCATACCAGCAAACACCTGAAGCCTCTTTATTTTCTGAAGTTTCCCTTATTGAATAAATATAGTTTACTCACAGTCAGATGATCAAAAGTATTGCCCCAAGGCAACACAGACTCCATAATTCTGAGAGCTGTTATCAGTGGTTGGAGATAGAAATCTGAAGAAAGGCAGCTTTATTGCAGAGGTGAGAAAATAGTTAAACAGATGCCAGGTAGTTCAGAGTTGGGTGGCTGGAATATACACTGATTTTATTGTTATATTATATTGTAAACCATTCTGATTTACTTTTTGTAATAAGTGACGGTCTAGTAAATAAATAAATGATAAACGATAATACCTTATTAGAAAGTATTAACAAGATAAAAAATGAGTTTGTTACAAGGAGTTTAGCAGGACAAATGCTGTCTGAAGCAAGATGGAGAATGCCTCATGGAGAAAAAGAGAGGCCAAGAAGGGGCTCACACAGGCCCAGGGAGGAGGTAAAGGGACCAATGGAGACAAAGCCTGCTATCAGGTAGCAGGGGTGGTCCCAGAGGGCAGCCCTTGATTGGAGGAAAAGTTCATACCTGGTTGACCTCTCAGGACAGAGGTAGTAAGAATGACCAGGAATGATAGCAGATAGACAAAGGAGCCAAGCTTGGCTAAGAAAGAGAAGAGGTCTTTGCAGCAGAATAGACCAATAGTAACAATCCTTATACAGACAGGCAGGGGTAGCTGCATTACATGTGAGACTACATTACGCACAATGCATTGCTCATATATCTTTGCAGTAAGGACTGCAGCAATAAAAATCCTTAGAAGTGAGAATAACAGTAAAGGCATTAAGACACATTTTAGGGTCACAATATAAACTAGTATAAGGCTGTTGTATGACAGAAAACAATAGCTAATGGGAAAACTAAGGCAACGCTAGCAATGATAAGGCCAAAAGTGGAGAGGAAAAGACCAATATTAGGATTTTTAAACATATAAGAAGGAAAAGGGTTTAGGGTTGAGGTGGACTCCCATCATAATGGCCAGAGTCCTGGAAAGAAAAAGGAGGTAAAATTGCATTAAAAGCAGTCCAGTAGCTAGGACAGTTCAAAGGATATCAGGTAAGGACTGTAAAGTATCAATTATTGGAGGGAAGAAGGTAGGGAGGGAGGAGAGATAAAAGGAGATAGTGGGTTTCTTAATGGAAGAGGTAAGGGTTTGAACTTTATCTATGAAGAACCAATTAAAAGCATCAGGGGGACAATGAAATTTGAGACTCAGGAGTAGGACTAGCTAAAGCTGTTAACAGACTTAAGTTTCTTAGAGGAACTGTCACCAGAATTAATGAGATTAGAATAGTATTTCTCTGTAGCCTGCCTAATGCAAGTAGAACAGGCTTTTTCAAACTTAGTAGTTGCAGATATTTTGGGTTCCAGGGTGAGTTGCTCCAGTCCATATTATTCTACTCCTGCTTTGTTCTCTTTATTTGTCTTTAATTAATGATATTTTTTCTTAATTCCTTTTTAATATTAATTTTATATTTATTGTAAACCAATTTGATGTATGTCTACAAAAGATGGTATATTGAATTAAATAAACCACAAACTTGTTTACTAAGCCGCACTAGAGGTGCGTTAGTGTTTTTACCATGCGCTAAGCATTAGCACGCACTAACTGTATAGATGCCCATAATATTCCTATGGGCTTCTATATGATTAGCATGCACTAATTTGTAGCACAGGCTAAAAATGCTAATGTACCTTAGTAAACAGGGACCCTAGTGACGCCAGAGTCTATCTCCTTTCACATTCAACCTATGCATCCTCATTCCAGAGCTTCATTTCAATTGAAAGAGGCCTGCCTTCTGTGCATTTATGCTATATATATATATATATATATATATATATGTCACTACCATTTTCCCTTCTCCTGCTTTTCTTCCAAAATATACATATTAAGAAGTCTGTCATCAAGCCCACTGAACATTTAATACTGCTATCTGTAGTTTTTTTTGAAGGTGCATAAACAGTAATCAAAATGAGGCCTGACTAAAGACAGGGACATTATCACCTCCATTTTCAAACTGACCATTCCTCTCCCTATGAACCCAAACAATCCTTCTGGCTTTTGCCATCTCCTACTCCACCTGTCCCGCTCTTCTCTTATGCACAGTACTTCACCTCCTTTACTGAACTGCTTCCTTAGCTTTTGCAGCCCAAATGCAAACCCTGCAATTTTAGCATTACTGTTAGCTGCCAAATTCTAGACTATTTTTCAAGTTTCGCTAAATTCCTTCTCATATTATTCACACCTTCCAGGGTGTCTATCCTGTTACTGATTTTGGTATCACCCACAGAGGCAAACCTTACCCAAAAGCCCTTCCATATTATTAGTTATAAAAATGTGAAGTAGAACTGGACCAAGGTCAGATCATTGTGGCTTACTATTGGTAACCTCCTTATCCTCAGAGTGAACTCCATTTATCAGTACCCTTTTACCAGTTTCTAATCCACTCAATCACTTTAGGGCCATAACAAGGGCACTCAGTTTATTTATAAGTCATCTATGGAAAACCATGCCAAAGGCTTTGCTGGAATCTAAGTACACTTAGGGGGCTCATTTTCAAATGAGAAAAATGTCCAAAAAGTGTCAAAGCAGAACTTGGATGAATTTCTTCTCATAACACCCAAATTAGCATTTTAGAAACCTATTTTGCAGATGTTTGCGTAAACAATTTGCCTTCCGTGCATCCAAATCACAAGGGAGCATGTCAGGGCTTAGGGCAGTGATGGCGAACCTTTCAGAGACCGAGTGCCCAAACAGCAACCCAAAATCTAATTATTTATCGCAAAGTGCCATTCCCCCTCCCCTCCCCTCGCCCCCTCCCTCTCATCCCCCCTCCACCTCTCCCCAAGTTCCAGGATCCCCCAGGGCCGTGCCAAGGGTCTCTGGTGCCCCCCTGCAGACTATCAGCTGGTGCCCCCCCCCCCCCCACGTCTCACTTCTTCATTAGATGTTTCTCCATTGCTACCTGTCTTTCCTTTAGACTGAAAACTACAGGCCCAGCCAGACCTGACAAAAGGGTCTACCACACCCTTCAATGTCAAGCATATACTAGAAGACTGTAAATTAGCTTACACAGGAAAGCAGTTTAAAAAAAATAAACACAATTCCTGCTGTTTCTTAACACTGCTCTCCAGAGAGAGCACTGCCTTTATATAGAGGCTTTTCAGTGGGACTTAGCCTATTAAAAACTATTAGCATAATTAGGAATGGCCAGCCCTTGTAACTGCAGAGACCTAAGCTTTGATTATGCATGTTCCTGTCTTTGTTACAGTGGGGGGGGGGGGGGGGGGGGGGGGCTCCATCTCATTTACACAGTCTGACCTCCCTGGCTCACTGGGAGCCCAGTCTCTTGGAGACTGATATACATTGCAAAATAAGATAGCAGATGTAAATTCTCAAAGTGGACATATTCCAAACACTAAAATGAAAATAAAACAATTTTTTTTCTACCTTTGTTGGCTGGTGACTTTCTTTTTCTGATCATGCTGGCCCAGTATCTGATTCTGTTGCTGGTATCTGTCCTCTTAACTCTGTTTCCAGGGATTCCTTTCCACTGTATGTATCCCTCATTGATAAGTCTCTGACTCTAAAGTTTAGCAATTTTATTAAAGCAAAATGTATTTTCAAATATCACAAACTCTCCCTATCCAAGCAGAATGTTTTATATAAAAACAAACACACAAAAAAAGCAATCAGATTTTTACTTACCAGCTATTCTACACTATACGTCAGGTAAACTTCCTCTTTGAAGCTCAGCCAATTAAATGGATTTTAGCTGTAGCTATGATAATTATGTACACATCATTGCAGTCATGCCTTACCCTCCTCTCAGTGTACATGCTCAAAAAACAAAAACTTTGAACCACTTACAGATAACAATTACACTATTTATTTTTTATTTCTCCCCAGTCTCACTTGCACACCTGCCTCCAAACCTGTTCTCTTTAATTTGAATGTTGTTCCAGCTCACCCTGAATGAAAGTTGTTCACACACCAAAGCCATAAATAGCTGCTGGTTGTACTCTTTGAAGCAGCTTTAGCAGAGCAGCCTGTCTGTCTCAGCACTGGTGGGCTACCTTCACTTCCTGATGCGGGAAGGGCAGGGGAGAGAGGAGAATCACAACTTCAGGTAAAAGATTTTGCAAGTGAGTGGCGCCCTCTAGAGGTCGGCGCCCCCCTGCATTGCTTACCTCGCTTACCGTGTCAGCACGGCCCTGGGATCCCCCCTCCCTCTGAGTTCCACAGGGTCCCCTCTCCCTCCCAGTTTCAGGGCCAGGATCCCTCCTCCCCTTTCCCTCCCAAGGCCAGGGTCCCCCCTCCCCTCTACCTCCCTCCCACCCAGTTCCAGACAAAAGCTTTTCCTGAGCAGCCCGCCCTCCCTCCGTCCGAGTACCAGGGCCCCCCTCCGAAATTTAAAAGTCATACCTGGTCGGGGTTAAGGCGGCGTCGGCGGTAGCAGCAGCAGTGAAAAGCATGCTGACTTGGCGCGCCTTCAGCCGTCCCTTCTGTCTCTCAAGCTCTGTGGTCCCGCCCTTGCGGAAACAGGAAATGAGGGCGGGACTAGAGCTTGAGTCCCGCCTACTAAGAATGGTGGCTCCTCCTACATCCTAATGGATTGATTTTCTACATTTTGCACATTTTCTTTCAAAAATGGCTCAAAAAGATAAAACCACAGAGCACGAAAACATCTTGCATGTGGCAAATTAAAAAAAAAAAAGATAAGACATTTTGCAGTTTCGAAAACGGCCATATTTCCTATTCGGATTTGGGACGTTTAGCGAAAAATGGCCAAAGTCCAACTTAGATGTCATATCGAAAATGCCCCTCTTACTGATCTCCCTTGATTCAACTATCTGGTCAACCAGTCAAAGAAATTAATCAGATTTATCTGAGAAGACCTACCTCTGGTAAAACCATGCTGCTTGGGTCCTGCAATCTATTAGATTCCAGAAACTGCACTGTCCTCTGTTTCAGCAGTGATTCTATTAATTTAAACCCAGCAGATGTCAGACTAACCAGTCAGTAGTTCTTAACTAGCTCATTACATCTGCTCTTGTGGAGAGAAACTCCTACCACCCTTCTCCATCCTTCCAGGATCAATCCTAAATCTAAAGAAGCACTGAAAAGGTCAGACAGCAGAGTCAAGTTCCTTTAGTGTCCTCAAATGTAAATCTTTCCGGCCCCATTACTTTGTCTACTTTTTAGAGCTAATTCCTCATGGAAAAGGTGCAGCGAAGGGCGACCAAAATGATAGCGGTGATGGGACGACTTCCCTATGAAGAAAGATTAAGGAGGCTAGGGCTATTCAGCTTGGAGAAGAGACGGCTGAGGGGAGACATGATAGAGGTATATAAAATAATGAGTGGAGTGGAACAGGTGGATGTGAAGCGTCTGTTCACGCTTTCCAAAAATACTAGGACTAGGGGGCATGTGATGAAACTACAGTGTAGTAAATTTAAAACAAATTGGAGAAAAATTTTTCACCCAACGTATAATTAAACTCTGGAATTTGTTGCCGGAGAAAGTGGTGAAGGCGGTTAGCTTAGCAGAGTTTTAAAAGGGGTTGGACGGTTTCCTAAAGGACAAGTCCATAAACCGCTACTAAATGGACTTGGGAAAAATCCACAATTCCGGGAATAACATGTATAGAATGTTTGTACGTTTGGGAAGCTTGCCAGGTGCCCTTGGCCTGGATTGGTCACTGTCATGGACAGGATGCTGGGCTCGATGGACCCTTGGTCTTTTCCCAGTATGGCATTACTTATGTACATATGTAACAGTCTTCTGAAAATCATTCAAGATAAACTTCAATTCCATACCTGTCTGTTCTCTGTGGCCCTGCTCCTGACTCTTCATCTGTGAATGCACAACAGAAATATTTGTTAAATAATTCCACTTTATTCTCATGAGCTTGTATATCCTCTTCTTCACCCTTAAGTCCTATCACAAACATATGTAAAAAAAAAAAAAAAAAAGCCCCCCCACCCACCCACCCAATTTTATTGTATTGGCTATTTTTCTTCCATTTGCTTTCTTGGCTGCATCTGTGCAGACTGTGCTTCGGATTGTGAGTCTAAACTATGAGCATTTCCGCTCATAGCCTGTCAGCAATTTTTGGATGACTTGCTTGTTTTTTGTATAGTTTGTGCTCCAGTCTTCTCTTCAGCTTTGTTGCTGATGAGTGACTTATGATAAATTCTCCCTTTATTTTTTCCACAACTATAATGCTGTTGCTAGGGGTGACATCCTAAACTTTTCTTCCATTTTTCATCCCTTTCTTTAGTCCAAAGATGTCTGCATATTGTTTAAAATTTTCACTTACAATCTTTTTGCCTTCCACTGGGAGATGTAATACATCTGTACAGTATAGTCTCCTGTTGTTCCATTTATATCTAAAGCCTTCTGGCTCACACCTGGTTGTGTCTCTGGTCTCCAAAATGCTATTGTGCTGACAATGCCGTTAAGTCTCTCTCCATTGAAGATGCTGTTTCTAGCCAGTTCATTTGTTACCAGATGGATAACAAAATCCATTTTAGAATCCTTTGATTTCACTAACAATTCAACTTGTGTTCCTGCTAGTTGAGAGTCTTGGAAAGCATTTCACCTTTTTCTGTCCATTGAACCATGTTCCAAAATAAATGCCTCTGTTAACAGAATCTCTAAGCACTAACAATTCTGTTCTCAGCAATTTTGACATTGTCAGAGATTTTTGGTACACTGAGTACCTCCCTCCTTGGGTTCTACAATTGGAGCGTCATCGTTTGATAAGGCAGAAAACCTATTTTGCAATGGTATCCTTTGGAGGAGTGGGTGGCTCTGTGTTACAAGTCATATTCTGCCAGAGCTCACTGTAATTAGATGGATTACACCAGGTTTTCAGTGATTCTTTTGAGTGACTGGGAGTGAATAGTCTTATTGTAGGCTGGGGGAGTCCATGAACACTGGTTGATGAACAATAAAGGTTCCTTTGACATTTCTGATTGGTGCCATTTGATTTATTGCCTCACTGCTTCACTTCACTGTCATCATATGGGGCTTTATCCCTTCTTCTACAGACTGTTTTTTTTTTTTGTTATATATATTATAGGGATTCCCTTTAATCATAGTTAATTCTTTCCTGAGTTGAGTCAGCTATTTGTTTTTTTCAAATCAGATTGTTGGCGACAGATGGAGCAAGCTCTATGGTTCCAAATGCTGTGTTTTAGGATTAAAGCACTGCAGCTACTACATTAAATAATTGTCAGTATGAATATTGGTCCTGGATATGATGGTTTCCACTTAATTAAAGTCTATTGGTTATGTACGTTGTAGGAGGACTAGATAACAAAATCCAGCCCTGGGGTGGATGGGTGAAGGGCAGGGAGGGGGTGTTTAAATGTCTGAGGCCTGAAGACTGTGTCTGAACTGAGGGCAACCCCGTATCTCTTATTTATAAAGACCGAACAGGAAATATAGAGAAGAGGGGAGGGTAATGGGATTTGATAAACCGCCTTTCTGTGGTAAGCTAGATTCTCTAAAGCTATTAGCTAAAAATGATACCAAAGCCTAATGTGAGATTAGAAAATCTTAAAAGAGGTACTTCAGTTTGTCATCTTTAAATGTTATTTTAAATTTAAATGTCTACTGTTAAATGCTAGATCAGTTAGAAATAAGGCTACTATTTTATTTGACTTTAGATAAAGTAATTATGACATTGTTTGTGTTACTGAGTCCTGGTTGGTACCTGAAGATGTTATCTTAAAGCAATTATGTCCTCCAGGGTACTATGCTATATCTCAGCCTCTACTGAGGGTGGAATAATTGTGCTTTTTAAAGATTTTATTGAATTATCTAAAAAGGATTCAATATTGGACTCATCACTGGAATGTTTAGTTTTATTATTTCTTAATATTCATCAAGGGGCCCTTTTACAAAGTGTCGGTAAGCCGCTAAAAGGGAAGTACCGCCAGGCTACCGCAGCAGCCCAGCGGTAGTTCCCTGCCCCAGCTTGGCACATTTCTGGCACTACAAATTTTTAAAATTTTTATAGCTCCAGTGTGAACCTGGTGGTAATCCAGTTACTGCAGGGGTAGCACAGGAGCCCTTACCGCCACCTCAATGGGTGACGTAAGTGTTCCCACCTAAATTGGGCACATGGCAAGTACTTCACATGCTGCATGTACATTTCTTTAAAAAAAACAGATGCCAAAACACATGCCAATGCCAGAACAGGCTCCCTTTTGCTGTAGCTTTGTAAAAGGACCCCTTAATTCTGTTTTATTGCCCTCCTGGAATTTTATGCAAGGAAATTTCAAGTATGACAGAACTAATCATAGATATTAGTTTAGATTCAGTCAAAACAATTATTTTACATTACTTTAACCTTCATGTTGATGATGTAGTTAATTATTTAGTTTCAAGATTTTTTTATGGCTGCTAGGATGGTGACAAATACTTCAAAAAGTTACCCATATAAAAGGAAATATTCTGATTTTAATTTTTATAGATAGAAAATATTGTAATCTGGAAAGATGTGTGAACCAGATTAAGCATGATCCTCAGTCAGAACATTTTGTGATAACTTTATGATAGTTTTCTACTAATATTATGCAGAATAACTCACTAAATTATTATGAGATTTTTTTTTAATCAGAAGCACTGAATTTGAAGGCTGACAGTATTGACCTTTTAGACATTGAAGAGGCTACAGTATGATGGAATGAAGCCTTATCAGAAACACTGGATGAGATTGCACCAGTGAAACAATATTGTACAAAGAGGACCCATTCTGTTCCATGGGTTAAAAATGATCTGAGGATTATTAAGCAATCAGTACAAAAATGTGATGAGAATGGAAAATGTATCCATCACAGATAACAAATTGAAAAGTGATACAATACTTTGCAATCGAAAAATGATTTTTTGTATAACTAGACAGAATCAGTGCCTACTCAGTCCAAGGAAATTTGTGCTATTGTTCACAAGTTAAGTAACTTAGATGTTAAAAAAAAAGGCAACCAAATTTCATGTGAAGATATAGCAGTTGGTATGAGTAAGAAAATTCACTTAACTAATACAGGTTGAGTGTGTTTTGACAGACGATAACTGATGCATTGTTTTTTCACAAGTTAGTGAAATACAGACAAAAGATCTCTGTACTAGGACCAAGAATTCTTAGTGTACTTGACCCTTGCCAGCTTTTGATGGTGAAAGAACTAAAAAGTCTCTTTAGTACCAATTCAGCATATTGTGAACAGTTCTCTCAAAGAAGGCTGCTTACCAAGTCTTTAAAAAAAAAAAAGCAGCTGTTAGACCTTTATTTAAAAAAAAATGCAAATTTAGATTCTACTTCTATCAGTAATTATCATCCCATTTCATCTTTACCTTTGAGTAAATTGATTGAGAAAGCTGTACTTAATCCATTGAATAGAGATGAGCAAAGATTAATTTTTAATTTTAATAGTCTACAGCCCCATGGACTTAATCTGGAAATAGATTACAGAGTCTTCCTCTAAAATTTATAATTATCTGAAAAACCAGTCATATTTACATTAGTCTTTATACATACACGTTTTTATACATTTTTTCCAACGGATACACTGTTTCCCTATGTGTTTTTAAATTTTTTTGTTTTATCCCCTTTTTCACAGTTCTAGGTATTAGAAATTAAGATGTTTATTCATTTAACACAGAATATTTAATTTGAAAATTCCTTTAAAAAATCTTGTATATACATGAACTTTGTAGTCGAAATTTGGTTATCTGTTATATTTATTAGATTATTTTAAGTATCTACTTTATTTTTATCATTTTAATGCCATAATTACTTAATACCTGCTATAAGTACATATTTTCCAATTAATGTATTTTGCACAGCTATGATATGTCACATCAACACAGACAATTGTTCGATTATATAACACACGATTTACCAACCATCATCATTCATAGGTCTTGTCATAACTCACTTTATCACTTTTAAATTCTTTTAACACTTTTCACTTACTTTTTAATTTTTTATATCATTTTATTTTTATATTCACTTTGCAATACACAGATACACAGTATCTATTTTTTTCGCCTACACCATTAATTGACACACAATTCACCCACCATCCTCACATATAGGTTTTATTTATTTTATCACGTTTAATTTTTAACACTTGTGAATTCATTTATTTTTTACATTATTTTTCTATATTATATTTTTATTTTTGTATTCACTATGTGATACACAGGATCTATTTATTTTTGTTCATATTTATATGTAGCTTATATAAGCCATGGTGTTGCAACAAACTCTCATTCACTGGGAAATACTTTGTAGCCATCCACGCGATACACAGTATTCATTTGATGTAATCTACATATGTCATGGCAAAGCAACAAACTCATTCACTGGGAGATATTTTGCATTCATCCATTCCGTAGCTTAATTTTGTGTTCAACTGGTTTCAACATCTTCCACTCATACTTGTTAAATTTAATTATACCATACACATTCATTAAATGTCAATTGTTTTCTATATGTTTACATCCACCTCACGAAAAGGATGCAGCACATATTTTTAAATAATTTTTTTCATCAAATGCCACACTATTACATCAACATTTACGCTTGTTTTTAATTTCATGTTTTACATCAATTTAATTACATAAAAAGACAGATCCTGCATCATTATCTATGCCATGGCACTCATTAACTAGTAACGATCATCATACAAGTAATATATTTTACATGATTATTCCTACGCCATTTCCTGTCAGACTTTTAAACGGCGGTTCTTTCAAACCTTCTGTTTGCAATTTTGACATCATTGATGAGCATTGTCGCCACGGCATTTTACAGTTGAGTTCCTCATTCTTCAAATTTTAGGGTGAGTCATTCAGTTTACCCACTTTTTAAAAAATAGAGTAAGCAACCAATTTGCAAGGATGTAAGGCATATATTCTTTCCGGAGCTCACGTTTCCCATAGCTTGTTACATTTGGTCCTCAACTATTTCAATTATTTTGGCACCATTTTTATAAACAATGCAGGTAGCACACTATTTTATCCCGTTTTATTTTTTATCTAAGTTTTTTTTTAACTTCGGAAGACATGATAGACTCTTTAAGAAGATTTTGCTATCGTTGTTTGATTTATAACTCTGGTAGTCTTTTCATTTGTCTTCACGCAGTGAAGTGGCTATTTTTTAATTGAATATACTGATGTGCATTAATCACTACTCCAATTCCATTTTTTGATTCATTATTGCACGCATCATTATTGTTTCTCGTTTCTTTTAAAGTGTATCTCTCACTAACACATCATCTCAAATGCACTTGTTTTGACAATGTTTTATTTACTTCCCCCAGGTTGGGTATTCAGAACACTTTCTCTCCGTTTAGAATTAATACGTTGAATATAAAGGAATCCTGTTCCGAGGGAATGGATCCTCAGAAGCTTAGCTGAGATCGGATGGCAGAGCTGGTGGTGGGAGGTGGGACTGGTTGTTGGGAGGCGAGGATATTGCTGGGCAGACTTATACGGTCTGTCCCAGAGCCGGGGGTTGGGAGGCAGGGATAGTGCTGGGCAGACTTATACGGTCTGTGCCCTGAAAATGACAGATACAAATCAAGGTAAGGTATACACAAAAAGTAGCACATATGAGTTTATCTTGTTGGGCAGACTGGATGGACAATGCAGGTCTTTTTCTGCCGTCATCTACTATGTTACTATGTATTACGTTCTTTACTGCTATTTGGTACTCCTAACCATCTATACCTTGGCTTTATCACTCACCATGTTTTACACCACGTTATTATAGTTTGGTTGGTGACTAAACCATCTGTTTTTGCTTTTATTTGTTAAAAAATTGATCTTTCAACCGATAATTAACTTTTCTAATTTCCTTTGTAGAAGCCTAATAGCAATATTTCTCTTGGTTTATCCTTCAGCTATAACTCAAGAGGTACATTTACTTTGCATACACATTTATTCGTTGAGCACATTATGGCCAATATTAGGAAAAGACATCAATATGTACATGCAAGGTTGTATTTACTTTCAAACAATATCATTTATTGATTATTGGTTATCCTATTTTAGGTTATTTTATCTTATTTTATATTTTCTAAAGTTTGTATTTCTTAATTTTTCGAATAATCTCAATTTCTACTTTATACCATTACATTAAGTTTATAAACTGTAATCCATAAACAGATGTTTTTATCATATACATTATATATCTGTCTATTTATTTTATTACACATATAATCATTCATACAATATATTTTTATCTACATAGCTTTTTATACATGTCACTGTTTCATTTGTTATGTTTTTATCCGTTATTCTTTTACATTTAATTTCAATTTTCATTTTTATGTAGATTTAATTAACCCCTGATGCAGGCTCTGATGCCGAAACACGGCCGTGTCGGGTCATTATTTTGCTATTAATAAAGACTTCCTGATTTCCTCTTGTAGTGCAGGAGTGGCCTAGTGGTTAAGGTGGTGGACTTTGGTCCTGGGGAACTGAGTTTGATTCCCACTTCAGGCACAGGCAGCTCCTTGTGACTCTGGGCAAGTCACTTAACCCTCCATTGCCCCATGTAAGCCGCATTGAGCCTGCCATGAGTGGGAAAGCACGGGATAAAAAATGTAACAAATAATAATAACTCATCCTCACTCTTTGTGTCCATTGGATTTAGATCCAAACATAATACTGAAACATTGCTAATTTCCATGTTAGATGTCATTAAAGCAGGTTTTGATAAGGGATAGGCTTTTTAGTTTCCCTTGACATATCCGCACCCTTTGATTTTCTAGACCATCACATTTTAAAAAAAGGAAGATTACAGTCAGTTGGGATTGGTGGAACAGTTCTACAATGGTTCTCTTTGTTTTTGAATAGTAAACAATTTTGTGTAACTAAAGGACAACAGAGGTCTAACCCCCCACTCCCCGTTTACAAAGCCATGCTAGCGGCTCCCGGTGCGATAATGCCAACACATCGGCATTCCCATATGGCTTTGTAAACAAGGGGTAAAGTTTGTCGATATTCAATTTTCCACAGGGTTCAGTTCTATCAGCAATTCTTTTTAATATTTTCTTATGACCACTATTGTCTGTTGTGGTTTTGGTCTCCAATAATGAATTTATGCTGATGATATTTAGTTTCTCTTTAAATGTGAATCTACTATGTCAGACTATTGGTTGTGTCCATATTTGAAGACAATCATGTCCATATTTGAAGACAATCGACTAATGGTTGAAAGTGAACCAGCTAAAAAAACCATGACAAACAAAAGTTTTGTTTCTTTCTAGTTATCCAGTGTTGGGAGTTCCAGAAAGTTTTGAAGTTGATGGTCAAGAAATTGAAATTTGAGAAAAGATACGAACTTTAGGTGTGATTTTAGACTCATCACGTACAATGAAAGGTCATAAGGAAGATTGTAGGAACAATCTTTTACAAACTAAAAGTAGTTAAATGTCTAAAGGATTTCTTATCGGTTGACACACTGGGTCAGACCAAAGGTCCATCAAGCCCAGTATCCTGCTTCCGACAGTGGCCAATCCAGGTCACAAGTACCTGGCAGAAACCCAATTAGTAGCAACATTCCATGCTACCAATCCATGGGGCAAGCAGTGTCTTCCCCCATGGCCATCTCAATAACAGACTATAGACTTTTCCTCCAAGAATTTGTCCAAACCTTTTTTTTAAACCCAGATATGCTAATTGCTATAAACACATCCTCTGGCAAAGAGTTCCAGAGCATAACTATTTTTCGATTGAAAAAATATTTCCTATTTGTTTTAAAAGTATTTCTATGTAATTTTATTGAGCGTCCCCTGGTCTTTGTAATTCTTGAAAGAGTGAATAATCAATTCACTTCTACCTGTTCTATACCACTTAGGATTTTATAGACCTCAAACATATCCTCCCTCAGCCGTCTCTCTTCCAAGCTGAAGAGCCCTATCCTCTTTAGCCTTTCTTTCCATTCCCTTTACCATTTTGGTCGCTCACTTTGAACCTTTTCTAATTGTGCTATATCTTTTTTAAAATACTGTGACTAGAAATGAACACAACACTCAAGGTGAGGTTGCACCAAAGAGCGATACAGGAGCAATATAATATTCTTGGTCTTATTTTGCATCCTTTTCCTAACAATTCCTAGCATCCCGTTTGCTTTTTTTTTGGCTGCTACCGCACACAGGGCAGATTTCAGCATATTGTCTACAATGACGCCTACATCTTTTTCTTGAGTGCTGACTCTTAAGGTGGACCCTAGCAACAGCTATGATTCGGATTATTCTTACCAATGTGCATCACTTTGCATTTGTCCACATTAAATTTCATCTGCCATTTGGATGCCCAGTCTTCCAATTTCCTAAGGTCTTCCTGCAATTTTTCACAATCCACGTTTAACTTTGAATAGTTGTGTGTCATCTGCAAATTTAATCACCTCACTTGTTGTTCCATTTTCCAAATCATTTATAAATATGTTAAATAGCACCGGTCCCAGTACAGATCCCTGTGAAACTCCACTGTTTACCCTCCTCCATTGAGACAAATGGCCATTTAACCCTACCCTCTGTTTGCTGGCCAATAACCAATTCCTAATCCAAAGGACTTTGTCTCTAATCTTGACTTTTTAATTTTCTCAGGAGTGTCTCATCAGGAACTTTGTCAAAAGCTTTCTGAAAATCTAGATACACTACATCAACTAGCCCACCTTTATTTACTTTGATTATGGTAAAAGTTTGTTAAGCAGGATTACACAAAAAAAAATCTTAGGGATTTATTTGGCACACAGTGTGACTGCCAGGCTTTTGTGTAGTTTATCAAAATACAACCAAATTTCTTCTGCATTAACGAGACCTCACTGACTGCCTTTAGAATATTGAATATAAAATTTCATTATTAGTGTTTAAGGTGTTAATGGATTTAGGTCCTTTTTTACTAAACCGTGCTAGCAATTCACACACATTTGCCATGCTGGGAATTGCTAGTGCAGTTTAGTAAAAGAGGCCCTTAATGCCTTGTGTGATTGCTGCTACATTATACTTACATCAGTCAATTAGACTGTTGAGATCAGCTTCAGAAAACATATTAGATGTGCCTTCATTCTGGTTAATTTAGAAGAGTATAGAGCTTCATTTTTTGCACTGCCAGTCCAAAAGTATTGAACAGTCTACCTCTTACTGTGTAGCAATAAGGAATGTAGCTCAGTTAAAAAAAAAAAAAAAATCACTGAAAACCTATTTCAAATTGCATTTAATGTTGTGATTTGACAAGGGATGAAGTATTTATTGTTGAAGTGATTCCCATGTTTGATGATGTGATTTTTTTGTTTTGTATGTATTATATTATGTATGCTAGTTTGTAAACCGCTGAAAATCATACATCATGCAGTCTATAAATTTTTAGAACTAAATAAATAAAACATGTATTGGTGACAGTTGTGCACCATGATAAAACTAGCCCAAAATGGGAAATAACTAAAGGTCTGATGTACTAAAAGAATCTGTATCTGTCTAAGCAATAGGCTTACCGCTCACTAAACAGGAAGTACCGCTGGGCTACCGCAGCAGACTGGTTACTGTCAGGTTAGCGCGGGAGCCCTGGCTCTCCCCTAAATGGCCATGCAGCAAGTGCTTTACTTGCCGCACGGCCATTTCCTGTAGAAAAGAGAAACCTCCTTTTTACCCGTTGCGGTAAAAGGGGGCCTCAGCGCATGTGGAAAACCCTTTTTGCCACAGCTTGATAAATGGGGCCCTTAATGTCTAACCACACAGAATAATTTCAATTTTGTTAGTATTTATCTGCATTTTCCTATAACCCCCCTCCCATAGAAAACTTGGAATACTTAGTTATTAACTAGTGAAGATTATATTATTTTTGCTAGCTTAATAAAACTGAAAAATAGGAAAGCTAAAGTTTGAGATACAAATGTTACAAATAATATGTCAAAATACACAGTGTAAATTCAGTTAAACACATTTAAAATTTATTAAACTTTTTGGTCAAAATAATTGAACAAGTATATACAATCCCATTGTATTATTAGTACTAATATGTATTTCAGGAACAAGGTCAATTTTATACTTAAAATTGACCAAGAAGTTCCACAATTCAGGATCTGCAGATAGTGTCACAACCAATATACAGTATAAGAGAAAAATTGCAAGTTTTAGAACACTAGAGATTTGCTAGTTTATTCTGAACATGAGTGGCACTCTATGGACATTAATTTAGAAGGCGGAGGAGGGAGAGCAACACATTTTATTCTTGCACATCCTTCTCAAGTTTAGCAATCATAATAGCATACCTTCAATTTAACAACAATGGAGTGTAAGAAATACTTCTACATATCACCAGGGAAGCAGAAAGACTTCATCTTCAATAAATTCAATAACCACATGGCACCAGCAGATCCACAGCTGCTGCCACAAATGCACTCTATTAGTATATAGTGTCAGGAAATCCTGACTACTGGTGTCAATGGGTTAGATTAATAGTTAAGTTGTGCTAATTGTTTGGCATAATCAAGTTAAAATTAATTGCTTTCTTTAATTGTAATGTTAAACTCACCATGCATATATTCCTTTACACCAAATATTAAACATTTTTCATAAAAACAAAAAACCCCCCAAACAAAAAAACTTAAAAAAGGTAAAAAATAATGCATATCAGGTTTGTCACTGTGTCAAACATGTTACTTGGCTGTTAAAAACGGAATTCAGTTTTACAACAAAAGTTTTGCTGCATTTTCCCTTCTTTCCAAGGTGGTTTCTTACCAGTAAGGCAGAAGATGTCTTTATATCACCTTCTCAAAATTTTCTAGTTCTGCATTATATAAAGTATTTTTACAGGAAAACAAACACACAACATAAACTAAATGGCAGTTCTGTTTGAAATAAGTTCAGGAGTTTGGAGTATTTCATACGATATAAAAATGTTTACCATGCTGCCAAAATTGATGATTTGGGATAAACCTTTGTTAATCTTTTCCATCAGAATCATTTTGCACAATCTCTATACATGCAATAAAAGAAAAAGAAAAGACTGAATACATACTTCCAGATTTAAAAACACCTTTTATAGCTTGTTTTTTTTATTAAGTGGTTTACACCAGAGGGTGCGCGTATAGATACAGTCAGTGAGTAAATATACATGAAAAACCTGCTAATGAACCAACTCAAGACCTATCTAAGTGCTCAAAGGTAAAAACACCTAAGCCTAGATAAAGGTCAGAGAAGGAATGTTTACAGGCATAAAGCACAATATATGTTTTGAAAGGCCCAAATATTACAGCAGAGAAAGACAGACAAAGAAAGAGGAATTACGTGTTTGATGACAATTTTTCCTCAGGTGTTAAATTTTTGGTCTATAAACTGGAAAAGAAGGCTCAGACTTAAATAAATACATTTTGAGTATTGGCCTCTATTGAGCACTGTCCATCAATTCTGCTTCAAGTGGGCTTTCACTCAGAAAACAAATGTATGCCCCCTCCTCACTGAAGGCAGAACTATACCACGAACTCAAAACCAGGCCAGCATGTCTCCTTTTTCTATAAAGATAAGTGCATCAATGTTCTTTAGTGGGAGGACAACAGAGCCTTTTTCTTTTATAGATAAACAAGTAGACTTATTATGCAAGAACAAGACTTTGTCCTCAATTAAGTCTTTAGTTAACTTTGTCCTGGAATATATACAAGTTATTGGTGGCAGCTACAGCAATGATGTTCTCTTTAGGGTGCCATGCTGTATGTAGGATCTTCTTGTTGAAGTCTAGACTGTCGACACTTATTTCATCTTTCTTCCTCTTACCACCTGTACAGACTTTGCGTGGCTTTAAGATGGCACGTGGTTTGCTACTCTCCCTTGATGCTTCCAATGTAATATCCCGCCGTGTAGATCTATCAAACATTCTGAAAAAATTGTTGTAGGAACCAGTCATAATAGCACTGTATAAAAAGAGAAGGAACATTCTGTTAATAAGCCAGCTGGTACCAAAATCTGGAACAAACCACCACCACATATCAGAAAATGTAAAGTCACAAAAAAACATAATTCTAACACTAGTGCATAATACTGCAACACCTTCCAAACATACCATTGATCAAGCAGCTGCTAATATGCTCCAGAGAGGTTTGTGCTGACCATGGATGCTGCTACATATCACATGTTACAGGCAAGCAGTCTTTCTGTCATGCATATATGTACTATTGAAGCAATGGTTCAATTTAACTACAGTGAAGGCTATCTGCATGTTTTTAAAAATACAGATTACTGGTAAACAGCTGGCATAGTAGTGGGTGATTACCATACAGCTCTTAGGAGTTCAGAATAAGTGGGAAGTTCAGAGCATGCAAGACCCTACCTGCACAAAGTAGTGTACTCAAATTCCCTTATTTAAGTTCCTCAGTTCAAGGAGACGTATACCTCTCAGGAAGGTGGCAGGGTTGTGTGCCTGATTGTTTACCCATACTAGGTGTTCCTCCATAGCCAGCAGGATCAATTTTGTTTGTTTTTCCCACCGAAAAGCAGCATACTGAATTAGGCATACAAGTGGGTGACTCTTAAGCAAAGGATCTGTCCAATCTACAGTCCCCGTTTCCGTTTTTGAGGAGTGATCAGATGATGATAGAAATATTGCTCTATGAACCCTGTTCTCAGGTCAGTTTTGTGGAGTAGGAGGCTAATGGTTAGTGCAGCATGCTGAGATCCTGGGGAACTGGGTTCAATTCCCACTGCAGCTCCTTCTGATCCTGAGCAAGTCATTTAATCCTCTAATGCCCCAGGTACAAAACACACCTTAGATAGTGAACCCACTAGGGACAGAGAAAGTACCTGAATATAGTAACAGAGTAAGTGACTGCAGATAAAGACCTGAATGGTCCATCCAGTCTGCCCAACAGTCACATTCATTTTCAATTCAAGATTAAATCAACAATGAACGTGATAGTAGACACCTGATTATGCTCTCTCTCTGTTGTTTCTGTGACATAGACTGTAGAAATCTGTCTGGCTCTGGCCTTATATCCCTATAATGTGTACAGTGCTATATACCTCTAGTAGTGCTACAGAAATAAGTAGTAGTTGTGCTTGACTGAAAAAAAAAAAAAAAGCACTGTCTGCTACTGAAGATTGGCCCAGGCAGTTGTGTGATGTAAAGAGATGAAGTGGGGTACCAATAACTGTTTTTATAAGCTTTTTGGTAAAGAAGATTCTAACAGCTACTATAATTTATTTATTTATTATTAATATTTATATCCCACATTTTCCCACTGATCGCAGGCTCAAAGTGGCTTACATAAGTCTGCAATGCAAGCTACATTACAAGAAGAACAATTATACAAACTGAGGATAAAGATAAAAATAACAAACAGCAAAAAAGCAAAGTAATAATATAAGTGACTCCTCTGATGCGGCTCAACTATATTGACTAAAGGAATCCCAGTCTGTTCATTACAATGCTTAACACAGAACACTAATCAGTTAGTATACACTTTGCAACTGGAATACCGTCTGCCTTATTTTCGAAAGAGAAAGTTGCCCATATTTCGACCCAAATCGGGAGATGGGCATCTTTCTCCCGTGGGCACCAAAATCGGTATAATCGAAAGACGATTTTGGGCGTCTTCAACTGCAATCTGTCGCGGAAATGGCCAAAGTTGACAGGGGCGTGTCGGAGGCGTGGTGAAGGTGTGACTGGGGCGTGGTAATCGGCTGAGGAGAGATGGGCGTCCTCGGCCGATAACTGAAAAAAGAAAGGCGTTTTTACCGCGAATTTGGGTCACTTTTTTTGGACCCTTTTTTTTCCCGCAAACAAGTCCCAAAAAAGTGCCCTAAATGACCAGATGACCACCGGAGGGAATCGGGGATGACCACCCCTGACTCCCCCAGTGGTCATTAACCCCCTCCCACCCAAAAAAAACAACTTTAAAATCTTTTTTTTTCTCAGCCTGTATGCGCCAGCCTCAAATGCCATACCCAGCTCCATCACAGCAGTATGCAGGTCCCTGGAGCAGTTGTTAGTGGGTGCAGTGGACTTCAGGCAGGTGGACCCAGGCCCATCCCCCTACCTGTTACACGTGTGGTGGTAAATGGGAGCCCTCCAAACTGCCCCCAAAACCCACTGTACCCACATCTAGGTGCCCCCCTTCAGCCATAAGTGCTATGGTAATGGTGTAGAGTTGTGGGGAGTGGGTTTTGGGGGGGATTTGGGGCGCTCAGCAACCAAGGGAAGGGAGCTATGGACTTCAGAGGTAGTTAACTTTTTTTTTTAATTGTTACAAGTGCCCCCTAGGGTGCCCAGTTGGTGTCCTGGCATGTGAGGGGGACCAGTGCACTACAAATCCTGGCCCCTCCCACGACCCAATGCCTTGGATTTGTTCATTTTTGAGCTGGGCGCCTTCGGTTTCCATTATCGCTGAAAAACGATACCGCCCAGCTCAAATCCGCACAAATCCGATGCATTTGGCTGGCACAAACCGTATTATCGGAAAAAAGATGGACGCCCATTTTTTCGAAAATACGGTTTGTCCTGCCCCTTCACATACCCGTTCTTGGAGAGATGCCCATGGAGATGGGCGTTCGTGTTCGATTATGCCCCTCCAAGTTTACTGGGATCAAAGAAGGTGAACAGCTGTGAAGACCTTGAGTTTTTCTAAAATAGTAGGTAAGAGCTTGTTTTAGTCTGGAGTGTGGAGGGACTTCTCACATTGATTTCTTATGTAGTAATGGTAAAACATATGCACTACTTCTTCATTCTTTTTCTTGTTTGTAATTTATTTATTTATTTGCTGCATTTGTACCCCACATTTTCCCACCTATTTGCAGGCTCAATGTGGCTTACATTATATTGTAATGTCAATAATAAACCAAAAAAAGCCAAAATTAACCATTATAGACGCATGCTATCTTTTCAAGTCCATGACAATGCGGGAAAGAGAGCAAGTAGAAAATCACAAGTAATCCAATATAATTCACTGAAGTAAGCTAACAGCATAGGACACTCTAGTAATTACTGTTACTGCGGATCCATTGTGGCTAGTCTAACTGAAGAACTAAAGTCCATCTTCTTGCTGCTCAGGAAAGCAGTTCAAAAGGTTCAAAGAAGACATTTGACTGACTTCCATATATTTACATAGATATTTTAAAAAGAAAAGGGCTCCCATTTGGAAAACAGCTGGTTTAAGTATCAGAAAACTTCTTTCCTGGGTCTCCTTGGTCAGATCAGAAAACATTCTGACATGGAAAACCAAAAAGGATGCATCCCTTTTCTTTAAAAAAAAAGAAAAAAGAAGAATTATGGAAGCTATGCCAAACAGACCACCGAAGTTAGTTTAACCACCAACTCTGTCTCTGAGGTCCCCCAAATATCAAACATTTAGAACATTCAAGATCTGGAGTTGAGATTATGAAGGTTCTTTTTTTTGTAGTGGGTAGATAATAGACTCGGGTGATAGGAGGTATAGCTTCTTATGGTATCAACAGAATTTCCTTAAGATACCGATAAAAACATCTCTCTAGCTGATGTAAGTGCAGATTTAGGAAAATTTATCACATGGAGGTTTTAAAACCTTACCACATTTTCCAAATGTTCATCCTTATGCCTTAACAAGGTCTTCTCTTTCATCAAAGTTGAAGTCAGTTATTAATTCTTAATCGGTTCACTATAACCATCATGAGATATCTGCTTCTGAACAGAGACTATATTACTTGAATTGGTTTGAATATTAGCATTTATAGCTACAACCTGAACAGAAACTGCCTTACCTAACGCAGGCACTGCTGTCCAGATTGATTCCAGGGTAAATATGGAGGCCTCTGGATCTGAATTTGAAATGCCATCATCAGAGACAAACTGCCTCCTCCAGCAGCCAGGTCTGGTTCCTGCTCCTGGGCAGTGTTCCCTCTAAGGTGAACGTGTGAGCAATTGCTTATACATACCAGGAGTGTCGCTCATTGTGTTTACACAGTAGCTCGCAAATGTCTCTGTCCCTCTCCCGACGTGCCTCACAAGTCAGGACACCCGAACAAACCTTTCTGTTGGATCCCACAACGTTCCTTGGGGTGGTGGTCCACATCTCTACAGCATCAACCGCCGCCAGCTTCCAGGTACGCGTATGCAAGCATGCAAAGGAACTTCTATTAAGTAAGCACTGGACCCACAAGGGACGCCTGCGCTTCGAGGTTGGGGCCTATTTAAGGAAGGCTCTGCTTGCCTGACTATAGTATTGCCTGCTTTGAACACTGTCAGCATTGCCTGCCGCGATCCATGTCAGCCTTGTTTGCCTGTTCCCTGCCTGAGCCTGCCTCAATGCCTTGCCCGACTTCAGACCTGCCTGCTTTAAACCCTGTCAGCATTGCCTGCCAACCTTGCTGCTGTGACCCCTGTCAGCCTTGCCTGCCTCATCTGCCTCCATTTGGAACCAATATGAAACGGTGTTTGGGGTTTAAAACAAAATGGTTGATGGAATGTTTTGTTAAAACGGACTTACCGTATGGCGCAAGACAGCATATGCTTATTGGAGAAATTTTTAACTACTCTGAGACGGATGATGTCATTTGCAAAATGTGCTTGAAAGCAGGAGCTTTAACAAATGAACTTCAGGGAAAGCATGAATCGACTGGAAAGTGGACCATCTCAAATTACGTTTGAACCAGAACTTTCATATCGATTCAGTTACAAAGCTTAAAAATCAATCCAAAGGTTTGTAGAAAAAAAGGTAAAATTATGTATCATACCTGATAATTTTCTTTCCATTAATCATAGCTGATCAATCCATAGACTGGTGGGTTGTGTCCATCTACCAGCAGGTGGAGATAGAGAGCAATCCTTTTGCCTCCCTATATGTGGTCATGTGCTGCCGGAAACTCCTCAGTATGTCGATATCCAAGCTCCATCCGCAGGACTCAGCACTTAGAGAATTACACCCACAAAGGGACACTCTGCCCAGCTCACCACCGCCGAAACGGGGGAGGGGAATTAACCCACAGAAGTGGGGGAGGGGAATCCGTCCAGCTCATCCCCGCGGAGCGGGGGAGGGACACCACACCCGCCGATGCGGGGGGATCTGGCTTATCCTGCAACCGCAACCGCGGGAGGAGCTGACTGACCCTAACACCGCCGAAGCGGGAGGGGTACAAAGCTGCCCTACTGCCGCACGAAGCGGGAGGGAGCGCCGGCAGAATTTAAGTCTCAATCCAGCCCCGTAAAACGGAGGGGAGAGGAATGCAGCAGCTCACTGTAACACAAATTCGTCTCATGAAGAATTCATTGAAAAACTTGAACACGAAGTCCTCCTGAACAGGAACTGAAGACTAAACTTGAACCTGAAATGTAACCAGAATATAAACAATACAGATACAGTGGTGGAAATAAGTATTTGATCCCTTGCTGATTTTGTAAGTTTGCCCACTGACAAAGACATGAGCAGCCCATAATTGAAGGGTAGGTTATTGGTAACAGTGAGAGATAGCACATCACAAATTAAATCCGGAAAATCACATTGTGGAAAGTATATGAATTTATTTGCATTCTGCAGAGGGAAATAAGTATTTAATCCCTCTGGCAAACAAGACCTAATACTTGGTGGCAAAACCCTTGTTGGCAAGCACAGCGGTCAGACGTCTTCTGTAGTTGATGATGAGGTTTGCACACATGTCAGGAGGAATTTTGGTCCACTCCTCTTTGCAGATCATCTCTAAATCATTAAGAGTTCTGGGCTGTCGCTTGGCAACTCGCAGCTTCAGCTCCCTCCATAAGTTTTCAATGGGATTAAGGTCTGGTGACTGGCTAGGCCACTCCATGACCCTAATGTGCTTCTTCCTGAGCCACTCCTTTGTTGCCTTGGCTGTATGTTTTGGGTCATTGTCGTGCTGGAAGACCCAGCCACGACCCATTTTTAAGGCCCTGGCGGAGGGAAGGAGGTTGTCACTCAGAATTGTACGGTACATGGCCCCATCCATTCTCCCATTGATGCGGTGAAGTAGTCCTGTGCCCTTAGCAGAGAAACACCCCCAAAACATAACATTTCCACCTCCATGCTTGACAGTGGGGACGGTGTTCTTTGGGTCATAGGCAGCATTTCTCTTCCTCCAAACACGGCGAGTTGAGTTCATGCCAAAGAGCTCAATTTTTGTCTCATCTGACCACAGCACCTTCTCCCAATCACTCTCGGCATCATCCAGGTGTTCACTGGCAAACTTCAGACGGGCCGTCACATGTGCCTTCCGGAGCAGGGGGACCTTGCGGGCACTGCAGGATTGCAATCCGTTATGTCGTAATGTGTTACCAATGGTTTTCGTGGTGACAGTGGTCCCAGCTGCCTTGAGATCATTGACAAGTTCCCCCCTTGTAGTTGTAGGCTGATTTCTAACCTTCCTCATGATCAAGGATACCCCACGAGGTGAGATTTTGCGTGGAGCCCCAGATCTTTGTCGATTGACAGTCATTTTGTACTTCTTCCATTTTCTTACTATGGCACCAACAGTTGTCTCCTTCTCGCCCAGCGTCTTACTGATGGTTTTGTAGCCCATTCCAGCCTTGTGCAGGTGTATGATCTTGTCCCTGACATCCTTAGACAGCTCCTTGCTCTTGGCCATTTTGTAGAGGTTAGAGTCTGACTGATTCACTGAGTCTGTGGACAGGTGTCTTTCATACAGGTGACCATTGCCGACAGCTGTCTGTCATGCAGGTAACGAGTTGATTTGGAGCATCTACCTGGTCTGTAGGGGCCAGATCTCTTACTGGTTGGTGGGGGATCAAATACTTATTTCCCTCTGCAGAATGCAAATAAATTCATATACTTTCCACAATGTGATTTTCCGGATTTAATTTGTGATGACCTATCTCTCACTGTTACCAATAACCTACCCTTCAATTATGGGCTGCTCATGTCTTTGTCAGTGGGCAAACTTACAAAATCAGCAACGGATCAAATACTTATTTCCACCACTGTATCTGAGAGGGGCTATGGATTGATCAGCTATGATTAATGGAAAGAAAATTATCAGGTATGATACATAATTTTACCTTCCATATCATCATGCTGATCAATCCATAGACTGGTGGGATGTACCGAAGCAGTACTCACCCAGGGCGGGACATAGAAATCCCTGACCGCAACACTGAAGCTCCGAACCGGGCCTCCGCCCGAGCAGCCACAGTCAAGCGGTAATGCCTGGAGAAGGTATGGGCCGATGCCCAAGTTGCCGCCTTGCAAATCTCTTCCAAGGAGACGGACCCGGCCTCTGCCATCGAGGCCGCCTGAGCTCTAGTGGAGTGAGCCTTCAGCTAGATAGGCGGCACCTTCCCCGCGGCCACATAAGCCGCTGCAATGGCTTCCTTGACCCATCTTGCCACTGTAGGCTTAGCAGCCTGCAGACCCTTACGAGGACCTGCAAACAGGACAAACAGATGATCCGATTTCCGGAAATCATTGGTCACTTCCAAGTATCTGATGATGACTCGTCTCACATCCAGATATTTGAGAGCAGAGTATTCCTCTGGGTAGTCCTCCCTACGAAAGGAAGGGAGACAGAGCTGCTGATTCACATGGAAGCGAGAAACAATCTTGGGCAGGAAGGAAGGCACTGTGCGAATAGTCACTCCTGCCTCAGTGAACTGCAGAAAAGGCTCTCGACATGAGAGTGCCTGGAGCTCGGAAACTCTTCTGGCTGAAGTGATAGCCACCAAAAAGACTGCTTTCAACGTCAGGTCTTTCAGAGATGCCCTCGACAAGGGTTCAAAAGGCGGCTTCTGCAAGGCTCTTAGCACCAGGTTGAGATTCCACGCAGGCACCACTGAGCGCAGAGGAGGGCGCAGGTGATTAACTCCCTTGAGAAAGCGCACCACATCTGGCTGCGAAGCCAGGGAAACACCCTTCAGGCGGCCCCTGAAGCAAGCCAGAGCCGCTACCTGGACTTTAAGGGAACTGAGCGACAGGCCTTTCTCCAGACCTTCTTGCAGGAACGCCAACACTGAAGAAATTGGAGCAGTGAAGGGAGAAAGTGAGCCTGCTTCACACCACGCTGCAAAGATACGCCAAACCCTGGCGTAAGCAGTAGAAGTAGAGCGCTTCCTCGCTCTCAGCATAGTGGCGATGACCTTGTCTGAGAAGCCCTTCTTTCTCAGACGCTGCCGCTCAATAGCCAGGCCGTAAGACCAAAGGGGGAGGGATCCTCCATCACCACGGGACCCTGATGTAACAGGCCCTGCTCCACTGGCAGCCGCAGAGGATCGTCGACTGAGAGCCTGATCAAGTCCGCATACCAGGGACGTCTGGGCCAATCCGGACCCACCAGGATTATCCGGCCCGGATGCTTTGCCACACGGTCTAGCACCCTGCCCAACATGGGCCAGGGCGGGAACACATAGAGAAGCTCTTGTGTCGGCCACTGTTGGAGAAGAGCATCTACTCCCAGGGATCGAGGGTCCCGTCCTCTGCTGAAAAAGCGCGGCACTTGGCAATTGGCCGATGACGCCATCAGATCTAGGCTCGGCTGGCCCCAGCGCTTCGTGATGTCCAAGAACGCCTGAGCAGATAGCTGCCACTCTCCGGGCTCCAAGGTATGGCGACTGAGAAAGTCCGCCTTGACATTCATGACTCCGGCAATGTGGGCCGCTGACAGCTGTTCCAGGTTCGCTTCCGCCCACTGGCATAGATTCATGGCCTCCTTGGCTAGAGGGACGCTCTTGGTACCTCCCTGGCGGTTGACATAGGCCACAGCCGTGGCATTGTCCGACAGGACCCGTACTGGCTTCAACGCCAGTACCGGGATGAACTCCAAAAGCGCCAACCGAATGGCTCTGAGTTCCAGGAAGTTGATAGACCACTTTGCCTCTGCAGGAGACCAGAGCCCCTGCGCTGTCCTTCCCAAGCAGTGGGCTCCCCAGCCCGACAAAGAGGCGTCCGTCGTGACGACAATCCACTCCGGGGTCACCAGAGGCATTCCCGCAGACAACTTGTCTGTCTGCATCCACCAGCTCAGCGCCTTGCGCACTGCTGGGTCCAAGGGAAGGCGCACAGCATAATCCTCCGACATCGGAGTCCAGCGCTGCAGCAGAGTGTTGTAGTGGTCTCATATGAGCCCTGGCCCAGGGCACTACTTCCATCGTGGCCGTCATAGAGCCCAACAGCTGCACATAGTCCCAAGCCCGAAGAGGAGAGGCTACTAGGAACTGGTCCACCTGAGCCTGAAGTTTGACAATCCGATTGTCTGGCAGGAACACTCTGCCCACTTGGGTGTCGAATCGAACTCCCAGATACTCCAGGGACTGAGTCAGGCGTAGCTGGCTCTTCTCCCAGTTGATGATCCATCCCAGGGAGCTCAAAAGAGCAACTACCCGGTCCACAGCTTTGCCGCACTCTGCATAAGAGGGGGCTCGGATCAACCAGTCGTCCAGATAAGGATGGACTGTACTCCTTCCTTTCGCAGGAAGGCCGCGATGACCACCATTACTTTGGAAAAGGTCCGCGGAGCAGTAGCCAACCCGAAAGGGAGGGCTCTGAACTGGAAGTGTCTTCCCAGGACTGCAAAACGCAGAAAGCGTTGATGAGGAGGCCAGATGGGAATATGCAGGTACGCTTCCTTGATGTCCAAGGAAGCCAAGAACTCTCCTGCCTTCACTGCTGCTATAACAGAGCGGAGAGTCTCCATGCGAAAGTGCCGCACTTTCAAGGCCCGATTGACCCCTTTGAGGTCGAGGATAGGCCGGACAGAACCTCCTTTCTTTGGTACCACAAAGTAAATGGAGTAACGTCCCTTGCCAATCTGATTTTCTGGCACCGGAACGACCGCACCCAGGTGGATCAGGTTGTCCAAGGTCTGCTGCACTGCCACAGCTTTGACCGGAGACTTGCAGGGAGAGAGTACAAACCCGTCTCTTAAGGGTCGGCAGAACTCTAGCTTGTAGCCGTCTCTGATGACTTCCAGCACCCAAGCGTCTGAAGTTACTTTGGTCCACTCGCCCAGAAACGAGGACAGCCGTCCTCCAATCTGCACTGGGTCATGGACCAAGACCCCGTCATTGGGTACGAGACCCTGGGGGAGGACCGGAGGGCGCACCTCCGGGACGGCGGTCTCTGCGAAAGGAATGCTGCTTGGGGGAGAAGTTCCTTTTGAAGGAAGAGGGGGCAGAGGAGCCCGACTTGCCCGGGCGGTACCGACGGGCTTCTTGAAACCGTCCTCTGGAGATCCCGGGGCAAGCACTGGCCCGAGCCCTGACCTCTGGTAACCTCTTGCCCTTAGACGTGCCGAGATCGGTCACGATTTTGTCCAGCTCGACCCCAAAGAGCAGCTTGCCTTTAAAAGGCAACTTAGCCAGGCGGGACTTAGAGGCGTGGTCCGCAGACCAATGTTTCAGCCAAAGCCAGCGCCGCGCAGAGACTGTCTGAGCCATGCCTTTAGCCGAGGCTCTCAAGACATCATACAGTAAGTCTGCCAAATAAGCCAAGCTCGATTCCAGGGCCGGCCAGTCAGCCCTCAAGGAAGGATCCGAGGGGGAAGCCCGCTGCACCAACGTCAGGCACGCCCTGGCCACATAGGAGCCGCAAACTGAGGCCTGCAAACTTAAGGCAGCCGCCTCGAAGGACGACCTTAAAGCCGCTTCAATCTTCTGTCTTGGGCGTCCTTTAGTGCCGTGCCACCTTCCACCGGCAACGCCGTTTTCTTAGTCACCGCAGTGATTAAAGAATCCACGGTAGGCCAAACAAAGGCCTCACGTTCACTTTCAGGCAAATGATAGAGGCGGGACATAGCCCTAGCCACTTTGAGGCTCGCTTCCGGGGCCATCCCA